>NC_136515.1:39689559-39752059 GCF_053919585.1 Euprymna scolopes
TAATTTATTCGGTTCAATTTGAACTCTACGGCTATTCCTTAGTCAACGACGGTACGCGTTATGCTTTTCACGGACCTTTTCGATAGGTTCAATCTAGAAGCTTTTGAAAACATTTTGCCTTTCAGGAAAATAAATTAAATTAATTTAACATGATTATCTGGGAAAATACAGCTTCGTTTTTTATTTTTATTATTTTTTTTTATATCTATGGACACACCCTGTATATTGGCGGCAAAAAATCTCGATTCATTCATTGTGAATTGCTGTTTCCTTCATTATTTTTTGTGCTAGCGCGGCCATTGTCGATAATGACGAATGAGAAAATAAAAAAAGTGACAGCAAAGAAAGGCAGCAAGTCGAAGAATAAAAAAACTCACACGCGGGAAAATAATAACAGCTAATTGGAAAAATAAAAACGAAGAGATCGATATATATATATATATATATATATATATATATATATATAGAGAGAGAGAGAGAGAGAGCCATGGAGATAGAGATAGAAGGAAACAATGAGAAAGGGAATAACACACACATAATTAAAAACAGAAAGAAAATAAAATGGAATAAACGTAGAGAATAATAATAATAATAATAATAATAATAATAATAATAATAATAATAATAATAATAATAAATGATAAAAGTAAAATCAATATATAAATAAAAAGGGCTTCAATCTCGGCTAATACCACACACAATGGTGTAGAGAGTCAGAGAGGATGGAAAGACTGTGGAGAGAGTACCAATCAGACCTCAGACCGCCACTGAAAGAGGGCAAAAAGAACTGACACATTAGAGGGACTTATTTCCACCAAATTTTAGAGCTGACCAATGGTCATTGCCAGCGAGAAATCAATGGCAAACTGCTGATGTGATGCTGAAAAATCATTTGCAGAAATCATCAAAAGAAATGGAGCGTACAGGAAATTTGGGAGACTTGTTGTCACCCAGACTCAGGGAATACCATCAATTTCATTCAATGAGTAATCTCTGATAATGACCTGTGTGGGGACTCCTAGTGAGTACGTAGTAGTAGTAGTAGTAGTAGTAATAATAATAATAATAACAACAACAACAACAACAACAACAACTAGCTAGCCCGTTTCCCGGCGTTGCCCGAGGAGATATAAACAATGCCAAGAAAAAAAGAAAAAATGTTATTAAATATTTTTTTGAATTATTAAGAACCCATGTACGGTATTACTCGCTGGAAGTATAGCACAAATTCAGAACAGATTCAGTAAGAAAATTCTCTCTACATAAAACAAAATAAATATAACTATGATTATCTGGTGCATCATTGTATATGAATCACATAAAATAGTTATTACGAATAAACTGCTGAAAAATTCAAACAGAGAGATGCTATATATTAGAAAAGCGAATGCGGAAAATAACGACTGTTTTGTTACGTCAATTTTTGAAAAATAAAGGAAAATAATTTATCGACGAAATTGTTGTACCGTAGCACCTGATGAATGAAGATATGATTATATGTCGCGAACAGACGTATGTATTTAAGAAAGGAATCTATTCTTACTTGTGGAATTGTTTTGTAGTTTAGTTGACCGAAGAAGGATTTAAAAAAATTTAAACTTCTTTTTAATTATCAGTAATGAATAGTTGTGATTGTATGAAGTAAAGAAAATGTGATATGTAATATTAGAATTAATAGAAGTTGTTATTTATAAATGTATTCTAAAATAGTGGATGTGATGAATGTTGTTGAAAAAAGTTTACCAATAAGGAGGTTGGTTATTCATGCCTGGTAGGTTTTGGTGTTCGTTAGAGTTGAATTACATATAAACAAGTGAAGCATGCGTGGTCCCCTATGAGTACACAGTGAACGAGGCATAAAACATGACTTAGTTAAGCATTTGCCCTCCCCTATTTACCTCCACCTGCCCCAAAATCCCCAGGGGACGTCAAAATCCTGGTGAAAATGAACAAACGGTGCAGTTTTAGACCATAACATATGTAAATTTGGGTTCTGCACTATGTAAAAAAAAAATGACTAAGTCCATCATTTACCCCCCCCCTCATTTAGCTCCAAAAGTCCCCAAGGCCTTAACATATTTAAATTTGAGTTCAGTACCATGCAAAACTAAATAGACATACACAGAAAATTTGGACAAATATGGTAAAATAGTAGAAGTATACTTCGCGATAACTCTTGGGTGTGCCTCAGAGGTTCTTTTAGGGTTAATAAAACACTCCGTTTTGCGGACTATTTTACCATATTTGTCCAAATTTTTCTATGTCTATAGACAAACAAAATTATATAGTAATCAGTTAGTTACAACTTTTCAGAAAGTTTTATAAAAATCCAGTGTATCAATTTTTTTTTAATAAACAGTGTCAATTTTAGCTATTTTAACCCGAAAGGCACCCCTAGGGGGGCAACCGAAGTTTCCCCGGAATATCCGTTCTGTTACCTTTTTACTCATATCATGTTTAATGTTTGTGCAAAATTTCAAAAATAATTCCAAGGCGTAGTTATTGAGTAAAGTGTGTACAAACGAACGGACGAACGGACAGGGTGAATTTACAGGTCCACCCTCCTTTTGTCGGAGGAATAATATGAAATAAGTTAAGTTAAATGATTCTTTGTAAGCAAATGCGTTTAAATAATGAATCATTTAATTCGTTTTTCTATAACGATCTTATATACACAATATTTGATGTTTAGCTTCTACTGCTAATACATATAGACCGCATCGTGGATTCATAAATATTCTATTCTTTTTTCGGAATGTGTAAAATAAAAAAAGTAACTAAGTAAAAACAGTATTATTACGTCTGAAGAAATACTTAAACTAAAAAGAAGTATATATTTAGTTATCGTGGAAACTTGAATATTATTCACATTTACAAATAATAATGTAATAACCTGTTGGTGTAAAACTAAAAAAATAGAAAGTTTTCACGTCGTTAATAAACAAACATCAAATTTGATTATTTGTTTTTAGCCTAAGATATTAGTTTTAGTGTTTGTTTTTGTTTTATTTACAAATATGGTTTTGAACGCTGAAGCGAACGCAAAAAAAAAAAAATAGAATAGAAAAAAGTGAAAAACTTATATGAAATGTGAATGCAACAAAAATATTTTAATGAACCAAAAAATAAACGAAAATGAGAAAAAGAACACGTTTTTCATATTGAATGTTATTTTCACAAAGTTTCAGACGACGTAACCTACGACTTTCTTCACGTGTAATTTTTCGAACTCGGAAATCTTTCTGTCGTACTCGGAAATATTTCTGCTAAACTCAAGAATGTATACAGAGCCATGGTTTAGTTGGTAAATTACTTAGTAAAATTCATTTGTAGATAACACTATTCTGGAGGTTAAAGGTTCACTCCTCAGTACGGGAGACATTCAAAATACAATTGCGAATTACTTAGAATTCTACCCAGTCATGGCTGACAGAACGATAGCATTCAACATCCGTGGATTAAATAAAGGGTTTCGTTCGAAATTCCTTGCATATCACTGAGTCTTGCAGAAAGATTCTCGAATTCTGAGAGAAAGGTTCCCAAATTTAACAAGATAAACCTGAAGAAGGTCGGAGGTTACATCGACCGAAACTTTGTGAAAATAACAATCAAGATGGGAAAAGGAAATCGAAGAATCTAAAAAAAAAATAAGTAATCCTCATCTACAAAAATCAGAACCATGAAACTAAAGAAGATAACATTTAAAGAATAGGAAACAAATTAAAAAGAAGTTGAAGATAATTTTGTTTAGAAAAAGAGCAAAATCGACTGACACCACACACAATAGTCGTGAACGGTTAAGGAAGTTGGAAAGACTGAGAAGAGAAGGTACTAATCAGACCGTCGCTGGATGAGTGCAAAGAGGACTAAAACCTTGGGGGACAGTTTGCCACTCAGATTCCAGATTCTAATGGTCGTTGCCAGCGAGAAATAAACGGCTGCTGGGATAACAAACTTAGACTATGGAAAGGCGGAGAGTATTGGGAATCTGTGGAGATTTGTTGTCATCTGTTCATGGAACACCACCGGTTGTTATAAGTGAATAATCTCTAATGATCACTTGCGTTAGAATTTCTAGTGAGTACAAATACTACTACTATTACTACTACTACTACTACTAATACTACTACTACTACTACTACTAATAATAATAATCTGTTCTATCGTTTTTATGGTAGATGCTCGATTGAGCTTCACTCTATAATTGCCCATGTAAGGCACTCACATAAAACACTCTACTAGCTACAACCACTATCAGAAAGATCCCGTACTCTCTATCTCCGTGCCCAAAACTAAACGAAAATCCCGAGTGGTTTCCCAGAACTGCTCGTTTGTGGAATACAACATCCCAGAGCTTTTTTCCCAGCTGACTATAACATGATTGTGTTCAAGTCCAACGTAAACAAGTTCTTGATGAACTGTCCTCTAAAATAAATTAACTCATCCAATTCCCACTATCACCGATCATGGCGGTACTCATTAACCCTTATACTTGACTGGCTTCCGGGTCTTGATAAGATTGATATATATGATGTAAAAATTATAAAAACGTAATAAGACAAATGGTATAATAATAGATTAATAATAAGTTTGAGAATAAAACTAAGTTGAATGTGAAAAAGATGGGTGAACAACAACGACAACAACAACAACAACGACGACTACAACAACAACAACAACAACAATAATAACAATAATAAAAAAAAGTAACAAGGAAAATAGTATAATAAAAATGAGAAAAAGAAAAAAATGAGTAGAATAAGGGAGACTGAAAGAAAATGGCGTCGATAATGTGCAAAGGACCGATAATGAGAAATGGCGGGCGTGTTCGAATGATGACCCAATTGTAATGATTAGCGCCCAGCATGGACGCAATAAACAAAATGGCAACCAAGCATAGAGTCATGAATTAATGGTCAAGTTCTCATCTAATGAGATTGCATCGAAAGATCACGCTTTCTGCTCGACTTGAATCCAACCTTTGGCGCCAACATCAAACACACATACACATGCACACATATAAATACATGCAAATATTATATATATTTTTTCAATCGACACTATACATTAGTATGATTCTCCATTGATACCGTTAGTTTTATGGAAATACTGCAAAAGTAGATCATCAAGATTTCGACTAAAAGCTGTTACATTAGGTTATTTTTCTCTAATATATAGAACGTGGTTTAGAATGTATATAAAGGTAGTTGATAGTTTATAGAATTCAATACAATGCATAGGCGTAATAGCTAAACACAAATTGAGGCAGGTTAAGACATATAGGAGTGGCATGAGTTTTAACATTTTATTAAATTTTTTTTATATTACAATCTTAGTTATATTCATTGGGTTTCAATGGAGGAACTGTCATATATATATATATATATATATATATATATATATATATATATATATATATATATATATATATATATATATATATATATATGGAGTCCTAGTAGACAAAAGAAGAGACAATCAAAATTTTAACGATTTTTCATACCAGGCGGCTAATTATTAACGTACCAGCCCAGATGTGGCAACAATACTCCAGGTACGAGCGAAAGGTAATTTTATAGAGATATTGGATCCTGACACTGTTAGAGGGAGCCTATCTTCTTATAGCACCTTCCTTGTACTAATTTGGCTTCATTTTGCTAGAGAATTCCAGGCCGCGGTGTTTACACATTTGACTCTCGAGAAAGATGCTATCGACCATGAAAATCGTTGATGGGAAAGTTTAGTAGTAAACAACTTTTCCTGTTGTCTGACGATGAGGTTTACCTTGAAAATTAAAAAAAACCCCATAACACCCCGTTAGCAGACCATAGGGTGAATATTAAAAGAAAAGGAAGGAGAAAAATACAAGAAAAGAGCCAGAGATCTGAAAAGCATATGGAAGCTGAATATTATCAAAATAACAGCAATAATTATAGGAACACCCTTACAAACAGAATAGAAAAAAATTGGAATCCGTGGAATGTCTGAGAAGATAAAACAGATAGTAATAATGAACACGGATGAAATATTAAGGGAAACCCTTGAATGCAGAAACTAATACACATGAGCCACAAATGCTAATCAGTCATATAGAAACTGCAACAGAAGCTGAAAAAAGGTAGAGTAACCAACATCACATGGGACCAAGAAAACAGTTTAATCGAAAGTTACCGACCTAAAAATGTAGTGACAACATTAAATTGCACCACACCACACCACAAGAAGAGTCAAGGAAAATGGAAAGACCGAAGAGAGAAAACTCTAAGCAGACATCCATTGTTGGGGAGGTTTATTGCCACCTAAACTTCAGTAATGACAAAAGGTCATTGCCAGCGAGAAACAAATGGCAATCGGCTAGTGCGATGATACAAATTCATTTGCATAGTTTATCGAAAGAGCTGGAGAATAATGGAAATCTTGGAATACGTGTTGTCATCCAGACTCCAGGAAGTACCAATGGTTGTATTCAGTAAGTAATCTTTGATGATGACATGTGTCTGAACTCCTTGGGAGTATAACTAATAACAATATAGACTGGACTAACACAAAATTGTCATTAACGGCCAAGGTAAATATAAAGATAAAAAAGCAAGAGAAACAAAAGCCAAATCTTTACCGGGAGAGTTCAGTGAATGCTAAATCCTTGTAGAGGATTTAGCATTATTTAGACTTATCAGAAGACAAAACGGTGGTTGCCTGTGAGAAATCAAAATGATGCCACAATAACGCAAAATGATTTACAATAGTTACTAAAAGAGAGAGTGATTACTGAAAATCAGGGGAGATTTGTTGCTCAGAATTCATTGAATAGCAATTTATCGTTAACATCGACTCACTATTGATAATTATCATTGCATTATAACATAAAAACTGGCGAGTAGATAATCATAATTGTGTGCAAGTTATATCGGAATTGCAACGGTGGCATAAAGAGAGTATTTAGAGAAAACGTATTTATTTTGAAGTCATTTGAAACCAGCTGTGCCATGGGATTTTACGGACAATCATAATATGGATTTTAGTGTAATTTTTCTGTTATTTTTAGCGATAGTCTTACTGAGTCTTGGAGAATTTTCCCTTTATTACGTATGCATGACTCTCCTCCCTTAAATATGCATCATCGCTCCATTTTTAAGTACGTATACAAATTTATTCACCAAATCAATTTTCATTCTACATAAAAAACTTTCTGGGTGTTTATTTTGGGAACAAATACTTGTCTCTGATAAGTGGCCTTCCACTATACAACGAAACACGAGTAAGATATACTTCATCAAAATTAATACAAATGATGAGTGTGCCTTCTCGATTTGAAGTTATTTTTTAACTTGACATGACCACCAGGATACTTTAGTTAAAAATCAAAGATGAACAATTAAAATTATAGAGGAATGAAAGGCGAATCAAATAAGGTGTAGGTTGTTGAAACAGCTGCATTCAATTTAGCTTAAATTTGCGTTTTTTTAAATGATAAGTACAGACGTTAATTTTGGCGACACAATATATATATATATATATATATATATATATATATATATAGAGAGAGAGAGAGAGAGATAGAGAGAGAGAGAGAGAGGAGAGAAAGAGTGTTAGATAAAGAGAGGGAGAGACACTTTTCGACTTGACAGACGTTAATAAGATCGGAATTTACATCGGGCGTAACGTTGTGAAAATAACATTTGAGATGCGAACGATCATACGCATTAACAATAGTCACGTAAAGAATTGCGAAACAATTATTTTCTTTGTAGCTTGAGTGACATTGTGTAAATATTACTTTAAAAAAATGGTGTGGAGTAATGGATACGGGCATTGATTATGAAATCGGCAAATCGGGTTCAAACTAAATCAAATCAACTTTTTCGTTTAGAAGCGCTATGCGTCAAGTGTATATTGCAGATCAAATTCTCGGTTGACATGATACAAAAATACCAAAACTTTTCGGTTTTATTCGGGAGGTACGTTGCTGATTGTTGTCAACGCCCTACTTGGCTGTCGTCAAGCAATTCTTCCAAAAATATCCGAGGTGACTCCTAGTTCATAGTTAATTCTTCGTTGATTTGGGATTGGCGAGTAGAGGCAATGGGGCATCATATAGCTGTCTGGTGTCCATGCGTCGGCAGACACGTCAAAATCTCCATTTATTGTCAGTTTGGCTCATTAGAGGAAATGACAGGCTGATGGTGAATATGAAGGGTGATTGGAGGCGACTGGTCTTACTCAATTGAATTATAACGCGTCGATTGTTGACTAAACGCTACTTGAAGCGTGATATAATGTTAAAGTCAGTAAAAATGACTACAGAATTATTAAAATGAAAATTTCAAATAAAATAAATAAAAACACGGAAATAATTATTATAAATAAAAATATGGAAAAAATAAAAAAAAATATAAATATGAAAAAAAATAAAATAATTAAAAATTACGAAAAAATTAGAAACAAAAAAATCTATAGAAGAATTAAAATAAAAATAGAAATATGGAAATAATTGAAATAAATATAATATGAACGACATGAAAATAAAAAAATATATAAAAAGATGACTAAAATATGTCAAAAAATAAAATCAGTAAAGATATAGACACAATTAAAATAAATAAAATATGGAAAAATTAAAATCAGTAAAGATATAGACACAATTAAAATAAATAAAATATGGAAAAATTAAAATCAGTAAAGATATAGACACAATTAAAATAAATAAAATATGGAAAAATTAATATCAGTAAAGATATAGACACAATTAAAATAAATAAAATATGGAAAAATTAAAATCAGTAAAGATATAGACACAATTAAAATAAATAAAATATGGAAAAATTAAAATCAGTAAAGATATAGACACAATTAAAATAAATAAAATATGGAAAAATTAATATCAGTAAAGATATAGACACAATTAAAATAAATAAAATATGGAAAAATTAAAATCAGTAAAGATATAGACACAATTAAAATAAATAAAATATGGAAAAATTAAAATCAGTAAAGATATAGACACAATTAAAATAAATAAAATATGGAACAATTAATATCAGTAAAGATATAGACAAAATTAAAATAAATAAAATATGGAAAAATTAAAATCAGTAAAGATATAGACACAATTAAAATAAATAAAATATGGAAAAATTAATATCAGTAAAGATATAGACACAATTAAAATAAATAAAATATGGAAAAATTAAAATCAGTAAAGATATAGACACAATTAAAATAAATAAAATATGGAAAAATTAAAATCAGTAAAGATATAGACACAATTAAAATAAATAAAATATGGAAAAATTAATATCAGTAAAGATATAGACACAATTAAAATAAATAAAATATGGAAAAATTAATATCAGTAAAGATATAGACACAATTAAAATAAATAAAATATGGAAAAATTAAAATCAGTAAAGATATAGACACAATTAAAATAAATAAAATATGGAAAAATTAATATCAGTAAAGATATAGACACAATTAAAATAAATAAAATATGGAAAAATTAAAATCAGTAAAGATATAGACACAATTAAAATAAATAAAATATGGAAAAATTAAAATCAGTAAAGATATAGACACAATTAAAATAAATAAAATATGGAAAAATTAATATCAGTAAAGATATAGACACAATTAAAATAAATAAAATATGGAAAAATTAAAATCAGTAAAGATATAGACACAATTAAAATAAATAAAATATGGAAAAATTAATATCAGTAAAGATATAGACACAATTAAAATAAATAAAATATGGAAAAATTAAAATCAGTAAAGATATAGACACAATTAAAATAAATAAAATATGGAAAAACTAATATCAGTAAAAATATAGACACAATTAAAATAAATAAAATATGGAAAAATTAAAATCAGTAAAGATATAGACACGATTAAAATAAATAAAATATGGAAAAACTAATATCAGTAAAAATATAGACACAATTAAAATAAATAAAATATGGAAAAATTAAAATCAGTAAAGATATAGACACGATTAAAATAAATAAAATATGGAAAAATTAAAATCAGTAAAAATATAGACACAATTAAAATAAATAAAATATATAAAAATCGAAATTAATAAAACTATGGAAAAAATTGAGATGAATAAAAATCCACAAAACACGTCTGCCAATTTTTGTCTACAGACATGAAACTTGATATATTGGATATTTTTGTCTGCAGACATGAAACTTGATATCGGATATTTGGTTTTAGTAGGTAAAATAACCGAAGAGTTGAAAATGAGAATAAAATGGAACTTGCGAGATCGACTTAAAGTGTAATTCTTTAAAAGCGCAAAGACTGGAATGGTACCAATAATACGAGCAACCTTTGTGATCCAGAAATATTTTTTCCACATATTAACCATAATTCTAAATGTACTTGTGCCAGCAATTAAATGAAACATCTCTACTTCTGATGCAAGTGAATAAAAATGGTGGTTTTCTTAGAGCCTCATACTGCCAATACCTGCAAGATGAAATCTTTAGGTCATGAATGAATATGTTCAGTAATTATAGCAATGCAATTTGCTATCCCCATTGATAAAAAATAGGAATTACTTTTGGAACGTCTCTTGTGCGTATATATATATATATATATATATATATATATATATATATATATATATATATATATATATATATATATATATATATATATATTATATATATAGTCATCCACATAAAGTAGTGTTTCGCTGTATCACAGCTCATAAGTGCGACTAGACCGGATCGAAACACGACCGCCTACAATACAGCCAAGGTTCCTGCCATTACGCTATTCGGCTGCTGCTGTGCGGGTAGTGAATTAACAATGTTTGAACTCATATAATACCTTGGCTCGATTTGTTTATACAAAGAGCATCGCTTAATACGCTAATGGCAGTTTACATATAATATGGAATTTTCTTGTGGAGATAGTAAACACATTCGAGCAATACTGTTCCGTATAAATATCTAAAATCTTTCAATTATAGTATAACAAACTAAATTATAGTATAAAATACAACTTTAAATAATATAATAAAAACTTTTAATTGCAGTATGAAAAATCTTTCATTTATATAATTAAACACTTTATTTATTCTATAATAATGTCAATTATAGTACGAAAAAAAAATAATTATAGTATGAAAAAAAAATAATTATAGTATGAATAACTTTCAATTATAGTATTACATATTCTCCAATTATAGCTTAAAATCAAACTTTCAATTATAAAATAAAACATTAAATCATAATGTAAAAAATTGTCAATTAAAGCAAAAAAGAACTCAATTATAATATAAACTCCCAAATATAGTAAAAAATAACTTTCAATCAGAGAATAAAAGTTTTCTATTATAGTATAACACACTTTCAATTATAATGTAATAAAACTTTTAAATATAGAATAAAAATTATTTATTATACTATGAAAAATTATTTTTAAATATAGTATGAAAACTTCAAATTATAGTATAATAAAACTTTAAATTATAGTAAAATTCATAACATACACTTATAGTATAAACACTTTAATTCGAATATGAAAAACATTATAATTTAAAACTTTAACTTCTAGCTAAAAAATTTCAATTTTAGAAATAAAATAAAACTTTAAAATATATTGTAAAAGTCATTCAATCATTGAATAAAATAGAACATTCAAGTAAAGTATAAAAACTTTCAAATTTAATATAAAATAAAGCTTTTACTTATTGCATAAAAAATTAAATTACAATATAAAATAAAACTTTCAAGTAGAATACAAAAGCTTTCAAATTTAATATTAAATAAAGCTTTTACTTATTGCATCAAAATGTCAATTACATTATAAAATAAAACTTTCAAGTAAAATATAAAAGCTTTCAAATTTAATATTAAATAAAGCTTTTACTTATTGCATAAAAATGTCAATTACAATATAAAATAAAACTTTCAAGTAAAATATAAAAGCTTTCAAATTTAATATTAAATAAAGCTTTTACTTATTGCATCAAAATGTCAATTACATTATAAAATAAAACTTTCAAGTAAAATATAAAAGCTTTCAAATTTAATATTAAATAAAGCTTTTACGTATTGCACCAAAAATGTCAATTACAATATAAAATAAAACTTTACAGTAAAATATAAAAACTTTCAAATTTAATATTAAATAAAGCTTTTACTTATTGCATAAAAAATGTCAATTACAATATAAAATAAAACTTTCAAGTAAAATATAAAAACTTTCAAATTTAATATAAAGTAAAGCTTTTACTTATTGCATCAAAAATGTCAATTACAATATAAAATAAAACTTTCAAGTAAAATATAAAAACTTTCACATTTAATATAAAATAAAGCTTTTACTTATTGCATAAAAATTCAATTACAATATAAAATAAAACTTTCAAGTAAAATATAAAAGCATTAAAAATTTAATATAAAATAAAGCTTTTACTTATTGCATAAAAATTCAATTACTATATAAAATTAAACTTTCAAGTAAAATATAAAAGCTTTTTTAAATTTAATATAAAATAAAGCTTTTACTTATTGCATAAAAAATGTCAATTACAATATAAAATAAAACTTTCAAGTAAAATATAAAAGCATTAAAAATTTAATATTAAATAAAGTTTTTACTTATTGCATAAAAAATGTCAATTACAATATAAAATAAAACTTTCAAGTAAAATATAAAAACTTTCAAATTTAATATTAAATAAAGCTTTTACTTATTGCATAAAAAATGTCAATTACAATATAAAATAAAACTTTCAAGTAAAATATAAAAACTTTCAAATTTAATATTAAATAAAGCTTTTACTTATTGCATAAATATTCAATTACAATATAAAATAAAACTTTCAAGTAAAATATAAAAGCATTAAAAATTTAATATAAAATAAAGCTTTTACTTATTGCATAAAAATTCAATTACTATATAAAATTAAACTTTCAAGTAAAATATAAAAGCTTTTTTAAATTTAATATAAAATAAAGCTTTTACTTATTGCATAAAAAATGTCAATTACAATATAAAATAAAACTTTCAAGTAAAATATAAAAACTTTCAAATTTAATATTAAATAAAGCCTTTACTTATTGCATAAAAAATGTCAATTACAATATAAAATAAAACTTTCAAGTAAAATATAAAAACTTTCAAATTTAATATTAAATAAAGCTTTTACTTATTGCATCAAAAATGTCAATTACAATATAAAATAAAACTTTCAAGTAAAATATAAAAACTTTCAAATTTAATATTAAATAAAGCTTTTACTTATTGCATAAATATTCAATTACAATATAAAATAAAACTTTCAAGTAAAATATAAAAGCATTAAAAATTTAATATCAAATAAAGCTTTTACTTATTGCATAAAAATTCAATTACTATATAAAATTAAACTTTCAAGTAAAATATAAAAGCTTTTTTAAATTTAATATAAAATAAAGCTTTTACTTATTGCATAAAAAATGTCAATTACAATATAAAATAAAACTTTCAAGTAAAATATAAAAGCTTTCAAATTTAATATTAAATAAAGCCTTTACTTATTGCATCAAAAATGTCAATTACAATATAAAATAAAACTTTCAAGTAAAATATAAAAACTTTCAAATTTAATATAAAATATAGCTTTTACTTATTGCATAAAAATTCAATTACAATATAAAATTAAACTTTCAAGTAAAATATAAAAGCTTTTTTAAATTTAATATAAAATAAAGCTTTTACTTATTGCATCAAAAATGTCAATTACAATATAAAATAAAACTTTCAAGTAAAATATAAAAACTTTCAAATTTAATATTAAATAAAGCTTTTACTTATTGCATAAAAAATGTCAATTACAATATAAAATAAAACTTTCAAGTAAAATATAAAAACTTGCAAATTTAATATTAAATAAAGCTTTTACTTATTGCATCAAAAATGTCAATTACAATATAAAATAAAACTTTACAGTAAAATATAAAAACTTTCAAATTTAATATTAAATAAAGCTTTTACTTATTGCATCAAAAATTCAATTACAATATAAAATAAAACTTTCAAGTAAAATATAAAAACTTGCAAATTTAATATTAAATAAAGCTTTTACTTATTGCATCAAAAATGTCAATTACAATATAAAATAAAACTTTCAAGTAAAATATAAAAACTTTCAAATTTAATATTAAATAAAGCTTTTACTTATTGCATCAAAAATGTCAATTACAATATAAAATTAAACTTTCAAGTAAAATATAAAAACTTTCAAATTTAATATTAAATAAAGCTTTTACTTATTGCATCAAAAATGTCAATTACAATATAAAATAAAACTTTACAGTAAAATATAAAAACTTGCAAATTTAATATTAAATAAAGCTTTTACTTATTGCATCAAAATGTCAATTACAATATAAAATAAAACTTTCAAGTAAAATATAAAAGCATTAAAAATTTAATATAAAATAAAGCTTTTACTTATTGCATAAAAATTCAATTACAATATAAAATTAAACTTTCAAGTAAAATATAAAAGCTTTTTTAAATTTAATATAAAATAAAGCTTTTACTTATTGCATCAAAAATGTCAATTACAATATAAAATAAAACTTTCACGTAAAATATAAAAACTTTCAAATTTAATATTAAATAAAGCTTTTACTTATTGCATCAAAAATGTCAATTACAATATAAAATAAAACTTTCAAGTAAAATATAAAAACTTTCACATTTAATATTAAATAAAGCTTTTACTTATTGCATCAAAAATGTCAATTACAATATAAAATAAAACTTTCAAGTAAAATATAAAAACTTTCAAATTTAATATTAAATAAAGCTTTTACTTATTGCATCAAAAATGTCAATTACAATATAAAATAAAACTTTCAAGTAAAATATAAAAACTTTCAAATTTAATATTAAATAAAGCTTTTACTTATTGCATCAAAAATGTCAATTACAATATAAAATAAAACTTTCAAGTAAAATATAAAAACTTTCAAATTTAATATTAAATAAAGCTTTTACGTATTGCATCAAAAATGTCAATTACAATATAAAATAAAACTTTCAAGTAAAATATAAAAACTTTCAAATTTAATATAAAATAAAGCTTTTACTTATTGCATAAAAAATGTCAATTACAATATAAAATAAAACTTTCAAGTAAAATATAAAAGCTTTCAAATTTAATATTAAATAAAGCTTTTACTTATTGCATCAAAAATGTCAATTACAATATAAATAAAACTTTCAAGTAAAATATAAAAACTTTCAAATTTAATATTAAATAAAGCTTTTACTTATTGCATCAAAAATGTCAATTACAATATAAAATAAAACTTTCAAGTAAAATATAAAAGCATTAAAAATTTAATATAAAATAAAGCTTTTACTTATTGCATAAAAATTCAATTACAATATAAAATAAAACTTTCAAGTAAAATATAAAAACTTTTTTAAATTTAATATAAAATAAAGCTTTTACTTATTGCATCAAAAATGTCAATTACAATATAAAATAAAACTTTCAAGTAAAATATAAAAGCTTTCAAATTTAATATTAAATAAAGCTTTTACTTATTGCATCAAAAATGTCAATTACAATATAAAATAAAACTTTCAAGTAAAATATAAAAGCTTTCAAATTTAATATTAAATAAAGCTTTTACTTATTGCATAAACTAGACTTTAAATTGTTGTATTATTTACAATTTCCAATAATCGTATGCAGATCTTTCAATTAAAGTATAATTTAAAAATTTCAATTGTAGTATAAAATAAAGCATTCAGTTACGATATCAAAAAATTTAAATCATAGAATAAAATAAAAAATTAAATTATAGTATAAAAATACTTTAGTATAAAATATAACTTTCAATAATAGTATACGAACTTTAGATTACAGTACAAAATAAAGATTTCAATTATAGTATGAAATAAATATTCAATTATAGTGTAAAAACTTTCAATAATGATATCAGAAGCTTTCGGTGTTAGTATAAAATACACCGTTAATATATTGTGTAAAACAGAAGCTGAAATTATTGTATGAGTTAAAACTTTCAATTATAATATAAAATACAATTTTAAATGTTAGTAGTAAATAAAATTTACAATTATAGTATAAAATGAAACTTTTTATATAGTATACAATTAAAATTTCAATTATATTATCTGTTAAATATTTCAAGTATAGTATCAAACAAAGTTTTCAATTATAGTATCAAAAACTTTCAATTATAGTATAAAAACAGGTATTGTGTAAAATAAAGCTTCAAATGTATGCAGAGCTTTCAATTAAAGTATAATTTATAAATATTTTCAATTATAGTATAAAGAATTTTTCAATTATAGTATTAGTAAAAACCTTCCATTATAGTATATTTTAACACTTCTTATAGTATAAAAAACTTAAATTATAATATAAAATAAAAATAAGATTGTTGTATAAAACTAAACCTTTAATCATAATTTAAAACAAACATATTATTATAAAATAAAAACACCTTAAATTATAGTATGGAATAAAACTTCACTTATAACTTTAGACTTTCAATTATAGTATAAAGTTTTTAATTTTAGTCTTAAATTTAACTTTTAATTATAGCATTAAAAATAACTTAAAAATTATTTAAATAAGATTTTCAATTATAGTTTTAAATATAACTTTTAATTTAATTATAGTATAAAATAAAACTAAAAATTATGGGATAAAATAAACCTTTCATTATCGTATAATTAAAGCTTTTCAATCAGTGTATAAAACAGACGTTCAATTATAGTATCAGTTAAAACTTCCATGTACAGTATAAAATGAAAATTTCAATATATATATATATATATATATATATATATTTCTAATTATAATTATAATATAAAATCAATAATCAATAATAGTGTAAATTTAACTGTTAATTATAATATAGTATGAAATGAAACTTTCAATTTTCGTATAAAACTTCATTTATAGTACAATTTAAAACTTTCAAATATTGTATACGATGAACTCTTATCATAAAATTTAATTTTAGCATAAAATAAACCTTTAATTATCGTACAATTTAAAACCTTCAATCTATATATCTATAAAAATGAAAGTGTCTGTGTATGTCTGTGTGTGTCTGTGTGTGTACATTTCCCTACCAAACTACTTTGTCAATTTTTCAATCTACAGACTCAAGATTTGACATGAGGAATTGAACTTTTGGCTGTTAAGTGATTAAAGTTCAACATTTGATCTCTGAAAACTCTTCAAACTAAGCCACTATATTTGGGTAAAAACACTTGACATTTTAGATGTAGGAAACTTGGACATATATCTTTATTTTATTTTATTTTAATTTATTTGTTTTACAAGGTAGTCACCACTTATCAAGGCCCGGAAGCCACTCGGGGATAAGGGTTATTGCGTGTACAGTAAGTTAGTATTCGAGATTCGATAAAGTGTCTTACTTAAGGGGGCGATCATCATGAATTTGTTTATGTTGAACTTGAAGACATCCAGGTTGTAGTCAGGTTGAAAGCAGGCAAACGGAATAGAGTTCCACAGGCGTGCACTTCTAAGAAAGAAGCTTTTTTCATGGAATCTACGTTTTGGTTTTGGTACAGATAAAGAGTGGGGGAAAATTTTGACAGTGGTTTCAGCTAGACGAGTGTTTATCATGAAATATTGGCGAGGGGGGACCAGAGATTGGAGCCCAGACAAGCACTTGCCATGGAAGTAACGATAAAACAAAGTCAGACTCGAAACGTCTCTCATCCGGGAGAGAGGTTGCAGGGAAGAGAAAAGGGCATCCCCCACTAAGCAACAAAGCCTATTTTGTACTCTGTCAAGGCAAGATAGGCCGTTTTTAGTAGCTCCTGCGGAGATGTGGCAGCAGTACTCTATCCTTGGACGTAGTTGGCTTTTATATAGATAGAGAATTGCATCAGCAGTGAGATATCTTCTGGAACGGTAGAAGGATCCCACCATTTTTCCAGCGACCTTGGCAACTGACTTGATGTACGTGTTCCATTTCAGGTCAGGAGTAAAGGTCAATCCCATAGGCTTATCAAAACATGGAGCTTCCCCTAGACGAGAGCTATCCATTTCAATTGATGCCCGATGGGGATCAGAGCGTTGATGATGTAAAGATAGGAGCTTGGTTTTAGATGCATTAAAAGTAACAGCCACTTCTTCCCCCACTGTACCACGCGCTCGAGATCAGAGGAGAGAGAATCAGAGAGAACTTTGCCAGTTACGGCATTGATGTGTTGCCATAGATGGCCGTGTCATCAGCATAGATGTCAACGAATAATTTAAGTATGTGTTTTAGGAGATCATTGATGTAGATCAGGAAGAGAGTTGGGCCCAGAATGGACCCCTGAGGGACTCCAGCATTAATACTGAGGGCCTCTTATTTCTGCCCATCAACCACTACTCTTACGAGCCTATCAGAGAGAAAAGATTTAATGATTGAGAAAACATGTCCAGTTATATCGTAGCTGAAAATCTTGTGAAGTAGGCCCTTGTGTTATACCTTATCGAAGGCGAAGGCCTCTGATATGTCAAAAGCAATTGCTCTAGAAATGAAGCCTTTTTCAAGAGATTCATCTAACTTTTAATTTGATTTTAGCTCAAAACAATAAATGTTAAAAGGTCAAAATTGGAGTCGAAATTACTCAGCTAATTTTTGGTCTAAACATTTACAATTTTACATAAAGTGTATTCAGACATAGAGCAAGCTTTTTAATGTTTTTGACCGTTACTACGGTTTCTAGCAAACTATTCATCGAATTTGGGTCTAAGCATTTGAAATTTTACATAAAGGGACTCAGACATGCTTTTTAATCAGTATTAATCAGTGTTTGGGAGACAATTTGGCTGCGAAAATATAAAGTTAAATGAGTTGACCTTTGAAAACTCTCCCAGTCCTTCGCCAATTTTGGGCCTAAAAACCTGAAATTTTAGATATGTGTTACCTGGATATGAGTCAATTTTAATATATATATATATATATATATATATATATATATATATATATATATATATATATATATATATACATAAATTTATGAACAGTACATAGGGCCCGAACAATGCTGAATTGCTGAATAGACTTTTAATTATAGTATAAAATAAAAGTTTCCATTATAATATAAAATAAACTTTTTATTTAAGTATAATTTAAAACTTTCAATTATAGTATAAAAATATTTTCATGGAAATATATGATAAAATATTTTATTACAATATGAAATAAAACTTTTAAATTTAGTATAAAACATTTTAGTATAGTATAAAATATTTCTGTAATAGTATCAAATAAAACTTCCATTAAAAGTATAAGATAAAGCTTTAAAATATAGTATAATACTTTTAATTATAGTCTAAAAATGTAATTATAGTTAAAAATAAAACCTTATTATAGCATAAAAAACAAAACTTTAATAATAGTATGAAACAAACATTTTCATTATAGTATTAAAAAAAACTTTTAATTCTAGTATAAAATAAAACTTTTTTTTATTAAAGTATAAAAGTAAACTTTTAATTTTAGTGAATTTTATATAAAACAAAACTGTTAATAATAGTTAAAAAAACTTTTAATTATAGTATGAAAAATTTAAATATAGTATAAACAACTTCTAATAAAAGTATAAAATATAATTATTTTATAGTAGTATGAAATACACTTCTAATTATAGTAAAATTTAATTTAAAATTTTAATTTTAGTATAATTACAAAACTTTTAATTATAGATAGAAATAAACCTTTTAATCATAGATTGAAAATTAAATTATACTATAAAATAAAACTTTTCATTAAAAATTTAATAATAATATAAAATAAAAATTTTCGTAATAACATCAAATAAATCTTTCAATAAGAGTATAAAATAGAACTTGTTATTATAGTATATAAATATCATTATAAAATAAATCTTTCATTTATAAAATAAAACTTTCAATGATAATGTAAAATGAAACTTTTATAATTCAAAACTTTAAATTACAGTATAAAAATCTTCAAATTATAGCTTAGATTAGATTTTTAATTATAGGATAGAATAAAACTTTCAATTACAGTATAAAATGAAACTTTTTATAATAATATAATTTAAACCTTTCAATTAAATTATAAAATAAATCTTACAATAATCGTATAAAATATAATTTTAATAATAGGATAAAATAAAACTCTTTATTAAGTGTAAAATAAAAATTACAATTATAGTATAATAAAAAACTTTCAATGTGATATAAAATAAAATTTTCAATTATAGTATGAAATAATTTTTTTAAGAATAGGATTAAAAACTTTCAATTATAGTATAATTTCAAGTTTAAATCATAGTATAAAATAAATAATCAATCATTATATAATTTAAAACTTTTAATTACAGTATAAAAAAATTCCATTATAGTATGAAATAAATCTTTCCATTATAGTATAAAATGAATCTTTCCATTATAGTATAAAATAAATCTTTCCATTATAGCATAAAATAAATCTTTCCACTAGTGTATAACATAAATCTTTCCATTATAGTATAGCATAAATCTTTCCATTATAGTATAAAATAAATATTTCCGTTATAGTATAACATAAATCTTTCCATTATAGTATAAAATAAATCTTTCCATTATATTATAAATTAAATCTTTCCATTATAGTATAAATTAAATCTTTCCATTATAGTATAAAATAAATCTTTCCATTATATTATAAAATAAATCTTTCCATTATAGTATAAATAAATCTTTCCATTATAGTATAAAATAAATATTTCCATTATAGTATAAAATAAATATTTCCATTATAGTATAAAATAAATCTTTCCATTATAGTATAAAATAAATATTTCCATTATAGTATAAAATAAATATTTCCATTATAGTATAAAATAAATCTTTCCATTATAGTATAAAATAAATCTTTCCATTATAGTATAAAATAAATCTTTCCATTATAGTATAAAATAAATCTTTCCATTATAGTATAAAATAAATCTTTCCATTATAGTATAAAATAAATCTTTCCATTATAGTATAAAATAAATCTTTCCATTATAGTATAAAATAAATCTTTCCATTATAGTATAAAATAAATCTTTCCATTATAGTATAAAATAAATCTTTCCATTATAGTATAAATAAATCTTTCCATTATAGTATAAAATAAATCTTTCCATTATATTATAAAATAAATCTTTCCATTATAGTATAAATAAATCTTTCCATTATAGTATAAAATAAATATTTCCATTATAGTATAAAATAAATATTTCCATTATAGTATAAAATAAATCTTTCCATTATAGTATAAAATAAATATTTCCATTATAGTATAAAATAAATATTTCCATTATAGTATAAAATAAATCTTTCCATTATAGTATAAAATAAATATTTCCATTATAGTATAAAATAAATATTTCCATTATAGTATAAAATAAATCTTTCCATTATAGTATAAAATAAATCTTTCCATTATAGTATAAAATAAATCTTTCCATTATAGTATAAAATAAATCTTTCCATTATAGTATAAAATAAATCTTTCCATTATAGTATAAAATAAATCTTTCCATTATAGTATAAAATAAATCTTTCCATTATAGTATAAAATAAATCTTTCCATTATAGTATAAATAAATCTTTCCATTATAGTATAAAATAAATCTTTCCATTATATTATAAAATAAATCTTTCCATTATAGTATAAATAAATCTTTCCATTATAGTATAAAATAAATATTTCCATTATAGTATAAAATAAATATTTCCATTATAGTATAAAATAAATCTTTCCATTATAGTATAAAATAAATATTTCCATTATAGTATAAAATAAATATTTCCATTATAGTATAAAATAAATCTTTCCATTATAGTATAAAATAAATCTTTCCATTATAGTATAAAATAAATCTTTCCATTATAGTATAAAATAAATCTTTCCATTATAGTATAAATAAATCTTTCCATTATAGTATAAAATAAATCTTTCCATTATAGTATAAAATAAATATTTCCATTATAGTATAAAATAAACCTTTCTATTATAGTATAAAATAAATCTTTCTATTATAGTATAAAATAAACCTTTCTATTATAGTATAAAATAAATCTTTCCATTATAGTATAAAATAAATCTTTCCATTATAGTATAAAATAAATCTTTCCATTATAGTATAAAATAAATCTTTCCATTATAGTATAAAATAAATCTTTCCATTATAGTATAAAATAAATCTTTCCATTATAGTATAAAATAAATCTTTCCATTATAGTATAAAATAAACCTTTCTATTATAGTATAAAATAAATCTTTCTATTATAGTATAAAATAAACCTTTCTATTATAGTATAAAATAAATATTTTCATTATAGTATAAAATAAAACCGTCTAATTATTGTATAAAATAAATCTTTCCATTATAGTATAAAATAAATCTTTCCATTATAGTATAAAATATGAATAAATTGCATCATGTATATGGTTCCAGTTATGACTATCACTAGGTGTGGCTGCACTGATCTGTTGTTGAGACGATAAAAACAGGTTCTCACTGATTGCTATATATATATATATATATATATATATATATATATATATATATATATATATATATATATATATATATATATGTGTGTGTGTGTGTGTGTGTATGTAATACGCATTGTCTGTAAGTGTCTTTGTAAGTTTATGTCCCAAACAGCTGGCCCGATTTTTTAAAAAAAATTTTACACAAATATACTTTATGTGTCTGAGAATGCTTTTAGATAGGTTTTCTTTTTTCGGAATGTCTCGGATAAGTACCGAAAATTGAAAAAAAAATCTGATAAAAGAAGGATCCATCAGATGTTTTTTACTGAAGTTAATACTCTTACACAACCTAACATAAGAAGTGCATTGGAAAAGTTGTATCATTGTACAATTGACACGTCACATGAAATCAACAATAGGCTCTTTAATAATACAGGGGTACGTTCGAAATGAATATTTCTGCCTAAAGCGCAATTTAACTATGATACTTGACTTTGAAATTTAAAATTTAATTGTTTTATAACATCAACAGTAGGTTCTCTAAAGTGCAAGATAGACTAAAATGAATTGTGGATCAAGTCATTGCAGGAAGCATGTGAAGCTACATTCCGGAGCATTATAGTGGGTTCTTAACTGTAGCAGGCTTTCAATCGATTTGATTGAAAAATGGGCAATTTCACTGATTTCGATGAGAATAAATATATTGGGAGTGTGCAGTATTCGTTAATTCTCATTCAATCACGTTACGGGGCGACGTCGGCCTCTGTCTGTCTGTCTGTCTGTCTCTCTCTCTCTCTCTCGCTATATATATATATATATATATATATATATATATATATATAATATCGCCTGAAGATGTCTCAAGTTACTTGTAACTGGCTGACCGAAACATGCTCATATTAATGCTTATGTAAAGCACAAAAAAAGTATATCTTGCCCTACTTTTGTATTGAGCATTCTTGTATTAACCTCGTTAAAACTTCATTGGTTACTTTACCTCTTAAATATATAAACCTGAAATTATATATATATATATATATATATATATATTATTATTATTATTATTATTATTATTATTTACTATAAAAATTTGTAAATGGTCCTGGATATGACCTTAAACTAATTCCAGTGGTGAGGCCCCAGCTTGCGGGCTTTGAGGAGTGTGGAGCCACCCTTTAATTGCCATTGCTCCCAGGTCCACTCTGACCCGGAGTGGTAGTACCTGTTAAGGTCCCAACTATGGGTTAAATAGAAACCGACTTGAAAACAACAAATATATTCTATTAAAAAAATTTTCTTCAAAATCTTTGGATTCGGCATTAAATAACCTGAAAAGGATTGATATGCCGTAAAACAAAACAACCAACCAACCAATTATTAAATACCTACAGACACTAGTGTATCATCAGTGCAGGGTGTCACGATTAACGCCAGTCGAGAGATTCGAACACCGGCAACAGACGTCATGTCTGGTTTCTTAGCAAGGACCCGAACCACAATATATATATTCTTTACATTTGTTAAGCTTATTTGCATAAACAACATTTTGACTCATACACACACACACACACACACACACACACACACACACACACACACACAAATGCATTGGTTCATAACTGTCTTAGAAACGTATGTTCTTGTCTGATATAATCTATAGACTTGTTCTTCAGTCACGTGATACATATATTTTGTACTCAATATTTTTTTGAGAACACAATATACTAATATTTAAAACATGCCATATCGTGATAAGATATATAAACTATGGTAAAGTTCATTTTATTCTTGTTCTTTCGAAACAATATATTTCTGTTCGTTTTTCGATATTTGGGAAGAAGTTTCTTTAGGCCTGTATTCACCCTCCTTTCTTTCTTTTCAATTATTCTTTCCCTATTTACCATTTCGCTTTTTTTTTATTCCCGTTAGTTTGTGCTGCCAGTTTGCGTATGTGTGTGTGTGTGTGTGTGTGTGTGTGTGTGTGTGTGTGACTCCTCTCTTTAATCTTGACGTATTCAAAATGGCGTTCAGTCGGCGTGAAATTGATGAAGCCGGGCACGGAATGAAAGAAGCAGGCGACACCAAGGAATAAAAAAGAAGCCAACGGAAAGAAGAAAAAGGTCTTCCCTTCCATCTGAACAGCCAAGATTGCTTTCTTCTATCTTGTAACGCGGACGCGGAGAAACGACAAGAGAGACAGGAGGAACTAGAGAGAGGAGCGGGCTGAGGATGGAGAGTGGGTGGGCAGAAGAAGTGGACCAGAAAAAATAGCGCGCTTTTCGATAGGAACAAAAGATGGCGTCGTTCCAATAGCAATGATCGCAAATTAACACCATAAGACGAGTAATCGCAAAACTCACCAATAGAACGCGCGTGCACACACACATAAGCACATTCACGTACATATGCTCACATACACATACACACATAATAGAAGCATATGCCCATAGAAAAATAGAGAGTGCACTAACAGAAGGATATACATAGATTTAGAACAAGAAAAACATTCTCACACACGCACGCAAATGAATGCATATACATGTGCCCACACATATCATGACGAACTAATATATATATATATATATATATATATATATATATATATATATATATATATGCATGACATTGAAATGCACGCATAGAAAAAATACACTCACATACTCTCCATAAGATAAATAAAAAACAACTGCCAATATTTGCATAAACAACATTTTGACTCACACACACACACACACACACACACACACACACACACACACACACACACACACACACACACACACACACACACACACACACACGCACACACACACACGCACAAACACACACACATACACGTGAAGCCGCTAGCACATCCATCCATCTATCCATCCAGCGCGGTCGTAGCCGAGATTGAACTCACTACACAAGTTTGTAGTGTAATTCAAATCTTGTTGGCAGCTGAATACTTGATGCTTCGCCAGGGCTATCAAGGGTATTTTTTATCGTGATGCCATCACTAGGTGGGATGCCTACTACGGCTTAAGAGAGTTCCATCTACCCTCGAGAGAAGGATTGACTGCACTAGTTTCTCAACCTGGTATTTTAAATCGCGCTACACACAGCGCCTCGCCTTCCCAAATGGTAGCCCATCTGGCACTGGCCAGGCTCAACCTCGGTGATGTGGCGAGAACCTGTGTGTCAACGTGATTGTGCTATATATACAGCACATACACAGACACCCAAATTATAGCAAATAGCTACTAGTAAAAAAATGCACGTTTGTACAAACGTTGCAAAAAGAAAAACACAAATCTTTAAAACTTCAAGAGTTGTCCCCAAAGTAAATCCTCTTAATTTTTTAAAACTCAAATAATTGAAGAGCTACGAAGACGAGAGTGGTACCATTAAAACAATCAAATTTTGTGCTCCAGAATTTATTTCTCTACATACTTAACGCCATACTTCTTATAGTGCATCAACTGCACCAGCTTCATGAACTTTCAACATTTAAATGTTGAATGTTGATCGTTTCAATCTTTTTTGCATGGAAGAATTCAATGACGCACCTCTGCTTCTGACGAACCTCCATGACAGACAATCCTTTATTCGAACCTCACATCGTCAATAAAAAACTCAGTCTCATATAGATTCAGACACCAATGTGTCCATTAAAGGCACACATAAGAATTACTGTAGATAAAATGAATCCGGATAATTCCAAAATGAATCATTAGCACGAAAATATACAATCGCGTTTCAAACAAAAGAAGAAAACATGCATTACTTCTCTTTTTCTATTTGTCTGACATGTGAAAATGTTACATTACACACACGAAGAATTTATAAAACCACATTTCTACAGAAATTAATAATGCCAGTCCTGCCTAATAGACTGGACGCTTTTATCGGATCATTTTTTAACCCATTTTCTAACCCTTCTCTGTTTCTTCAAAGTTTTGTCAAATCCACAATTTTAATGTCTTCGATTAATAATATGCTTACTTTTAATCTATTTAACTATTGATGGCTTCCGAAGAGAAAAATATGAATTTTTGAAACTGCATGGATTAAAAAAAAAATCTTTAGTGTACTCTCTGTTTTGTAATATTTGATGATCAAATAATTTTTTATAAATTTTATTTTTCTTCATTTAAACCACCTCTTATATATATATATATATATATATATATATATATTTTTTTAAGGATTCCACGTTAAAAAGAATATGTATTCATTTTTTACCCCCCACACATTTTCTGTGGAATATACATTATTTCCTTATAATATATACCAATCCTTATTCAAGAAGCTCTATGTAATTACAGAGGAATATTATGAATGAATGACAAAAGTCTATATATCAAAGTCCATGATGTTGACCATCTTACAATTTATTCCTTTAATTCATGCAAACGTATTTAATAGATTATAATTATTGATGCTATTTGGGTTAATATGATATATTACTTTTAAATAAAAAAATTACTAATTAGTAAATAGAACATTTCTGGCAGAATATACCTAAATTAATAGAATTTGTTAGTAAGAATAAATGGTTTTAGTGACTTTATTTCTAAATTCACAATGGCGTTACGTAAACATGTTAAAAGGTATTTACAGCCTCTTCTTTCAATTTTCGGATTTCTTATTATCTCAAACCGCACTTTATTTTCTATTTGATGGATTGATTTTTGCTATTTCTTCTGATGAGTTAAGGGCAAAATAGATTCACTGACTGATATAATAATTAAGTGATTGATTTTGTGCTACGAAACAGATACTGTCAAGAATTGTAAATGTCAACCGAATTAAAGGAATAAATTGTAAGATGGTCAACATCATGAACTTTGGAATATAGACTTTTGTCATTCATTATATATATATATATATATATATATATATATATATATATATATATATAAGCTATCAAACGGGCCTTATCATCATTTTAGATAAAACATACTTGCTTTGTAAGGCAATAATCTCTTTTTCTTCCGTTCCGTTCGAAATTTTGTGCAATTTCCCTAGTTCAAGAGAAAGATTCCTGAGTTCGATATATACAACTGCACAAGGTGACTTCAATCATAATGTTGTGAAAATGGGAATCAAGGTGAGAACAGCAGTCCGCAGAGTCCAAATGATATAAAGGAATATTAAAACTAGTTATTTTTACAAGGATAATACAAAATCACCAATAAACAGATAATAAAAAAAATGAGTAACATTAATAAGAATAACAATGAGGCTATTATTATTAACTAGTGGGACTTATGGAAATTCCACAGGGGACTCATTCATATGAAATATATTGATGTTGGAATTCTGTAGATGTTCATTGTGAATTGATGTGCTCTGATATTATTGTAGCTTTTTTGTTAAAACTGCAAAAGTATTTATCTAAGCTAGCACGAACGCCCGGCAAAGCCCGACCGTCAAGTCGCTTAAATATGAAAATTTTAATTCTTGCAAATTTCGTATATATTATTATAGAGTTAATGTTCTATCGATTTTTATAGATTATAAAGTTGCAATTTCAAAAATCAAAAAATATATCTATATGACTTCGGTGCATTAGCTTAAATCGAAACAGAAATAAAAATATGAAATATATATATATATATATATATATATATATATATATATGACTTGAATTCCTTCAGCCATAATCGAAACCAAAACCAAAACTTATGAAGAATTATTGATAAAAGCATTTATAAATAAATAAATAAATAAATAAATAAATAAATACATTACTGAAGTGCCATCGGTTATAATCGAAACCGAAACCAAAACTTATAAAGAATTCTTGATAAAATTATTTATAAAATAATAGATGACTTAAGTGCCATCAGCTATAATCGAAACCGAAACCAAAACTTATGCAGAATTCTTGGTAAAATTATTTATGACAAGAAATGGAAGTACATAACAATTAAACAACCCGGATGTAAACGTGACACAGAAAATAACACACACGCAATCGTATTAATATATAGATTAACAATAGGTATATCTAGAATAAACGTAACTGCACTAATAACTAATAACTGTTTAATAGCTAATCTCACATAAAAGAACGCTAAATAGTTATCACAATTTTTTAATATACAAAGAAACCACGAAAACTAATTTCAGGTGTTGTTATAATCACCGCATAGAGTCATTCATAATTGAAAATTACAAACATAGCAGCACAATGTCCATGGGACAAAAACAAATATATTAGCTCTAATATCAACTGATAAATTTCAAAGTTAGGTTCTATTTTGCAATCCAAAAACTTACATTATATTTAGAGGCAGATTATTAAATCATAAACCGCAGAAAACAAATCAATAATAATAATAAAAACAAAAAAACAAACAACAACAACAACAACAACAACAACAACAACAACAACAACAACAACAACAACAACCAAAACAAAACAAAACAAAACAAAACAAAAAAAAAAACAAAACAAAATACATGAGTAAACCGGTAGACTCAAGCACACAAAATATTTGCTCCATTATTTAAAGCTAGATGAATATACGGCATAAATAAGTTGAGACACTGGTTCAAGTCAGATCACCGAAATGAAGCCACGTTGAGTCGGGTCAATATACTAGAATAGATGACCATTTGGGAATCTCAGGTGCTGTATGTGCTCTCCGCTTACCGTTGTTT
This sequence comes from Euprymna scolopes, assembly GCF_053919585.1. NCBI lineage: Eukaryota > Metazoa > Mollusca > Cephalopoda > Sepiida > Sepiolidae > Euprymna > Euprymna scolopes. The sequence continues at coordinate 39,718,725 of NC_136515.1, forward strand.
CCACTCAGTCTTGCGTCTGTTCTTGCCACTGGACCCAAGCAGTACCGATTCAGGAGAGGTGTGGTTGAGGATTGCGGAAGCCTTGCCTCACAATTACGCGCGCAGCTACTCTTACAGGGTTGTCCATTGTCTCTTGAGACTGAATCGAGGCATCGGGATGAAGTAAGGCTATGTAGTATTATCCTTTAGCGTAAATGTAATTAACAATTATATTAAATTAAGTAAACGTTGAACAATGACAGAATAGTAAAAAAAAATCCATATCTATTAATAATATTAACGTGATAAAAATGTAATTATATACGTATATATAAATCGGCAATATTTTGGGTATCACTTTTGTTTTTAGTTTTCCATTCCTGGAACTAATGATAAAATAATATGCATTTTGAATAGCAGGTAAACTAAAATCTATAAATGCCTCACATCCACAAATGTATTACTACGTTTCTGAAAATATATGTACACTAACAGGAAAGCGGGTGGCGGTGTCCGACCTTGTTGGTCGTAAAATACGCTTAAATATATTTCAATTCATGCAGATTTCGTATGTATTATTACAGAGCCAATTCTCTATGGAATATTATATTGTACCTAACATATAGTGATGATTTAACAAGTAAAAAAATGACTTGGGTGCCATCAACTAGAATCGAAACCAAAACATTCAGCGCTCCAACCACGTCTCCTAGCGTTGTAGTGATCACTTGAAATCGAGAGTGATCAATCGTAACCAATCGTAATTAATAGTGCTATACAGTGATCAGTGTTAACTATTAGTGATCATTAGTAATACATTAGTGACAAAAGTAATTATTAGTAATTGATAATAATAATATTAATCACTAATGATTATTAATAATCAATAGAGATCAACATTAATCAATAGTAACTAATTATGATAAATAGTGATCAATAGTAATTAATAATGATCACTAATGATCAATAATGATCAATAGTGATCAATATTTATCACTGATGATCGGACAGCAATCACGCAATAATCCTGTATTCCAAATACTTTAAAGTATTAAATTTTAAACATTTTCTAAAATCAAAGTAATATAATAGATTTTGATCAAAATTGAAATAAGTATTCTAGGTATAAGGTTTAGTATAATTATATATTGATTTAGACGTTCATTTAATGAACATAAAATAGTGCTAAGTGTTTTGTTCGGGAAATTAACCATACTTGGTATATATATTCCTGTCAGTATGCTGTTTTAAAAAAATCTATTTGTTAACGCTGCGTTTATTATGGATCGACAATTATTTCCTCTGTTTCTTTAATTATTTTAAATCTTAAACATATTAATTAAAAATTATTTAAATATATTATTAAAAATCATTTAAATTTATTATTAAAATTATTTAAATATATTATTAAAAATTATTTAAATTTATTATTAAAAATTATTTAAATATATTATTAAGATTATTTAAATTTATTATTAAAAATTATTTAAATTATTTTAGCCTTTGTCTGATACATTATTTACTCGGATATTATTTGTTCAATATTTTCTTTTTTTATGGAGTAAAGAAAATGTATTTAAAAAAATAAATTTTATTTTATTTTTCAATTATTCGTCAGCTTTACCAATAATTAACAAAGATAAAAAAATAATGGTGTTATGAGATTTCTTGAAAGCACAGACATTCATCTTTATATATATATATATATATATATATATATATATATATATATATATATATATATATATATATATATAATATAAAGCTGAATGTCTGTGTGTGTATGTGTGTGTGTGTATCTGGTCACGAATAGGCTCCTATATGGTTGATTATTTTAAAAAACTGATTGCATATAATGATAGATGTATCGAGACACAGGAATGGGTATGCTTGATCTGGCAGAGCAGTGGTTCATTAAAATTGTGGGGTCTGCGTTCGCGCCTGGTCCACAAAGTATGGAAATAAAAAATTTAAAAATTAGAAAAAAACGTTTACAAGTGTTTTTGATATAGATGTACATAAGAATACTTTGATAATTATGTTTTAACTTAATTAGGGATGGTATAATAAAATTGTGGAGTCTGCGTTCGCGCCTGGCCTCCATAGAATGGAAATAGGCACAAACTTTAATAAAGACTTTTCATATCTACCTGCCTAAGACACTGCCTAAGACACTTTGATAATTATGGTATAATAAATTATGGGTTTTATTGATTTTATTTTTATTTTCATCATATTTTGCTTTGGTTTTGATACCCCCAAATTCGAAGCTATCTCATTACAACCCTTCCTTTTCATAACCTATCATACTTTCATAAATCAGAGTCCATTTTCTGTAGGCTGTTTTTGAACCCAGTCAACGACGGGTACTTTTGCTAGTATATATATATATATATATATATATATATATATATATATATATATGAGATATATATGATGTAAAACAAACAAAAATCACAATATCTGTTGGATCATCAAGTGCTTAAATCAGGGAATGCAGTAAATATGTTATCCCCAGTTTGGAAAATTCATACCTTTCTCTTTCAATAATAAATTATATTAAAAGACAGTAACTATTAAGTATAAAATTTTAATTCTTTAAGATTGTGAGTGTGACGAAAATACTTAGAAACACGGTGAAGGTAACGTTCGTGGACCATCTTGAATAATCCGAAGATGTAATCCGATAAAAGTGTTTCTATACGGCATCTCCCGGTCGTGGCGCCTCAGGCAACAAGCAATGAACTTGCCCCACCCGAAAGCCGAGTTGCAAGGCTTGGGTGGGTGGACCTCCCGAGTGAAACCTAGACGGTGTACCACAGTCCAACAGGTACTGGGTCGGTTTCCGGCCTCGCACCTGTCGGACTGAGTGTCAAGAACGGATCCTTGACGAGTACTCTACCCAGTCTCCAAGTCGCCTAAGCAGCAATGATTCCGACGATCTTACTTATAACTTACGGTTAGGACAATAGACCAATTAGAAGCTTCAAACTTTATTATAAAAAATATCGAATTTTGGATTCAACTCAGTTCGCTGTCAACCTCTGTATTGAAACGACTAAACTGTGACTGCATTGATTCTTCGCCGCCATCTTTATTACTAAGAATTACTGAACACTTGAGGTTGTGACTGCACTGATTCTGCGCCGATTTGATTTACTACCGCCATCTTTGTTCAACATAATGTCTCAACACTTAACATTTTTATTAACACATAATTTCTTGCTCTTCGTTGTTGTGGTCCGAAAGGGTCACTAAAGAGGCACGGACACGGATATGGTTTAGAAAAAGCTATTTTTATTTACAACAAGACTGATTACAGAGACAACAAGAGTTGTAGTATTTAAAATATCTATGGAGCCAGTAACTTTTCTCCTTTCTTTTCCAAGACAACAACCGACATACCTGAAAACGGTCACAGGCCAAACTGATCGAAATGTTCCACAAATAACACTCAAGATGAGAACAGTAGTCCGTTCAAAACACATAATATAAACAATCAACACTCATCTCCAAAATTCAGAACTGGGTTTGTTGTTGTTGTTGTTGGTGGTGGTAATGCTGTTGTTGTTGTTGTTTTTGGTCATGCTGTTGTAGGTATATATTTCATGATTCGAGATTTGTTGTTTTGTTGGTATCCCCTTTATGAATTCGAGTTCCTTGGCACCTAATTGTTGTGACCCGAAAGGATCGCTAAGTAAGACTCAGACACGGATATAGTTTAGAAAAAAGTATTTATATTTATAAAAAGTATTTATATTTACAAAAAGTATTTGAATATATTTACAAAAGTTAGATTACATAAAGATCAAGAGTTATAGTACTTAGCGCCAATATTGCGTACTACGAGATATCTTTCAGAGTGGCGCCACTCGGCTTATTTATACCAACGGAAAAGTTCATATATTGGGTATATGTGAGTCTCCACAACATTTGTCTTACTACTTTCTTTACTGTCTGATTTTGTTTCCTGAAATTCCGACACTATGATAGTTCTGCTGAGCATCACATTTATTATTTACTAATTAGCAGTTTTTACAAAGGCTACCCTAAAAAATTCTCTTTTAGAACAACCTGTGGCATTACCTGGAGTCTGAGTGACAGCAAATTATCCCCAGATTTCCAATACTCATCACCTCTTTCGATAATCTTTGCAAATTAGTTTGTATTCTCACAACAGCCGCTTACCATTGATTTCTCGTTGGCATCGACCATTGGTTCTCATCGAAATCTGTGCAGCAATAAGATTTATACAGCGGAGATCTTAATTCTTACTTTCCTCTGTATTTCCATCCTCCTTGACCTTTCTCAATTATTTGGTGTGGCATCAGTTTCTGCCGACACTACAATTTTTGGAGGTGAAGTGGGGGTGATGGATGGTAGGGTTAATTATTATTATTATTATTATTATTATTATTATTATAATTTACTACTACCACTACTACTACTACTGCTACTGCTACAGTTTGCTATGATTTTATCCCCAATAAAAATGTTGGAATTCTCCATGAGGTTGATTGAGTAATAAGTGTCGGCCCTAATAATTGTAGCAGGCGTTCCATTATGTTCAGTAGAATGATGTGCTGTGAAAAGGTTATGGACTGAAGTTATAAGTTGTTATTTTCATATCGTTATATATTGTTTGTATTAATAAATGTCTACACATTATTACTTACGTGATATTAAACAACAAAAAGTAATATAAAATGTTAAATGAATCGTTTGTTTAAATTGTTAGATATTTTTTTAATTTCCCCGAACAATAATCAACATTCGTAATGATTTATATCATTAATCTCGTTTACAATATTAAATTCTTTTGCAGGTGTTTTTAATTGATACTTAGGTATTATAAATTAAGGTTTTAATAGAGAAAAAAACATAATATGGTTGTCCAATTTTATATTCGATTCATATTTTTATAATTGAAAAGTTTCTAAAAATAAAATTGGGATGATGGCAAGAGTATTCTATAACTTTATTAGAAAACGAAGTTATTCAGTTGCTTGAAAGTTAGATTTCACTCCGATTTGTGTTGTGTGCAGCCAAACATTTTCTAATGAAGCAATGCTTTCAAGTTAAATGTAAGGACACTTTACTACTAATCTTCAAAATAAATTTTATGATTTTATTGCAAAAGAAGACGATATGGGTAGAAAATATTGATTATTTTGATAATAGGTGTACCGTGATAATTTAAAGAGTTCAATAGTGTGCCAATCGCCGTATTAAGAAGAAATTATAGACAAAAAGCTAATTTAAGCAAAATAAGAAATGGCGAAATGAAACGAAAGAGCGAATCTTACAAAAATCAGTAACCCGAAAGAAATGAGAAATGAAAAAACATTGGGAAAATGATCAACGAAAACTCCTTAAAATAATATTAACTGAAAACAAAAATAAAAAAAATTAATGCGAGTGTCTAGGTTATTATTTAGTAAAAAGATTTTTTATTCGGATTTGGGAAGCCGATAAAATTCTTTTATTATGATATTTCCGGAAGGCGAATTGAAATATGCGTCTCTTTCAAAATATCAACTTAGTGTAACCAAATTTTGGTTTGTCTATTTTATTTAAAAACATATCAACACCAAAGAAAGAGAAACCTTTTATGCTAAGATTTAAAAATACAATGTGTGTGTGTGTAGTGTCTCTGATAATCTATCTGGCGATGTTATAAAAAATAAAGACCTATACCAAGAACCAATTTTATCAAAATAATTTTACGAAAAATATTCAATCATCATGTAGGGCAATTCACCTTTCGATAATATTATTCAACCGTTTTTTTTTTCGGGCAATCTTTCGACTACATTTTGATAGAGTTCATCCTGCACCTTAAATCCACACCACGTGTTTTCATCTGGAGTGTTATTCTCACAACGTTTATGTCCATATAACCTCCGACCTTCTTCAAGTCTATCTTATCGACCTCGGGAGTTTTCTGTCGAACTCGGGAGTTTTTCTGTCGAACTCGGGAGTTTTTCTGTCGAACTCGGGAATCTACATCTATATGGAACTTTATTTAGCCCATAAAGGTTGCATGCTTTTGTTACGTCAACCATGACTGTGTAAAAGTCATAAGTAATTCGTAATTGTATTTTAAGTGTTGCCCGCATTGATGACTGAATCTTCAACCTCCAAAAGAATATAATTTACAACTAAATTTTACTAAATACTTTATCCCTCTATCTCACAGAATACGTAGTATTTCCTGGAACCTGGACGGAAAACTCTTTTTAGGCTTCTAGTATTCTCCGTCTCTTTCCATATTCGTTATATATAATTTTTCGTTATCGCAATAGCCATTTACCATTTATTCATCGCTGTAACCGACCGTTTGTTATTATCAGCATTATTATTGGTAGTAATGACAAAGTAATAGCAGTAGTATAAACTTACTGAAAAGTGCAATCTGATGCACTTATATATTTGCTTAGCTATCTAATAAAAATGAAAACAAAAAAGCAAAATATTAGAAAACACAATGATCTCTTAATAACGCAAAGAAATTGGAAAAAATGAAAGAATCAAACGTTATATAAAATAACCTGAAAATAAAGTAAAAACTAACAAACTAAAATATCCAAATAATATCAATGCTTTTCATTTTATAGTACTATCGTATAATACAAAAAAGTAAGTTATCATATGATAAAAAAAAAGAAAAACCCCAGACTTTAAAATATTTCTAATGCAGGAAGTCATTGTACTCTATGGCTGCTTGCCTTTGTATCTATTCATAATGCTTAATATCATTCGACTGAGCATAATCAGTTTGAATACATTTTCGTCGGCCATTTTCAAATTTTGCATAGTCTTTTTTATATTCAAATACTTTAAAGCTGTTATTTTTATCCTCATTTTTGTTTGTTTCTTTTATTGAATTTTACTCACAATATTTAAAATCTGTTTTGCATATTTACAAACTATGACACCCAACAACGTGAATATCTAATATATAAAGTAAAGTAAGACTTTTACTATGAATCGCTTATGAGTATGTATTTCCAACACAAAAACTTCGCATGAAAATCTACTTTAGCATCGATTTAGGACAATTATTGGCACGTGTTTTTAGAAACTATAAATTATCTGTCGTTCAATGTCATCCATTTTATTTTTAATCTTGCTCAATATTTTTCTTGAGACAACCTCAAAAGTCGAGAAAATGTTACTCGCACACATATCCACTTCTGCTGCTACTACTGTAAATCAGGAAACATTTCTTAAAACAATGATTATGTATGTATATATATATATATATATATATATATATATATATATATATATATATATGTTTCATATATATATATATATAATTTTCATATATATATATATATATATATATATATATATATAGTTTTTATGCTTTCATAATTTAATTTTTTCATATATATTGCAAACAAATTGAGGCTGCCATTTTTGAAGATTGGTGTGTAACTATTAGATAGTTAGAGAGTGAGTGAGAGAGAGAGAGAGAGAAAAAAAGAGAGAGAGACAAGTAGATGGAGAGGGAGAAAACATAATGGCGTTTGCCTCATTTTTATATTTTCAATCACAGTGAAAAGCGTCTGCATACATTATTCAGAGGACATGTGTGAATACGTAGGAGAATTATCTCTATGCAATAAAATAATGTGATGCGTCCAAACATGAAGTTGGTAATGCACAGTCAGACATGTAAAAACACATCACTTAACACTGGCATAGAGTAAAACGTACAAGTAAACATATACTGTCATATCAGAAAACATATACAGATAAACAAACGGTAAAACACATGAAATCACACATATACATTTTTTTTACATGGGGGTCACCACTTATCAAGGCCCGAAGGCCACTCAGGGATAAGGGTTATTGCGTGTACAGTAATCAATGAGAGTATTGTAGTAATCATTAGTATTGGGGGTTTTGATAGAGTGTCTTACTTAAGGGGGCGGTTTTTCAGGAGTTTGTTTATGTTGGACTTGAAGACGTCCAAATTGTAGTCGCAAATACATACAAATACACACGTACAAAAATACACACACACACAAGAACAAGTCCATATGACAAACAGTAAACACACACACACACACACACACACACACACACACACACACACACACACACACACACACACAAGAATATATGGCTCTCCCTATATTGACACAACACAACAAAAATAAATATCTTTATGATATACGGGCCAGCGATGAAATATAATATTCCAAACATCAGGAAATCTATTAAGTAATTTTATACAGAAAATCTTTATTTAACAATTACGTAGAATTCGTAGATATTACAAATTGCAAGTATTGAATTATTGTTGATTTATCACCCTTGCTTTTTTAGATTTTTTTGGCGGGCGAAACAGTCGCTCCTCGGATACTTGATTTTCTTATTTGAAAATAAAAATATTTGATTAATTTACGTTATTTTTTTAAAATATATTTTCGTTTCGTTATGAGTACGTTCATTATACAGATTTGTTCTTTATTTTGTTTATTTTTAATATAATGACAAGAACTGAACATACGCAAACACTATTGCCTATTAAATGAATATTAAAGACTATCCTCGAGTGTCTAAGGTCTCTCTGTACAGAGGTTTACCAGAAGAATCTGGCATGAGGATACTTTTTCATTAGAAGTAAACCAAATATTCAAAATCACGTAATATTCGCTGCCCAAATAAGATCTCGTCTCTATGTCTAACCCACATTAGCTTCTATAAGGAATTGCGCACCACCCCAAGTGATGTTACCTCAAGTAACAACACGAATGTGGCTACTCCACCAGACTAAATGAATTCTTGTCCTGGAATCCAGTAAGATTAAGAGACCAGAACGAAAGATATGCTACAACATATGAAAATGGTGAATTGAGGAGAGCAAAATTGTGTTCTCAATTTCTTTACAAGCTCGGTATTTGAGAGATAAACAACTTTAATGGAACATTCGAATATCTATGCATCTCATAAAGAGTTCAAGTGTTATCCCCAGGTAGTGGGCCCCTTGATTTCTGAGAACTTCGACTGAAGTAAAATAAAACAAAAAATTAGGGACCATATTTATAGGGGTTTAAGTGGGGTGTTATGTAACGAGATGCAAAAATAAGTTGTATTTTTCGGTCACCCATACTGAGGATTTTTACCACAAACCTTTAGGAGAATATCACTTTAGAATTGATTTTTTCCAACTATTCTATCCACTGGGCCACAGGTCCTTGCAGATAATTCTAGAAAAAGTCAGAGATTACATAAAAATGACACTCAAGATGTGAATCGAAGTCCATAGAATCCAAATTAAACGAATAATCATTTCTTATCTCAAAAATTCAGAAACGTAAGGTCAAAAGTAGCATAGGATCTGTAGAAACAATCATTCATGGTCATTTGCGTATGCGTTAGGTGTCTGCTAGATGGAGTAAGAAGTTGCTGACGCCTTTTCAAAAGCAAGAACGCCTCATTAATTTGGAAATGCGTCAAGAGGATGAGTTAATATTTAAAAAAAAACTGATGACACGGGATGAAACCTAGGCCTATCACTAAGAATACAGAGACCGGAGCCCAGTCAATACATTGGAAGTACCACCTTTAAAGAAGGCATAGGTGTATCCCTCTGCTGACAGTTCATGCTCACAGATTTTGGGATTAGAACAAAGTATTAATAATACTAATTATAATACTAATTAATGATAATAATTAATAGCAGATTTCCTGGTAAAGCATGCCACAATTACAGGAGTCTATTATACTTCAGTTTTGAGAAAATTATAAAAAGCTATCAAAATCCAGAGACGTGCAAGATCAGTAATGCTACCTTTCTGCAAGATAACGCTCTGATTCACAATGCGCATGTCGCAAGAAGCACAGACGTATTTCTGTGAAATCTTTCTCCTCTCACCCTCTAACTTTCATCTCTCTTCAACCATTCCCAGATGATGCAGTTTTGATTTCCGAAGTAATGTCGTCATTGGAGGACCACACTGGGGTATTCTGCAGAAATGGTCTCTAGAACTGCATTAAACAGTGAGAGAAACGCGTAACTCTGGTGGGTTCATATATCGAGAAAAACTAATAACTATGTCAAGTTTCGTTGCTCTACTACTATAAGAAGTGGTACTATTAATTGAACACCCTTCGTTTATAACAAGAAAAAATGGATGAGATAGAAGCTGAAATCAGTATCAGTGATTCCATAATCTGAGAGTTCATAGTCTATACTGCACCTAAAGACAAACATATGCACACAAATAAACACAGATAAATTCACGTAGGTGATAAGCATGCATGAATGCTCCTTCATACAGATACATCTAAACTCGAAAGAAATGCACTACATACATAAGGACGCATACCCAGCAACACATATACAGACAGGTCAACTAGTGTTGTATCGTTATCAACTCAGACTGATTTCAGGAAAGCATTTCATATACTTGCATTCGTCGAAGAAAATAAATAAGTGTTGGGCATCCCTGGTTGCCTTTTGCCGGTCTGTGGTCAGATATCCACTTGGAAAGGTCAGGAGAAAACCGGAGATGATATCTGCCATTGACAGGTCACATGACAGATTTTTGAAAGCTCTTTCCGGCAGCCATTTTTGATTTCACCAAAATAGTTCCAAATTTTTGTCTGCAATCGTTCACCTGATGGAAATCGCAAAAGGTCAGATACCATTTCCGTAGAGAAAACAGAAATATATTTTTTGGGGGATTTTCTCTCTGTCTGTCTGTCTCTGTCTGTCTCTCTGTCTCTCTCTCTCTCTCTCTCTATATATATATATATATATATATATGTGTGTGTGTGTGTGTGTGTCTGTATTTGTGTGCTTGTGTGTGTGTATATGTATATGTATACACACACACACACACACACACACACACACACACACACACACATATATATATATATATATATATATATATATATATATATATAAACAAACTTATAAACCTGAAAACTTATGCGTAAACTTCTTTTTATCGGTTACCAAACTCAACACCATGTGATTCTCAATATAAGTTATTATTGCTAACTTCATTCAAGTCTTGGCATTAGATTATATGGTTTCGTATTATTAGTATGGGATTAAAGTGTGCGATTTTCCCCTGCACGTTGATTATTTGACATTCCAAAGTTCTTCATTTTGAGTATTACATGAAAAAGTCGGCCTTATGTTTATAACTAAAACTCGTCAGGATTCATTTACCTATATCTTTCTATCTATATATCTATAAAAGTGAACGTGTGTGTGTGTGTGTGTGTGTGTGTGTCTGTGCGTGTGTGTGTCTGTGTACATTTCCCTACGCAATAACTCTGTCAAGTTTTAGTCTACAGACTCGAAATTTGATATACAGGGTACTGAGATTTGGGAACATCTATGTGATCGGTGTTCAGCCAGAAATTTTGCTGTTAAGGGGTCAAAGTTCAACGATTTGACCTTTGGGAACTCTACCAAACTCCTCCGCCAATTTTGGGTCTAAACACTTGACATTTTAGACATATGTTCCTTGGACATGGATCTAACTCAACAACTTTATTTTAGCCCCAAATAATAAATATTAAGGGGTCATAATTATGGTAAAATTAAAAAAAAAAAAAAGTTTTTTTTTTGCTCAGCATACACCTCCAAACACCCGGGCAACGCCGCAACCCATTACTAGCATATTTATGAAAGTGAAAGTGTCTGCGTGTGTGTGTGTGTGTGTGCGCACGCGCGCGTGCCTGTGTACATTTCCCTACGCAATAACTCTGGCAATTTTTAGTCTACAGACTGGAAATTTGATATACAGGTTACTGAGATTTGGGAAAATTGATGTGATCCGTTTTCGGCCAGAAAATTGGCTGTTAAAGGGTCAAAGTTCAAGATTTGACCTTTGAGAACTCTACGAAACTCCTCTGACAATTTGGGGTCTAAACACTTGAAACAGATACACACACAGACAGACAGAGATAGACACTTTCACTTTTATAGATATACTAGCATTTCAGCCCAGCGTTGCCCGGGTGTTTGGATGTGTCTGTTGAACAAAAAAAAGAAAGTGGTAGTAGGAAGGCAGGCTCGAACCCGTACCGCGAAGGAGGAAAATAACGGGGTAAAAACCTGACGTCTATGCTGGTACGACCACCGCCAAACCGGAAGCGACAATTTTTTTAAAAATTAAGGCTAGACAATCTAAAGGAAAGGATAACTTTAAAAAATATCGGCGAAAAAAGTGCCCCCTGTAGAAAAGTGCCCAGCTGAAAGTGAAGATATTAATATTTTTAGCCAATTTTTCGATATTTGTTGTCTGAAAGATCGAACTTCAAAACGATATTGATCTTGGTAAAATCCGTCGCCTCTGTCGAAAGTTTTAGGCAAACATGCAAACATACATACATACACACATTTATATATTGGTAACTAAAAATTTTCGACCCAAACCGATTAAAAAGCTTGCCCTATCTTTGAATACACTTTATGTAAAATTTCAAATGTTTAGACCAGCAATTGTCTGAGTAATTTGGTAGAGATCGCAGAGATCAAATTTTTTAAAACTTTGACTCCTATTATAAACCCTTAACATTTATTGTTTTGGGCTCAAATCAAGTTATTTAGTTATATACATGTCCCAGAAATCTATATCTAAAATTTCAATTGTTTATACCGAAAATTGGGGGAGGAGTTTCGTAGAGTTCTCAAAGGTCAAATCTTGAACTTTGACCCTTTAACAGCCAAATTTCTGGCCGAAAATGGATTACTAAGATTTCCCCAAATTTCAGTACCCTGTATATCAAATTTCGAGTCTGTAGACTAAAAATTGCCAGAGTTATTGCGTAGGGAAATGTACACACACACAGACACACACAAAGACACACACACACACACAGATACGTTCACTTTTATATATATACTAGCAGTTCCGCCCTTTGCTCGGGCCCTATGTACTGTTCATAAGGTTATGTGCATAAGTATATATTAAAAAGTGTGAATATGTAAAGTGATGCCTTTCTGTATAATAGTCTTCCTTAACTAACATAGAGAAAAGACAGACATTTTCACTTTTGTAGATATATAGATAGATAGATAGATAGACAGATTGGATGCAATATATAGTAATAATTTAAAAAGTATCTAAAAAAAGACTCATGCACACGACCGAGAATCGAAACCAAAACGTTCAGCCCACGATTTATTTTGCCTCTGCTGTCAATTACTGGGCTATGAAAGCATGTTTACTGCAAGGTTAAAAATTAAAACATGAACCAATAGCTACTACGTTATGCATTCGTAATGCTGGCATTCGACCTTCACTTGCAAAATTTCATTTTTTTAATTTTCACACTATTGCACTAAAGTTTTTCATGGATTCAAATACCTTATATATGAAGTTTCATGTCTGTAGACCAAAAACTCTAGGAGGAGTTTGGTAGGCAAAATTTGTTAAACAAAATTATATGCGTATACATAAATATACATGGAAACAATTTTGTGTTTGCAATAAACTATTTACGCAAATATTATGCAAGTATAAATCATGTTGAATATCTGCATGAATATAATTACACGTAATAGTTAACTAAGGATGATCATCCCATTAGAAAACCGAAGCAACTAATAGTGAATTAATTAAAATGAATATTTAAAAGAATATGACAATTAGCTAGATCTTTTGCTAGTGAATGCAATTCCACAGTCCATATATAAGAAAATTGTATTTTCTTCTTAAATAAATAGAAAAGAGGCTTGCTTTTTTCTGTTGTTTTTGGCCTTCGGACCGGGATCCAGGTGTGGTATCTGTTCTGCAGATGTTGCACTTAAGATGGTTTGTACCAGTCAATGAAGGGGGAGCTCTATACTGGGACAATTATTATTTTTGGTAACCAGCAGTCAGGACGAAAGTGTAACCAAACTTCCAGGCGAAGCGAGAGCATCCCGTTCCAGGAAGATGAAGATGACTGCTCAGACAGACACCAAGAGTGGGGCAGCGGGTATCACAGCCACAAAGAAGCCGGCACCTGTCCCCAAGCCATCGTCTCCAAAGGAGAAACCAGCGGAGTGGCCTGCATTGCCAGGGAGTTCGCAGGCGCTGGACTCCTCTGGTTCAACTATTTCCCCTGGTCAGAGGACTCCTCCAGCCCCAGAGTCGCCGGAAGCATTAGCACCACAAACGGCCTCGGCAGTAGTAAAGGAATGCCCCCCCCCGAAGATTACCGTCGGTTATTCGACTCCAAATACAAGGAGTTGACCGACGGTAATATCATTAAAGCGGTACCCGGAGCTGTAGAAAGACTATCAAAAAGGATATCGTTAGTCACCATAGACTCCAAAAAGAGAGGACCGACCGGGGTTTCCAAAGATAGCATGGCGGAAATTCTGGGGGAACTCAACATCCCCGCAACCTACATCTGTCGTCGTAGTTGCGATGTGGGATCTCCTGCTGCCGAGAGAAGATGCTATCAAAATATTTAGGTCGAACCTGAGGTGAAAAACCTCCGTTTTAACCTGAATATTTGAGTAAGACACGGACTAATGTTTCAATCTTGGGCGTCCCCTGCTTTCTTGACCCTGAGTAATTAGGGGCATTTATGAGCCAATATGGGAACGTCGGATCCGTTCTCCCGGTCCATGGTCTCCGCAACCTTATGGTAAGGGACTACAATCTAAAAATGCGCCTGGACAAGGAAGGCTTACAACCCCCCCCTACTCAGATGCGACATATGGTCCATGAGTATAATAGTAGAAGGTCGCAGGCCCCACTGCTGGAATTGTCAACAGCAGGGCGATATGGCGCGGGGATGCCCCAAAAGAAACCCTCAGCCTGTGGTAGTAGTTGCAAAACCGTCAGCGGTGGTACCAGCAGCCCCTGAGAAGCCAGCCGGAGGGGGCACCTCAACAGCGGAAGCAACAACGTCGGATGGCTGGACCAAGGTGGTCAAGAATAATTCAAGAGCCACGAAGACCCCCTCCACAAAAAGCGGCTCCCGGATGTACAAGGTCGGTCAGTTCCCGCAGGGTCGTCCAGTGATGTTTCTTCCACCAGTAAATCGAAAAACGATGCTGTGAGCGACCTAAAGAGGAAAAATCCGGTCACCTCATCCGAATCGGAAGGGGAGCAGGAGAAAGACAAACAAGCAGAGAGAAATGACGGCAGCAGTGAGGCTTTTGTGGCAGAGTGCCAAGGCCGAAAACAATCAAAAAGAAAACAAAAAGCTAAAAAGACCAAGGAGGCTGGGTCCCGTTCCCATCCCCCATGAACGTAGAGAATACAGTCTCTACGGTCCAGTCACCCGAAACCCCAACCCAAACCCCTTCGGCTGAACCAAAATCCCCACCACGTTTTGATACCCCCCAGCCCGTGCCCGATCATTGTACCGGGAACGGCCGGTGACACAAAACAATAGCGGCAGAAGAGCCGTCTCAGCATCTCCTGTAAGGAGAGAGAAGACCAAAAAGCTCCCCTAACTTCCTGGTGACCGGATCGGCGATGTAGACACCCTTCACGCTGACACTTACATAACACAGCATCATAGGGGTCTAATCAAGCCGCCTGAGGGGCATGAAAAATATTGAGGGGAAGAGGATTACAAATCCCCCAAACTTCCCAGACGCTCTCTTAGTCATGACCTTTGTGCATCAAACAAAATTCCCACCCCTTTTTGTATCCTCACCTGCTGTTGCTAGATCCTTGTCCCGGGAAGGGCCGGAGACACCCCACAACAGAAGAGCTGCCTGTGCTTCTCCAATACAGAGAGAAAAAACGAAGAAGCTCCCTTATCTTCCAGGGGACCGGATATGCGACGTAGACCCCCTTCACGCTGATAGTTATATCACGCAGCGGCATAGGGGTCTACTTAAGCCGCTTAGAAACCTGGACAAAGTCGAAGGAAAAAAGACAAGCAACCCAAAGAACTTCCCAAACGCCCCCTTAATCCTGACCTTTGTGCGCCACACAAAAGTTTATCGCACAAAGGCCATGGGAATCTCTACAGTGAAGATGTGGGATTATGCTGCTAGACGGGTTTGTCGGGTGCATATGCATCGAGGGGGTACAAGAGCAATGATTTCATCAGAGCATATTCTATTGAAATACTTGTAAAACAGACATAGGAATGCAACACTGCAGCGATGGGACAGTGGTTGGAGCTTGGTTGATAGTACGGTATCTAATAAATAAGAAACTATTTTTTGTACCTCGTATAAGAGTGAGAGACTAGTGATAGATTCACCATCTCATGCATTGGAGAATAGTAGCTTCGTAGAAATAGAGCATACTCCTAGGTGCTATCAATTTTCTTAAATGTAGAGGGAACCTACCTTCTTTTCGACCAGCTATGCAATGTCCTCAATGTATTTGTCCCGATTCATGTTGCCCGTGAATGTTAATACAGAACATATCAACCAAAGTTATGCTTGTATGCCATGATTTTCTTTGGGTGAAAAATTCATTTCAATTCTTTATTTTTGATCCTTTATATTATGACATAATAACCAAATTTTATTTTTTAAAATAAGTTTGCAGTAGGAATTTTCAAAAGGACACCTTAAATTGCAAACTGACTTTTTACTTACTTTTAAATAACGTGCCTAAAAGTAAAATACACTCGTGAAAATTTGCTTTATCTTCCGTTAACTTCGCGCTCTTTCTTTCATACTTCTTAAAACTTGTCACCTTATGATCTGCTGGCATGTTAAAATTTCCTCCTAATGAAAAAATTCTCTTTAATTCTTTATTTTAGAGCGTCCGCTAAATGCTTGAACATTAAAAATTTGTAAACGTTGCTCATGACTTACATAAAATCTGTTTTTATTTAGAGGAAACCCTCTTCAGTTTTTCTGAAAAGGCACATAAACTTTATTTAAATAGATAATTAATTTTTTTTAACCATGCGAGAGCGTAAAATTACCTAACATAGAACAAAGGTCCAAGATTGCCGCTCACGGAGAAATTGATACGTAGTAGGAACAAAACGCTTATGTAAAACCTGTGTACAATTTTCAAAAGTCTTAGCACCAAAGAACTGGAAGAAGGAAACATCCTTAATCCTGATGGACAACCTTCTTATAACAAGAAACCCGAACAAAAATATCCAATTTACAAACTTAAAATTACCTAACGAGCAAATAGGCAATACTTATCGCCCGGGTCTGAATTTCTTGATCATTTAACAAGGCACAACGAAAACACTTCAAAGCCACTCAGTGCTTGGCCTTGTTTCCTAAGTAGAGCAATGAACATCACCCCACTATCTTTATTGTTTTCTATCTGGGAAACTTGGATATACTTGTTTGTTAATTTAATTTGTTTGGACTGTTTTTTTCTGGAAGATTGAGACGACAACTTGTTTGTCGCTATTTTAAACTGGTAGTACAGGACCCTAAATTTTATGTGGTTCTAAAATCAGCTGCCCTATGAAGAGTTGCATAATATCTGAAATAACTGTAGTCACATGTCACGCATGGAATGGTGCCTTGCATTTATCTTCTTAACGTAAATACATGCAATCAGTTCGACAAGCAGCAAAATTCCACTCCGATAATAAACTGGCTCCAAACTCTGGAAAGCTTCCTACTCTAATAACTTCCTTCCTCGAACCGTTCGCCTTCAGAATCTCATCTCTCTTTTCGCTTTCCCCGACTGTATCAACATACAGGAATTTAAATGTAATATGAAGAAACATCACTCTGCAAAATCACAAATATCTCGCAAAATCACAAGCAGCACAGACGATTTTATTTGAAATAACATGGGCTTTTCTTCTATCACAATAGAAATTTAAAACGGAATCTGAGTGTTAACTCAGACCTATCGTTCCATTTCCGAAGAGGGTAAAATGATGATGATGATGATGATGATGATGATACGAAACGTCATCCACAGCTAAGGATGAGCAGAAAATGAACAGGATGGTTAAAAGAAGAAAAATTAGAGGAAAGGATTGTGATAGTAATGATGATGACGATGGTGGTGCTGTTACTGCTGATAATGATGGCAATATGATGACATAATGTCATTTAAAAATGAAATAAGAATTAGAAAGAAAGATAAAAAATGTCAGGTAGAATGCAATGTTAAAACGGAACGAAATAGAAAATGATGTTTATTATTATTATTATGATGATGATGATGATGACGACAACACTATAACAAAACATTTTCGTCCACAAATAAGGACGAGCACAAAGAGAAAGAGATGCTTAAAAGAAGGATTAGAGGAAAAGATTATAATGATAATGATGATAATGATGATGACTCAAAACATCATCCGCACAAAAAAAGAGGAATAGGATGACATGAAACATGTATTTCTATAAAGGAACGCCCCCCCCAAAAAAAAAGAAAGGAAAAAGGGATGGTGGACTAGGTCTAGTCGTATTTAAAACTCTTTCTTGCAATCCGCATTAGCAAACACGATCAGGCAGGAGACCTAATGGAAACGAGAGTCGCCGTTTTAAACTCTGTTTTATTTAATTCACATTTACGTTTTGTCTTCTTTGTTGGCTTCTATTATATGACATTAACACGAAGACTATGATTCTAATAGAGCGACTGGTGTTTTCATTTCATCACCAGACGGCGCTAGTTGCAATTTAAAAACAATTTGTAACTGAAAACACCCTAACAAAAAGAATGATAATAAAAAAAAACTGAAATAAAATATTAAACAACACCTAAATAAAAAATGAAATAAAAAATTAATAAAAAAAACAAACAAACAAACAGGACGAGAGTTTAAACGCCACCAAAATTCTGTAAAAAAAAAAAATTGATACGCAAATAAGAAAGAAAAGTAGAAATCTTGGGGTGCGGATGTGGAAGAGGGAAACATAACATGTTTTTAGACTAGAACGGATGTTATTAAGATGCGTCCATTTAATCTGCGCGCTTAACGATAAAACCTAATTTAGAACGTGACAGAGGAACGGATCGGTCGACGGCAATACATTCTCCTTTTTATAAAAACTACAAAAATATTTCCAACCACCGAATGCAACGACAAGTAACAACCTAACTTCAAGTCCATCCTTCAAACTCCTCAGCTTAACATTCACAGGCAACATGAATTGGAACAAATACATGTAGGACATTGTCTAGACTGCTGCAAAGAAGTAAGCTCCCTTTATGGTGCTAGAAAATTACAACAGAGTGTATTCTATTCAAGGCCACAATTAGCCCATGCATTGATTATTATTACCACATCTGAGCTGTTTTATCTACAACTGTTCTCTCATTTTTAGGCAGGGTCCAAAAAAGTCTCAGATCTAATATGTCTGGCATTATCAAGTAAGTTTCAACGTAATTCTATCATCACAATGTTACATCTCTGTGCATGTTTAACAAGTATTGTATGGAATGTGATTTGATAAACTCGTATAACTTGTGCTCCTTCACCGTACATACTTCTGACTAACTCGACTAGCAGCAGTACCCAACCCTTTCACTGTTGAGGTCCCTGGATGCTGAAAAACCTTTCACTATAATAGTTTCTCTCCAATGACGGCTAGACTTGAAGAAGAGGCTTTGTTTCTTGCTTCCCTGATTATACTAACCTGCAGAGTTTAAATGTAATTTCGACAGACATACCCCTGCCCAAGTTACCCGTTCCAAATAGTAGCTACCCCACGTCCAAGTAGCAATATTCTTGTTTGGGGTAAAAAAATATTCTTGTTTGGGGTAAAAAGTAAAAAAAAAAAAAAAAAAAAAATTCTTGTTTGGGGTAAAAAGTAAAAAAAAAAAAAAAAAAAAAATTCTTGTTTGGGGTAAAAAGTAAAAAAAAAGTATTCTTGTTTGGGGTAAAAAGTAAAAAAAAAAAGAAGAGATATATGGACTAAGAGTGACGATTTTGGAGAGCCAGATTTTCCCACATTAAATAAATCGATCTTTTATCTAACATTGTTCTTCTGGAGGAGCAAGAAAATAGGTATCCTCTAGTTCGACAAGACGCATTTTTATAAGGTCGGAGATTTTTTCGGCCGAAACTTTGTGAGAATATCATCCACGATGAAAATAGTAGATCGAAGGATCCAATTATTTAGCCTAGTGCTAGCAGACCAAGATTTCCGAAGATACTGGCTAAAATGCACTAAGCATTGATGTTATTGTTTTTCCTTTGCCATTTGAAAAAACTCAATCATGTTCTGTAAAGTTAAAAACAATTTTCCTCAAAAAAGCAACCAAATCAGATACCATGAATGAATTTTTGAAATTATGAAGAACTTAAGGCATAAAACTTTTCCAAAATTATTAGAGTCGGCATAAGATAACCTGGAAATGGTTAATATGCCGTAAAACAATGAAACCAAATGAAGCATCATGAATGAATATTTGAAGATATAAAACACTTGAAGCATAAAACTTCCTTACAAAATTACTAGATTTGCATTAAATAGACTGAAAACTGTTGATATGCCGTAAAACATAAACAACCAAACTAAACACTATGAATGAATATCTTAAGATATAAAAGCATAGAAACTTTCCCGCAAATTACTAGACTTTGGCATTAAATAACCCGAAAGGGGCTGATATATCGTAAAACAAAGCAAAGTATTTGGATTCCTCCTCCGACTATTCTCATCTCATAGACAAAAATGATATTTACCATTTAAGCGTGACTGACACATTTAAAAACTAAAGATGCATCTACCCAGCATACACGTTTATTGACGAAAATGTTGTTTAAAACTTCAGCATGACAGATCGGCACAGATTTTCGTATTTTTAAAAAATTATCTCACTTTAGTTCTCAGAAATCATGGTGGTCGCTACCTGGGGCTAACACTTGATCCCTATATGAGATACATAAATATTTGAATAGTCTATTAAAGTTCTTTATCTCTCAAATAATGAGTTAGTAAAGAAATTGAGAACATAACCCCCCCCCAATTAATCATCATTTTCATATGTTGTAGTATAACATTCGTTTTGGTCTCATGGTCTTACTGGATTCCAGGAAAAGAATTTATCTAGTCTGGTGGAGTATCCAGCTTCGTGCAGTTACTTCAGGTAACATAACATGGAGAAGGTGCCCCATTCCTTGTAAAAGCTAATGTGAGTTAGCCATAGTGAGGAGATCTTGTTTGAGCCGCGAATACAAAATGTGATTTTGAATATTTTGTCAGGGTTTACTTATAGAGAAAATTATCCTCATGCCAGCTTATTCTGGCAAACCCCTGTACAGAGAAACCTTAAACACCCGAGGATGCGTCCACTCATCTCAAATAAAATGAGTCCATAATAAAAATTAGATACGGCCACACTTATTAATTAAAGTAGTCTTATGTTGAATCTATGAACTCTGTACGTTTAGCGAAACAAACAATTTTTCAAAGTTAAGCGTGACTGACCAATTAACTGAAAAACAGAGCCACTTATAATGATGTTTGGACGTATCTAATAGATACGTTTGTAATATACCATGTGTGCTCCTCGCTCGCCAGACGTTACCCTCAGCGATGTTTCCGTGATTTTCTTCTTTGTCTTCTCATCCATTCGTGTTGTCGTCTCTCACATTGGCGGCTGCTGAGAAAGCGCACGGGTTAACAAAAAAAAAAAAAAAAAAAAACACTAAAAACACAACTCTGACACATTTCGCAAATATCAGTTGCATTCTTGGTGCGTGTGTGATACTATCAACCCTCTGAACGTTAAAATCTCCATAGTCTGTCGAGGCTACTTTGTCATCAGTTGAGACCAGCTCATCTCGATCTACTCCGAGCCACGATCTGCGTTCTACTGTGTTAAACTCGCAATTCACAACTGTCTTCCACTGTCATAAACTGTCGCAAACTCAAGACTATCTACAATCTGTTCTTAACTCTTGTTCCTCTTTAATTGCCACACCTTGATTAATAATACTACTTCAGCCCCCCCTTGTGCGCGTTGGTGAACGACTTCCTCTCTATTGATGAACTTATTCCCGCCTTTTTTGTTATATTTATTATCTTCCTCCCCTACTTCCTAACACTTTGGGGAGACGTCGATAGTCTCACACGTTAATCTAATCGATGCTTCTTACGATCAAATTGTTGTTTCCAACTGAAAGGTGACCGTCCAATTTATCGACCAACCGACAGACAGAATCTTTTGCTAAGATGTGTGGACGCACATGAAAATTGTTTGTAATAATTATGGTTAAAAGAAAGCTACGCATCTCTATGGAAAGAGCGAATATGTCGGATAATAAGGGTCATGTCACGTAATCTGAAATTTTCTTGTCTGCTACAGTTCTGACAATTAGGAATTGCAAACCTCGACGTTTTGGCGTCACTTTATTCCATAACTATTTTCTTGAAAATTTATCATCGTTTATGAAAATTCTTTTCTCTATTTATTTTGTCATGATAGGTACGCACATCACTATTGAGTCTGCGTGTTTAAGTTTAGAAAAACATTTCTATTTCTCAACAGATAATATGACACGAGGTGAATATCAACTATTCTGACTACGGTTCTCATCTCCAGTGTGATTTTAACTAACCTCTTCTTGGAGGTGGCAAAGCCTTGGAAGGCGAACCTCCTAGAATTACACATAAAATTACACATAAAATTACACAGAAAATACAATCCATCTCAACTATGTCCTATACTAATTTCGTTGAACGTAGTCATCATAATATTCATTTCAGTCCGTTTTGAAATGCTATTTTTTGCTAAATAAATATGAACACCGCATTAACAGAATGCACCAATCACGCATCATATGCATAACAATATCAACAACATTATAATTTTAAGCCTGTTCTTCGATATTTTCCTTGGTAAACAAATAAACAACTAAAATAATTAGTTTCTGTATGATGTTCCTAAGATGAAAACAGAGGCAGACAAATTAAATTATAAATTCATATACAGTAGTTATTGTGATTACATTGGTTTATACTCTACGCCAACATTAATCGGAGTCCGCTACATTTTTTATGAGATAAAAATATCTGTTTCAAATGTTTTACGACATATCAACCATTTTCAGATTATCTCATTCCGGAACGCAATACTTTCCAAAAGAGATTTATTCAACTTGGCTGATTTCATAACCCACAATTTTATTCATGATGCAAATCAAACTCCACACTTAAAATACTATAAAACAGTTCTTCTTCTTTTTCTTCTTCTTAATAATAATAATAATAATAATAATAATAATAATAATAATAATAACAACAACAACAACAACAATAATAATAATAATAATAATAATAATAATAATAATAATAATAATAATAATACCGGCCTTCCTTGAACAGAGGGATTTACACCGATTAGCACTATAAATAGCGCTTGTAATTCCAACACCGGTGAGAGAGGCGCGACTGCACATCAACTGCTAGCCGAGTGCCCAGCAGATGTATACACTTTCCTATTTTTGTACATTATTATTAATACCCTTGTTCCCTAACCGAACCTCGACTTGATTGTTTTTATTTTCACTGTTGTTCCACGACACAACAATTATTATTATTTATTTATAGTGCCATTTTGAAGTAGGGGGCTACTATCGGGGGCATAAGTTGCAGTGACATTATGAAGGGAGATAAGCAGCAAGATGTCTGTTCACATTACACTTGAACTTCTGCAAGTCAGTACAGTTGGGAAAGCAGAATCTCAGAAGGAAGTTCCAAAGTTTAAGTTATGGGGTCAACTATTGGAGTAGAAGGCTTTCTTACCCCTAGAAATCTCTACTGTGTAAGGGTGGGATTTAGCTGCTTGTCGGGGTTGTCGGAGGTATTTATGTCGAGGGAGTACAAGTCTTTGTAGTTCATCAGAGCATTCACCATTAAAATACTTGTAGAACAATCAGAACAATGCAACATTTAGTCGATGGGACAAAAGCTGAAGCTTAGATGACAGTTCAGGACCTATCAGGTTGGCGACTCTCTTTTAAACCCTATCCAGGAGGGAGAGACTAGAAGCAGATGCACCAGCCCAAATGTGACAACAATACTCTATACATGGGCGAATGCAGGATACTTTCAGGCCTTCAGACTACTTCTCTCATCTTAAGTATTCTTTTCAAAACATTTGGGCCGATGTATTTTTAACCTTCAACTTCGAGAAGAGTGTAATTTACAACTGAATTTATCAAATACTTTATCCACTACGACCCGAGTCCCTGCAGGCGATACTCCAAATAAGATTGCGAATTAGTTAAGGCATCCACTCAGTCATAGCTGATGGAACAAGAGAATACTCCGTAAATTAAATAAAGGGTTTCGTTCGAAATTCCGTGCAGATTTCAGAGCTTGACAGAAAGAGTTCCGAGCTCGACAAGATACACCTGAAAAAGATCGGAGGTTACACCGATCGAAACATTATGAAAATAACACTCAAGGTATGAACAATGGTCAAAATAATACGAATAAGCAATTCGCATGTAAAACAATTAAGAAATTATAAAATAAATAAAAAAATCAACAAGATTTTGTGAGAAAAGTTTGCTAGGAATTTTTTTAATTGATCATCATTTACAATGAATGGCTTTACCTTCCAGACAAGAAAAAATAATTCAATAATCATTTTCTGTATGTTATTTCTGGTTAAATTCAATAAACGTTTCATTTTCCCTTCCACTTTCTTTTCAGTGGAAGTCATGCCGGTGTATACCAAGGAAATGTCCCTTTATATTAATGTTGATGCAATGGTTTCCAGTTTCCTTTTAATTGAGAATTCAACAACGTTAATTGGCCTTTTTCTTCAGATTGTTGCTACGAGGGGCGTGCAATAAGTAATGCTCCTGACCCACTTCCATTTGTATTATCTAGCTGAAATTTTGCATGTGCAATGATTTATATCTCTATGGGTTATGTGGCAAATTACAGCTCTGAACTAATTGTGGTTTCTGTTTTACAGGTGGTTGAACTGAGTCAGATGTGAAATGGAGCCTGTTGAATGTCGAGCAGTGATCCGGTTTTTGTATTTGAAAGGAGACTTTTGATGAAATGAAAGAAAGTTATGGTGATAATGCTCCATCATATGACCTTATAAAACGCTGGCATAGTGAATTCAAACATGGCCGGAAGTCTGTGGAAACAGCTTCTAGACCTGGTCGCACCCCCTTCTGTCATGACATCTGTCCGTCAAGTTGAGGCTGCCATTTTGGAAGATCGGCGCATTACTATTCGCCAAATATCCCAAGATGTCACCATTAGTACAGGGTCTGTGGGAACTATCATTCATGACCATTTGCACATGCATAAGGTATCTGCCAGATGGATTCCCAGGTTGCTCACACCATTCCAGAAGCGAGAACGCGTCGAGTGCTCGAGGATAAATTTAGAGATGTGCCAAGAAGATGAGTCAAAGTTTAAAAAAAAAACTGATTACACAGGATGAAACTTGGGTCCATCACTATGATCCAGAGACCAAAGCTCAGTCAATGCAGTGGAAGCACTTGGACTCACCACCTCCAAATGAGATAAGGGTGCAGCCCTCCGCTGGCAAGGTCATGCTCACAGTCTTCTAGGACCAGGACGGAGTAGTGATGACAGATTTCCTGGCAAAGGTTACCACGATTACAGGAACCTATTATGCTTCGCTTTTGAGGAAATTAAGGAAAGCTATCAAAATCAAGAGGCGGGGCAAGATCAGCAAAGGTACCCTCCTCCTGCAGGACAACGCCCCGGTCCACAACTCGCATGTCGCCAGATCAGAAGCACGGACGTGTGGTTATGAAATCCTTCTCCATCCTCCCTACTCTCCTGACCTTGCACCCTCTGACTTTCACCTGTTCCCAGCCATGAAGTTGTTTTTGAAAGGAAAGCGTTTCCCAGATGATGCAACCTTGATTTCTGAAGTCACGTCGTGATTGGAGGACCAACCTGGAGTGTTCTACAAAAACGGTCTCCAGAGCTGCATACAAACGATGGGAGAAATGCACAACTCTGGGTGGTTCCTATGTAGAGAAAGACTAATAACTGTGCCAAGTTTCGTTGCTCTACTGCTATGGGAAGTGGGTCAGGGGCATTACTTATTGCACGGCCCTCGTAGCTTGAATCGAAATAAGAAAATTATGCAAATTTGCTTTTCTTCCATCTTGTATTCAACGTTCTGTAAAGAAGACATAATTGTTTTGAAAACGATTGTTATTCAAACGATTAGACAGAGCGAAAAACACTCTTTAAAATGATACACAAAATAAAGGTATTATAACGAGAACTTATTTGCAAAAATACATCATTTGACATCAAAATTATAAATTCAGCAAGAACTGTTTTCACAACTTAATATATTTCTATAATTTATAATCTTTTAAGAATTATGTGTGTCGAAACTCGGATAGATTAAATTAACGAAATATTACGTTTAAATGTTTCATTTGTTTATGGCAAAACTTGAGAAAAATAATTATATGTAAAGGTTTTAATGTTTTTTCTAAGACTTTACTTAATCCATGTTTATAAAGAACTACACTTATTGGGCCATTTGAGTTTAATTGAAGACTAAATAAATTCAATGACTTGGATCATGGAACAAAATGGAATATAATTTTAAGAATTTCGTGTTAATTTTAAAATTGGAACTGATACAATAAGTTGGCTTAACATGTAAATAATTATTAGAAAAACAGAATCCCATAAAAGGTAGGACTTACTTACCCCCTTTTGTCGATTACGCCTTCAACAGACAACATGCGAATTAACAAACAGTTTGAAATCGATACCGTATTTCGAGTATAATCGCTCGCATATCATTATTCCAATATTTATAAATTGCCGCTTCTTTTATCCATTTTAAACCATTTTCTATATGCTGATTTCATATCAAAGTCAACATGTCTGGGTCATTTTTGAAAATTTTTTTCCCACTCGATATGCTGCTGATCCTATGTTGTTCTTGAAGGTTAGCCTTCTCATTTTGAGCAGGAGTTAGTTTATTACTAATTGCCTGTCAAATCTACCCCTCTTCAACTGGAATGAGATAATTATTTCACCAGAAAAAATCCCGAGTAAGGCATATAGCACAGCAAATGTAACACAGCAAATGCAGATATATTTAGGGAGAGCAACAATAGAGTATTTCAGAGAACATTGGACGACTTGGTGCGCCGGGGCCCACACTTTGGGAACCTCAGCTATAAAGCCTGATATCTTTGTAAATGTTTTCTTTTTCGCTACGCTAACTTTGTCGCATGAAAAACTATATCAATAGCAATAAGTTTTTATGTTCTTTCTCCGATATTTTCATCAGCACAAAAATACATATAATGGTTGGAGAAATCTGTTTTCTTATTTTATATAAAACCTTTTTTCTCCATAGACAAAAACTGTTGATATAAAGATGGACTATCGATGCAACCCATTATCCGTCGATGGCTGAATCGAAAAGAAATACTAGAAACTAATAAAGTAAATACTTTAGATTCGCATTGGATTATCCAAAGTTTTGCTGTCGTATGAAAAATAATAAAATCTCATATTGAATATTCAGTCTGGGAATTCATCATATGTTTACTTTGGAATATTTTTTTGCGATAGACAGAAAGAATTGCGTTACTGCGACTAACGTTTTGTAAATACAAGTAAAAAGTACGTGATTTCTATATGATCGCGATTGTATGGGTTTTCTAGAATAGCAACAAAACAAAAAGGGCGGAGATGATAAAAAAGTACTCAACAAATAAATGTTACCAAAGGCAATCGAAGTTACTCATTTACCTACCTGGATAATGTTTTTGTATTTCAACTTATTTTAAAGTGTTTTTAGTTAAAATATGTAGAGTAAAGGCTTTCGAGTTAGTACTAAAAGCAAAATGGTGGTTCTAATAAATACCCGATAATTGCTCAAAATAAAAAAACAAACAAAATAGAAACATACCCGATAAATATCACCAATCCCCTGATGTTTTACCAGTATTTGGTTTTATTTTCCATTGTTGAGCGATTATCGGGGCTCGACTATGGTTCAATTGAGACCACGATTTTATTTTATCGTAAGTTTTGTTCGATTTTAAGGGACCATCAATTTTTGTATATTTGTAAGATTTCTATCAATTCGATGGTTTTTCAATCCTTTGATAAAGTAAAGTTTCTTTACAGCATTGTTTCCCAACCTTTTTATTTTGGCAAAACATTTTCAATAATTTTTATCTTGGCAAAACATTTTCAATAATTTTTATCTTGGCAAAACATTTTCAATAATAACGATGATCGTGGAATTGCTACATAAGTGAATATTTTACAATCTTATTTATTTCTCCTTCATAATGCAAGCAATATTTTTCTTTCCAAAACCAATCTAAAAGACTAACGCGCTGCTGAAATCAGTTTCTACTCATCATGTTACTTGATTGCGAATCAATTAATACACCACTGCTTTAATTAATTTTTTTTTACAAAGAGTCACCACTTATCAAGGTCCGAAGGCCACTCGAGAATGAAGGTAAATGAATGTAAGGTGGTAGTTTATTACTCGTTAATGGTGTAGTTTGTGTAGAATTTGGATTATTTAAGGGTACGACCCACCGAGAACTTGTTTACATTAGACTTGAAGGCTATCATATTGAAATTGGCCGGGAAGCATAAGAGCGGTTCCATGAAAGAAGCTTTGTACATGGAATCTGCGTTTCGAATTAGCCATAGATAGAGAGCGGGGGAAATTGTTGATAGTCGTTGTAGCCAATCGAGTTTTTTGTGAAAGTTTGGAACGAGAGGATCATAGATTGGAGCTCAGACGAGAAATTGCCGTGAAAATAACGATAGAGTAGAGTTAGGCTCGCAACGTCTCTTATGTGAGAAAAGAGATTGTCGATGTGGCAACAGTATTTCATTTTAGGATGTATTTGGCTCTTATATAGATAGAGGATTGCATCGGTAGTGAGATTCCTACTGGAGCGATAGAATGATCCAACGAATTTCCAGTGATCTTGGTAACAGATTTGATATATGTGTTCCATTTCAGATCAGGAGTGATGGTCATACTTTACTGCAAATATATTCTCTTTAACTATTATACTTTTTTAAATGATGTAATAACTTGAAAAGATTGTTATATTACCCCCAAATGTCCAAGAATATTTCTAAGAATATATAAGAAAAAATAGGCTTGGAAAACCATAAAAACAAACAAACAAAAAGCAAACAAACAAACAAACTGAAAAATGCATTCACACATATTTGCAGACACAACCCTCTCTTCCTATTAATCAGTATCTCTTGAAGGAATCTCTGACGCGCTCTTAAGAAACCTTATGCTTTTTCGAAACCATGATTTGCAAAGCGTGCCTTAGAGTAACCAGTTCATGAATCATCTGCCTTTCGGAGTGATTCACTTATTATTCATTTCATAACAAAATCAGATCAACAGAGTTTTAGGTATCCTGTACTAGTATGGCCTTGTTCTCTATCAATCTGGACTAGTTATTTACTTCCTTTAAATCGCAGAGTGGGGAAAATCAAGTCAGCACCCCTAAAGAAGGAGCACTCTGATCTAGCAAAGTTGCCTGGGCAACCCCGTCGGCATTTCCCGGTCAGAGCACCTCAGGCAATAAACAATAAATTTATTCTACCTGAAATCTGGGTGGCAATGTCTGGAAGGGGTGACCTCCTAGGTACTGTACAGGTGGAATACCTCAGTTCGACAGGCGAAGGGTCACGTAAATGACCCCGGATCTGTTGTGCTGATTATCGAAGACGAATCCTCGATTTGAATTTTTACCCAAGTTTCAAACAGCGAGGATGACTACCCTTACATAGTAAAAATACTAGAGAAGAACAGTCTTGGGTATAGCCGTGTGCAGTTCTAGGAGGTTTACCTACCGATGGCTTACCTTTTCTCCCTTTGAGAAGGGGTAGTTTATTACTAATTCCCCCTATCTAGGAATATCAGAGAAACTCAGACAATTTTTGTTTGGACAGAAGGCTTCTCATCTAGAGCGTTGGTTTTCAAATCCCAAGTTCCTGACTTTGTGTCCAACTTTCCCGTTGTCGGAGAAGAGCGAATACGTCGTTTGTTGTTTTCAACCAACCAATTTTATTCGCAAAAATAGCAAAGTGCAGGAAGTAAAACTACACTTAAATATTATATCTATATTCTAATTAAATGTTTAAGCAAAGCGACTGTAAAATTGCATATAATCTATGAATATTCCCTTCTGGCAAGCAATTCCAGAGAGCAGAAACACGAGCAGAGTATGTTGCTTTTCTACTGTTGTGATTAAAGCAGCGTTGGTACATCTGTGAATGTCTGTGAATGTCTGTGAATGTCTGTGAATGTCTGTGAACAACGCGATTTGAATGAAAAAATTCTCGAAAGTTAGATTTAAATTCTCGTTAATCATGTTCCCTCTACTAATAAAATGTAAAGAGATTTAGTCTTTCAAAACGTTCTTTGTAGATAAATGTAGATAAATCACGTCACCATTTCGTTTGCCAAGCATTGAACACGCTTCGTATTACGATATCTTTCTGAAGATAAAGATTTGTTGTTTATTTGAAGAAATCCCAAAATTACATTTTCGTAAAGAAAAGCGAGCACAAATTCTTCTAAAATACAATTGCGTGATTAAAAATATATATGTAATTTCAAACATATGTTTTTTACAACGGAGTCACCACTTATCAAGACCCGAAGGTCACTCGAGGATAAGGGTTAATGAATGTAAGGTGATATTGTAGTAATCGATAATGGTGCAAGTTTGGTAGAATTTTGATTATTTAAGTGGATGGTTCTAACAAGAACTTGTTTACATTAGACTTGAAGGCTACAATATTGCAGTTGTATGGAAAGCAGGAAGTTCTAGGAAAGACGCTTTGTCATGGAACCTGTGTTTAGATTAAGGCATAGATAGTGGGTGAGGGGAAATTGTTGATGAAGAGATTAAAAATTAAGTGATTAAAATATAGTTACTGTAAGTTTTATCTTATGAAAAAAATGATATCCGATTGTTTTTATTTTTTATTTAATTGACGTGAACATTGCGTTTGATGTCTAGTTCGTGATTCGACCAGATGTAAGGTTACACACTTTTACACACGGGACTCGCACGTTGTATGTAGTCTACGTCGTTAGAAACATAGGACAAGTAATAACACGACTCCTTTTTTGAACAACGACATTTATTTCCGGGTACTCTCCCGAATGAAACGTATTTATTTCCGGGTACTCTCCCGAATGAAACGTATTTATTTCCGGGTACTCTCCCGAATGAAACATTTATTTCCGGGTAGTCTCCCGAATGAAACGTATTTATTTCCGGGTACTCTCCCGAATGAAACGTATTTATTTCCGGGTACTCTCCCGAATGAAACATTTATTTCCGGGTAGTCTCCCGAATGAAACGTATTTATTTCTGGGTACTCTCCCGAATGAAACGTATTTATTTCCGGGTACTCTCCCGAATGAAACATTTATTTCCGGGTAGTCTCCCGAATGAAACGTATTTATTTCCGGGTACTCTCCCGAATGAAACGTATTTATTTTCGGGTACTCTCCCGAATGAAACATTTATTTCCGGGTAGTCTCCCGAATGAAACGTGATCTCTGAAGGTTGAAGGTTTGATCCTTAGTGGGCAATAACCAGAATCCAATTATGAATTACTTCTAATTGAAATGAACGTATACTACCCCCGTAGATTAAATGAAGCTCTCTGTTTGAAATTTTCTGCAGATCGCAGAGTTCAACAAGATACACCTGAAGAAGATTTAAAATTACATCGGCTAAAACGTTGTGGAAATAATAGTCAAGATGAGAACAGTAGTTCAAATAATCCAAAGAATACAAACCATCAATACTCATCTAAGAAATTCAGAGACGCGGATAACTATTTCGTCGTTTTACATCTATTTTACGATATCGAAACTTGCTGAGCGTATTCTGGACCTGAAAGTCGGACAATGAAAGTCTGTCAGAACTAACGAAACGTTTTTTTTTTCGAAACTGGCAAACTGTGTAATCGCGTTAAAAGTGGTCAAATTGTTGTCACTTGAACGATGCAAAGGGAGATAAGTCAGAAACGGATACAAGAGAAATGTGAAGTAAGTGATCCTCGCTTAAAATTGATTTACTTCTGGCATCGTCAGATTAGCACTTATCTCCTTGCATCCGCCCTGAAAATTACCGGGTCAGTGTTTTAGTTTCCCCGGTTGTAAATTGCATTATCGACACGTCACTTGTTGGAAATATAGAGAGATAGGGGGCAACACTGCTAGAGAGATGGAAACAAGTGAGCATCATAATGTCAGAAGAAATGAAAAGAAAAGCGAGCAACGTTTCTGGTTGCTAAATTGCTAATCCGTTGAGAACAATTGATTCTTCGTTTCTCCCTTATACTGACAATGTTTTTGATTTTAACTTTTTCATTTGTATTTTTTTAAAATTCAACTATTATCGCTTTTTCAGGTTTATTGCCGTTGCTTTATATTTGTCATTTTTTCTTATTTTATTTCTTTTTCTAGATCTTTCTGTCGTTTTTAAACATTTTTTCATACTGTTTTTTTCTTTATTCTGTTCATGTAATGTATTTTTTCTTTAATGTTTTTTTTACGGTAAACCGGACGATTAATCAACTCAACTTAGAGATAATTAAGCAGCTAACGGTGTTGGCTTAGATGTAGTTCCGGATATTGAACTTCTTTCGTAATATAACTTCCTGCGAGAGTTTCAGTATCCCAACTTCATTAATTTAATAATTATTTATTTATTAAATTTTATGTTGAAAATACAAAATAGTAAACAAAGCCCTCTATCCAGGTTAAGAATGACTTTCTAAAAAACGTAACTATTTTAGCATAACCTATAAACTATAGCAGCACCAAAAATCAATCCATCTATTTGATTATTCAATAGTACAAAATTATTTTATGATTTTTTTAATCTCATTATTTATTTATGTAAAATACTGAGATCACTATTTTATTATTTATTTACGTAAAATACTCAGATCACTATTTTATTATTTACTAGCGGGGGGGGTGTACCCGGCGATGCCCGGGTGTCTTGAGGTAAATCAAAACTCCGGGGGGGGGAGGGGGGGTGTTAAATAATAAAAAAATGTTTTGGTAGGTGAGTATGAAAATCGAACCCGTACCCTTGAGTTGGAAATTAATGTGTGAAAAGAAAAGTGCTACGTTAACCATTGATCTACGGCGACAGACAACGTTAACCAGGTTTTTAATTATTTATTTAACTATAAAAACAGGCGTGCGCAATAAAAGTTAACTCTGCTGCTTCCATTTGACCTAATTAAGAAGGTCAAATAGAGTCACGCTGGACGTTTTTCCCGGGCGCAATGCCGAGAACGTCCGTTTGAGTTTAGTTTCAGTTTATTTATACTAAAAAGCCCAATCAACACGCGAGAAGCCAAAATAGCAATAATTTTGTAAAAGTCGACGTAAATAAACCTATAAGCTACATGCGTTCCCAAATCCTACATATTATTATCTATA
>NC_136515.1:39757059-39837059 GCF_053919585.1 Euprymna scolopes
TCCTGGCTTGAGGTAGTTGCTTGTCTAACCGCACTGATGACCTGTGATACAGTACTGTATGTGGATAACTATAATGCTCCGTATCTTGGGTCTTCGATTGAGCATATTGAGAAGTTGTATACAAATTGCTATTAGTGTATTATGTTGAGTTCCGATCCTGGTTTGAGGTAGTTGCTTGTCTATCTGCACTGATGAGCTGTGATACAGCGAAACAGTACCGTATGTGGATGACTGTATATATATATATATATATATATATATATATATATATATATATATATATATATATGTGTTTGTGTGTGTGTGTGTGTGTGTAAAGACTACGTTAGTTATGTTTATATTTTTGTATGTACAACATTCGTTTCTAAACTAATTAACTGATCATTCCAAATTTAGCAACACAACGGCTAAGTGTAATGTATCTGAATGTAAGATATATTTAATTATAGAAATAGAGACACATGGGCAAGTATATGTTTTTGCATTTTCTTTCGATTTTTTAATAGAAAAAACCTTCGCTGTCTTTCATTTTCATTTTTTCAATTAATTTTCTTTATTTCATCATTTTTACTTGATTGCTTTCATTTTCTTTTTACATTCTTTTATCTTTTGACTTTAATTCTTTTATTTAAAACTAGCAATCGGTGCCCGGCGTTGCCCAGGTGTTTTGAGGTGTATGCTGAGAAAAAAACGGTCAATTTTTTAAAACTTTGACCCCTATTATGACCTCTTAACATTTATTATTTAGGGATCAAGTAAAGTTAATAAGTTAGATCCATGTCCAAGGAATCTATATCTAAAATATCACGTGTTTAGACCCAAAATTGTAGGAGGAGTTTGGTAGAATTCTCAAAGGTCAAATCGTTGAATATTGACCACTTAATCGCCAAATTTCTGTCGAAAACCTATCACATCGATTTTCCCAAATCTCAGTACCCTGTATAGCAAATTTCGAATCTGTAGGCTTAAAATTGACAGAGTTTTAGCGTAGGGAAATGCACACAGACGCACAGACACACACAGACACTATCACTTATATATATATATATATATATATATATATATATATATATATATATATATATATATATATAAACATAAACATCATGTATATAAGGATAATAGTACGCCATATATATAACAAAAGACCATTATTTACTGAAGTGAAAGGAAAACCCGGGGGAACTTTACCCAAAAATAAATCTATATTTTTTTGTGTGTATTGATAGTCTTATCAACACCCTTTTTTTCTATTTATTTAAAAAGAAAATACAACTTTGTTATTTATGAGTCGTGGAATTGCATTCATCTACAAAAGATCTAGCTAATGTGCATATTTTTTTATCGTTTTTAATTAATTCCCTATTAGTTTTTTTCGGTTCTCTTATACAATGATCATCTTTATTTAACTATTACGTGTAATTATATTCATACAGATATTCTATATGATTTATATTTCCGTAATATTTGTGTAGAAATGAAGAAAATCAAATTTACTGTGTGTTTATCGTGTTGCCATAACAACGTGACGTAGCCAAGGACGGTAGTGGACGTGAGTGTGTGTGCGTGTGTGCGCGTGTGCTGGAAATTATAGTAGTACTAATAACGTTTGTTTTCGTGTTATGTGTACGTGTGTGCGGCTAACGCCAGTGTGTGTGTGTGCGTGTGTGCGCGTGTGCTGGGAATGGATGACAACGTTTGTTTTCGTGCTGTGTTTATATTATGCATATTGTTTCGTATCTTATCAACTTTTTCGAATCTATGTGTACAGTAATACAAACCCGTTTTTCGAGCTGAATAAATATGTTACATTGAATAAAAACACGAAAAATATATCCAGTTTGGTAGAAAAGTAACTTATCTTGCCTTTGATAACATTTATTTGTTATATATTTGTTTTTTGACAACTTTTTCGAATCTATGTGTACATTAATACAAACCCGAAATGAAAAGACCAAGAGTGAACGCGCGTTTTTTTTAGTTTAGTTTCATATATATATATATATATATATATATATATATATATATATATATATATATATATATATATATATATATATATATATATATATATATAAAAATAAGTATTTTTAAATTTTATCTTTCTAGCTTTAAAAAAAAGTTTTAAAATTTTATCAGCCGGCATAATTTATTTTTAAATATTGAAAAATGTCAGGAAAATTAATTTTTGCTAGATTTTCAAAACATTGTTTTCGTGTTGTGTGTACGTGTGTGCGGCTAGCACCAGAATGGCGGACGTGATGTCGGAGGTTGGATTGTTAGATTGTGTAAGTTTCGTATTTTTGTAATTTGTAAGTAACAAGTTAGGAAAAAATTAAACCCTTCCAAGATGGACAATAAATAAAGCCATAATATTTTATGGTAAAGTTAAGAGCGTAGGAACCATAGTTTTTTAGGAAATGTGATTATTAGATTAACCAATCAGAAATCGTCTGTGGCACACACATCTCTGTTTTTATAGATATATAGATTATTTTGAATTTGTCTTTCATTTAATATTGGGACAACTAATCGAAATCGGAACCGGCAATTGAAAAAATCAGAATTTTTTTATGTATCTGAGTCGAAAAAATTGTGTACTTTTTTCCGATGCCAGATTTTTACAAGTTAACTTTTCACTGTTCGTATTAATGGTGAAATGATAAGTATTTATTGATTTCAAACAAATAGCAAAACAGCAAGTGAAGCATGCGCAGTAAACGAGGCATAAAAAAATGACTACGTTCAGCATTGTCCCCCGCCTCATTTAGCCCCAAAAGTCGCCAGGGGACGTCAAATCCTGGCGAAAACGAATAAACGGTGCAGTTTTAGGCCTTAAAAAATGTAAATTTGAGTTCTGCATCATGCAAAAATAGAAATCATTGCCCCCCCCCCATTTAGACTGCAAAGTCCCCAAGGCCTTAACGTATTTAAATTTGAGATAGAATAGATATACACAGAAAATTTTGGACAAATATGGTAAAATAGTCCCAAAAATTGAGTGTTTTTATTAGCCTTAAAAGAACCCCTGGAGCACACTCAAAAGTGATCGCGAAGTATAGACAAACAAAATTATATAGAAATTAGTTAGTTACAACTTTTCAGAGAGTTTTATAAAAATCCAAGGCACGAATTTTTTTTTAATAAGTACAAAAGTGTCAATTTTAACCATTTTAAACCGAAAGGCACCCCTATGGGGGACAACCGGAGTTTTCCCAGAAAATCCGTTCGGTAACTTTTTTTACTCATATCATGTTTAATGTTTGTGCAAAATTTCAAAAAATTCCAAGGCGAGGTTATTGAGAAAAATGCGGACGGACGAACAGACGAACGGATGTCGAGGGACCAAAAATCTATAGGTCACATCCGTAAGTGTACTTTTACATTTTTTAAAATATACGCACATATTACATGTTTCTTTTTTGCGATAACCCAACCACCTGCATACAGAACAACTCTATATGTAGAAATGTAAAAAGAATCGGAATCTGTTTCCGTATTTGTATCGGAATCAGAGAAAATGTTGGAATCGGTCTATCATAAATTTCCTTTTTATTAATTTTTGTTCATTTCTAAGTTATTTCATTTTATTTTCATTTTCTGCCATATCTTGTTTTGCCTTTTTATCCGTTTCTTTAGCGAGATGTTTCTTTTTTGGTTTTTGTGTCTTTCAATTTATGTGTTCTTTCTATTTATTTCTGTCTGCCATCTTTTAAACTTCTGTTTCTTTTATTATATTCAAGCATGTTTTCTCTTTTCCTCTTTTCGCGTTATTTTCTCTGTTCTTTCTTTACAAATTTTATTATCTCTATGCAAATGTCTCCGGTATTTTTAAGCTAATGCACGGTTGTAGTCCAATAACAATGGTATTGAAAATAAATGTTATCTTTCTGCTGTTTTGCACTTTCAGAATTCACTGTATCTTCGTATTTAAGCCGGCACTTCCGTAGCTACAGTAGGGTCAGATTTAACAGAGGCGTTAAATTGAAGATGCGGTGTGGTTTGGGAGAGTTTGGGATGAATTGCTAGCACTTTAATCGGTTGAGCCAGGAGGGCAAATTTTAACGCATCAACTTGTTGATAATTGAGTTGTCAACGAAGCGAGTCCAAGAGATAAAGCTTTAATAGAATAGAAAGAAAAAAAAAAGCAGTTAATTTAATGGCATTATGTAGAATGGGTGGGTGGCCTGATTAAGGGACGTCCTTGTCCGTTAGATTGCTTTTAGTTTAGAGTTTTAAATCGTGGATATGACGGTTTCCAATCGTTCGTTTGTTGAAGACGATGGAACAGAAAACTAATATTTTAAAGTTGTGTCCATTCAGTCTAGGCGTTTACTGAGGAAAATATTATTTTTAAATTGATGACGTCATAATAAAAAGTTATTTCTAATTTAAGGTTAACATAAGTAACAACGAAAAAGCTATTTCAAATTAAAACGTAATAGAACGACGAAAATACTATTTTAATATTAAAGGTGGCAGAACGAAGAAACATGATTTCAAAATAAAACGTAACATACTATGGTTTAAAATATAAATGAGTATTAAATTTTACCTACTGTAAAAACAGAGAAGAAAATGAAAGGTTACCAGCGTTGAACCATATGGACTGTTTCGCACGTTAGTCATTCAATTTTCAGTAGAAAAAAGAACCTGTTTTTGTAGTTAGATGTCGTCATAGGTGACATTCATTTGCATATGAGTAGAGCAACTAATGTTAGAAAGACGAATTAAGAAAGACAGTTGAATTTTTGACAAACGCCAGAGAACTCCTTGGCTTAACATTCACAGGAAATATGAACTGGAACAAATACATTGAGGACATTGCAAAGGCTGCTGCAAAGAACGTGGGCTTCCTCTATCGTGCTAGAAAACTACTCACACTTGAGATATCCTGCACTTCTACAAAACCACTATTCACCCATATATGGAGTATTCTTGCCACATCTGGGATGGTGCATTTATCGATAGGATCCAATGAAGAGTCCCCCATCTAATAGGTCCTGTTTTGTCAACTAAGCTCCAACCTCTGTCCCATCGCTAAAATGTTGCATTCCTGTGCCTGTTACAAAAGTATTTTATTGAAATGTGCTCTGATAAACTCGTTGCACTTGTGTCCCCTCGACGTACACACCGCAGACAAACCCGCTAAGCAACAAGATCACACCCCTTCACTGTTGAGATCCCTAAATATCAGAAAGTTTTCTACTCCAATAGTTCCTTCCTTAAAATTGCTAGACTTAGGAATTCCCTTCATACTTCCCTAACTGTATTGATAAGCAAAGGTTTAAATATAACGTAAGCCAATATCTTATTCGTATTTCTTGAGCATGGTCTCAAACAGTAGCCTCTTACGTTCAAATGGCGATATCCTTGTTGAGGATGAACGTGAGTAAAAATAAAACATTGGAGCTGAGATTTATACGTGTTAACTGCAGCGTTGTTGTTCAAGAGGTGTTTAGTTAATTTTTTTACAGGATTGCACATACATAACGCCAGAACGCCGTTTCATACGTAAACGTGACGGATCGAGCGAGGACACCGTTTAATATAGCCCTTTCTAAAAACTATACTATTTAAGTATGGAGCATGACCGACCGACAATGCATCTGATATAAATGCGTGGACGCTTCTAACCTAATCCCCAATTAAATCAAACTATAAAACACATACGAAGCATTCGTTTATAAAATATCTGTCTTCTTGAATAGTAAAACGATTTACCCAAAACACGGACATCATATCAAATAATGCACACACACAAAAATAAAAAAAATCTAGATCTTTACATACTGGTTAATTTTTAGCGTTCTAAAATGCATGAGGAATCTTTTTCCATATTAGAAGACTGAATTTGTGTACGCTTGTTGTTGTACCTGTTGTTTGTAAGAATCATTTCAAAAGTTATCGCTTTCGCTATTTTATTCGACATTAATTTCTCTTTAAAAATAAATCTTTAAAACTGTATTCATTTTGATTTATTTTGCATGTCAAATTATGTTTTTAAAGTTATTTCTTAAGTTATATTCTTGAATTTTTATACGTTAAGCTTTTTTCGGAAGATTTTGTGATAATCAATATGCTTTAATCGAACTATACAACACTTTACGAAACATACATTTGCTAAATATTTGTTTTTCTTTTTGAATCGTGAGAAGATAAAAAAACACACGAATCTTACCCAATTCCATACCAAATAATGTACACAAAAATATAAAAATCAAAGATATATTTGTTTGTAGTTGCTGAGTGACTTTGGCTACAAATCGAGTAATACAATCTTGGAAGTTTCCTTAACGAACGGTTGTTCGTAGTCATAGTTGGTAATATGTTAAAACTTTAGGCTTTGGCCTATATTTTTCAACGTCTCTGGCAGACTGTTACACCAGTCAGAATTTATGGCTTACACTCGTATTCTTATATGGAGGAACCCGGATGTATTCATATTCATTGCATTGTCTTTACATACTGGCCAACTGCCAGAGGCTTGAAACACATTACAAATCTTTCTTTGGCGATATTTTTAAAATGAATGTAATTTTAATGCTTACATATAAGGAAATGTTGCCGTCGTCATAGTTATTATCTATTTATAGTCGTGCTGTCACAACTGACCCGAATCAAAGAGTAGATGGGATAGTAAATTAGACACACTGTGATGCGTAAACTGGATGAAAAAAATGACTCATTGTTAATATATTTCCGAATATTCATTTACAAAAATGCTCAGAAGTAGATTTTTTTGTCTCTGTAGGAGCTCATTAACTATATATAATTAGTTCCCACTGGGACAAAAAACAAAAACAAAACAAAACAAAAAACGTGGAAAAATATAACGATTAATATAGATACAAAAGTGTACTATTCTGTACAATAAAAATATTTTTCTACTATTGTTATTCCATAACAATGACGTCGAATATCTGTCCATATATAGAACGAAACAAATAAAACCTTTTCAAATAAGGGCAACAATGTAAATCTACACGCAGAAAAAGCAAAAATGAAAGTTAACAGATAATTGTAACGCTTAAGAAATATTAGTTACTAGCAGGACCCGTTAACCGGCATTGTCCAATGGAAGCCTCTCTCCTCCCTCGCAAAAAAGTAAACTACGATTGTTGATAACCTGCAGGTACTGTTTGAATCTGAAAAAAAGCAAACAAGTAAATCCGTATGCAATAATAAAATTAGGAAAAATGGTCCATTAGAATAACAATAGAAAGCATAAACAGATTTTTAGAATTTAGAGATTCTCACTGTATATGAACTGCGAAGATTGATGGAAGCTCCCTATGATAAGAACGGATTTCGGAATACAACCAACCTCCCCTTAAAATAGACATCCCCAAAATCCCCATGCAAAGAACGTATACCAGAGCAGAGCACCCCATTTTTAGTTGGGGATGGTAGATAAATAAATCCCTTAAATTTAACCGTGAAAATCGTAGGCAGCATATCCAACCGCAAATGATATGGTTGGTGACAGTGTCGATAGGAGAGAAGTGGAGTTGTGCGAGCACAAATCTGTCAGAATTACAATGCAAAATATATGTGCTTATATCTCTGGAAGCACTTGTCTGCGCAAAATTTGAATAAGATTTTCGTAATCAGGATATACGAAAACACATAAAAGTAGTCATTATAACGAAACATGTGATGGTATGCGTAATGTAACCCCTCCAAAAATGTTAACGTGTGCGCGTGTAAAAGAAATGACTCCGTCAACTGTACTAATAAATGGAAAAAGGCAAAAGTTGTAATTGTAACGTGTAGGTAGACATAATTTTTTAATTACCCCCATCCCCACAAAAATGTTAATGTGTGCGCGTGTAACAAATGGCAAAAGCAAAAAACAAAAATAAGCAAAGGTTTTGGTTGGTTTTGCACCTTTACCACCTAGCTATTTTAAAATAGTTTAATCATGTTAAATTCAACCTGTTACACAAAGGGCCCGGTCTAAGCCGGGTTGACAAGCTAGTATATATATATATATATATTCCCGGCGGCTTCACCCAGACAGGATCCCCTGGTGCATACGACCCTTGTCCTTCCTCGTTGGCGACTTCTCTGTTGGGGTAGATTCCCTTTTCTCGGACTCAGTATTGGTAAATTGCGTTGGTAGGAGCTGTTCCTGGAGAAACGCCATCCTTCGGCGTGATGTTGCACCAATATACGGCTTCTGCGACGATGCACTGCTTCCTGGCCGCAATTCTTTTGTTACTGCGATGGCTCCTCTCAGAAATCCCATTGCCAGATGGCACATAAGCACACCGCAATCTCAGCCGCATACCCCACCCCTTCAGGAATTGCCTGACCTGCCGTCAGCACCTCTTCGAGCGCGCCTCTTTCAAGGAACACAGATGACAGCTGGCGAATAATCTGGGTGGAGTCCTGGCGCCCAAGTGGTCTTCAGACCGCTAAACGCGTAGGTCCACAATCGACGAGAGTTAGGAAGTGATTGCCCCCGTAATGTGTAATATCTATGCCTACTCTCTGCCACGCGCCGCTCACTCCTAATTGCCCCCTTTTCCACTGTATCGGAGCCGGGTCGACTGATTGACATGCCTGACAGCTTTCCACTACCCTATTGACATCTGCCTTTCTTACTTCTGGGTCAACCATTTTGGAAAAATACAGTGTTCGCTTAACCCCTGAGTGTCCACATTGCCGATGAATCTCACTGATACGATCCGCATCCATATTACATGCGACGGCTGCACACGGCTGTTGCAGCATCTCAGAAGATCCCCAGGCATCAGCCAGCAGCCATAATTGTGGTACCCGTGTCAGCGCATCTGCTCTGTTGATTGCAGACCTGATCAACGTTATGTTGTACTCTTTGATTGTATCGACCAGGATGGCGAGCCGTCGTCGTATCAACATCTCACTCGCTGCCCGTGTGGTTAGTTGTGCTCTTCCAGTCAATGTATCGGTTATCCACCAATGAGTGCACGCAGAGTCCGTGATAATATGGAGTACCCTGGTTTGCCACTGAAACGCCAGGGTAACTCCTTTCTATGTGGCGTCAAGTTTGACCAGGTTTATGTGCATTGAATCATTCTCTGGACGAAGCCAACAGGCATCTTCGATAACGCCATCATGAACCGCAAAGGAAACTTCAAGAGTTAGTGAACTAGCGTCAACCCAGACCGTGAACTCGTTCCTGTTAACGCACCAGTTCCCTCGCACAGGGTCGTTACGAGTCACCATGGCCACAATTTCTGTCAACATGTTCAGGAGCGTGGCATCATGCACTTTATTGTCCCAATCCAATGATACGGACGTGACACGACATTTTATGCCTGCTACTGCTACACACAGGGAAGTGACTCACCAGCTTGCCATAAACAGAAAAAAACGCTCCGACGATTCATGTTGGATGGGACTTCCGGAACGGCACCACCTCTCCTCCAGTAGAGCTCCTCATTGCTATCGCTCACGCGAAAGCCAAGCACTTTGGCCCCATCTTGCAAACGCTCGGGTTCCTTGAATGTCATTCCGAAGTTCTCGAAGTGCTCTTTGACCGACTGGGCAGATATGAGGCTCTCATTTACAAATATATCGTCAATGTAAGACGATGTCGCCTGACACACAGCCTCATCCTGTTGCCGGAGTGCGTGCATAATTGCCGTCATAATGCCTGGCGCCACGTGGAGACCGAATCCTAGCCTGGTCAGGCAATAGCAAGTTCCACCCTGGTCGATACAATCAAAGAGTACAACATGACTGTAGACATAACGTTGAGCAGGTCTGCAATCAACAGAGCGGATGCACTGACATGAGCACCAGAGTCTGAAACGACCACAGCGCTTTTTCAATGCGTATCTCCAGGTAGGCCCTGTGCAGGTCCAGAATTACCACGTCCGACCCTTGCTACCGCCACTCCCTTAATTTGAGCGCACAAACATCCGCCCCTGCTGTGTACGGGTCGGCATGTTAATTGAATTCACGGTAGTCCATGACGGGTCGGAACTTCGGTTTTCTATCTCGTAAGACAGCCATCAGGGTAATCAGTCCTCAGGGGGGGGACCCGAACTAATCCTCGGGGTATGGAAGCAGTCAACCAACAATTCTTCTTCATACTGCCTCCTTAGCCTCATTGGAGGGGAGTACTCTGATAGTCGGTTCCGTAAGGATATTGGTGGTATCGCACACCCACTTCGAAGATGCCGTCCATGCGTTGGTTTCCCTGTCGTACTCCGCATGAAAGTTGGGCTCGTCCAGGGTAATCGCGGCGCAAACACGTTTCTCATGTTTGGAGAACTCTAGCTTGCCGGTGCAGTCCACAGTAATTCCATCCAGATGTATTATCAAATCCATTTCTAGAAGTAGGTGTACCCAAGCAGCTCCACGTCCACCAGGGTATGCACGGCTACTGCAGGCCCATCGCCGATGCTTGTGCTGATGATGCTCACCCCGCAAATGGCCAGCGATCCTCCACCCACGGTTAGCACCGGAATTCTCTCCCTGTACCAAGTGTCGCAACATACCTTGCGCACCAGGATCTGGGTGCACCCAGTGTCTACAAGGGTGA
Source organism: Euprymna scolopes (assembly GCF_053919585.1). Classification (NCBI taxonomy): domain Eukaryota; kingdom Metazoa; phylum Mollusca; class Cephalopoda; order Sepiida; family Sepiolidae; genus Euprymna; species Euprymna scolopes. The sequence goes on from NC_136515.1 coordinate 39,767,597, forward strand.
GGCATTCACGTCCGTTAACGCGTACACTCACTGCGGGCAGCGCCTTGTTCAGTGATGGTCTGAGGAGAAACTGTGTTTATAAGCGGTTAATAGTTTTTATTTTATTTTTAGCGCTCGCTAATATGTCTTGTGGATAGCGAAAGAAGCGTAGGTAATCGATGTAAGAAAATCCGACCGTAGTTATGTAAGTTTTTATTTGTGAATGACTGTTGCGTTATATGAGGTTAGTAATATAGAAATGTAGGTTTCTGAGTGCTTAACATTCTATATATGTTGTTCTTTTTAGCGTTAGTGTCTCCTGTGAAGGGAGACGCCATGTTTGGCAACTTTTAGAAGTGTTCGTTTATGTTGGAATTCGCTTCATTCTGAAATATGGGAATGTCCGGCTTCAGCCAATCGTAAACGCCAGAACATTGGCAGGCGAGAAGTTATTAATTTTGATTCAAAAATCGGAGGAAATATGTTATGTCTATGAATGTAATCACCCAGTTACGAAAAAAATGCAGAATAGTACCCGGTGACAACTGGTAGAAGTGGTAGAACTAAATATATATAGAGAAAAGTAGGGAATTCTTTTTTTTATAATGTTGCGATTGTGATGGTCGTTCTCCACGAATGGAATGTATTATTTTAATATCACGACTGAATGTGTATGTAACAACGTTCAAAAGTTACATAAGATGGTGGGTAATAGTCTGGACAGAATAAATTTGTAAGTGGTATTAGTATATGTTATTGCAAACCTACGGTAATTTGGTCCAGCGATAAATTTCTGCAATCAAAATATTATATACAGGATGAATTGATATAGTATTGTTTTTGTGATTGACTGATATTAATTCAATACGATGTTTTCTGTTATAAATCTAATTATTGCCAATGTAATTATTTTTCATTGATATTTAATGTATCAGCATTTGATTAGCATATATTCAATTGTTAATATTAATTTTTATTAAGTTTATATAAGTTATTTCTTTATGTCTAATGTTGTCATTTCATGTATTATTATTATTGTTATTATTATTATTTTTATTTTTATTTTATGTATGAACATTATTTATAAAGTTACCTTTGTTGGCTTCTAAGATACATACAGCAGCTCCTGCCCAGATGTGGCAACAGTACTCCATCCTAGGACGTACTTGGCTCTTATACAGGTAGAGGATTCCATCAGCAATGAGATATCTACTGAAGCGGTAGAATGATCCCACTATTTTACCAGCGACTTTGGCACCGGATTTGATGTACGTGTTCCATTTCAGAACAGGAATAAAGGTAAGACCCAGAAGTTTTTCAAAACATGGAGCCTCCCCAAGACAAGAGACATTCATTTCAATTAACGCCAGACAGGGTAACAGCGTTGATTATGGAAAGATAGAAGCTTGGTTTTAGATTCATTAAAATCAATCAATCACTCCTTTCCCCATTGCACTACCTATTCAAGATCAGAGGAGAGAGAATCAGAGAGATTTTGGTCATTTACGGCCTTTGAAATATTACCATAGATGGTAGTGTCGTCAGCATAAATGTCTACGAATGATCCCTGAGGAACTCCAGCATTAATACTGTGAGCTTCTGTTTTTTTTTGCCCATTAATCATTACTCTTATAAACCTAACAGAGAAATGATTTAATAATTGAGAAGACGTATCCAGCTATACAATAAATAAACGTCACATACAGCCGCAGCCGAGCTTGAATTCACTAGATGAGTTTATAGTGTAATTCAAATCTTGTCCGTAGCTGAATACTTGATGCTTCGCTAGGGCTATCAAGGGTATTTTTTTTTATCGTAACACCACCACTAAATGGGTTGCCTAACACGGCTTAAGAGAGGCCCATCTACCCTTAAGAAAAGGATAGACCACGCCAGTTTCCCAACCTGATATTTTAACTGGCGGTACATGCAGCCCTTTCCCTTCCCAAATAGTCACCAATCTGGTATTGGTCAGGCTCGACGTTGCTTAACTTCGGTGATCTGGCGAGAACCGGTGTGTCAATATGATTGTGCCGTAGCTGGAGATCTTGTCAAGTAGACCTTTATGCCATCTTCTATCAAAGGAAGTCTCCGTCGAGAGATTCGCTAATCTTATGAAATATAACTGTCAATCTAACAATTAAATATAGTTTCCGCACTTTATTTATTGCAATAAATTTTTTTCTTAGAAATTCCCTTTTTAAATAGTTAAACCATTTTTATATTATACTCGAGCAATACTGGGACACGGGCCCAGCTGGTTTCTAATATTACCATGTTGTATTACATGTTTTTTTTATAAACTGCATTCTAAAGCTTTTTTTATATTCTATTCTTATTCTTTTACAGCTATTTTAAAATGAATCTCGTAATCCTCCCTTTTAATCTTTTAATCTGCAGTTTTAAATCAAAATACTATGAAATATACTAATTCCTGGTGACTTGTCCATTCAGAGAAAACCCCAACTACTGGTCAATTCAATGACAAGCAGAATACCCTCCTTAAAAAAATCTCACTCTCTCTCTATGCGTTGTGATGCCCCCTTTCTATAAAGATCGGAGAATATGCCCATTGGAGTTATGTACAAATGACGCACAATTGGCAGTCGGACTGACGTATAACCCCTCTCATTTCTTTTATTGTAATTATTTTTCTGTTCAACATATTTTGTCTAAATACAAAGGTGTGTCATTCTTCTGCAGACTTACCGGTCGATTGCAATGATTTTTGATTAAATGACAAATCTCCGTTTTATTGGAAAAAAAAAGATCAGAAATTTCAATTTGGACTGCATATATGAAAAAAGGAACATACCTATCTCCAAGTTCACAGAAAGAAAATTCTGGTTGCTACGAAACAATTGCTTGTAAAATCATATAAGCATATTATTCCATTTTTTAAATCTTTTTATTCTTTGGACATTTCGACTTTTACTGAAAGAATTATATTCCTGTTTGACACCTACAAAATCCTTCGTATTCACCGATAAAACTTACATATAACTTTACACGTGTACTTTTTGATTCAGAACACATTGCACCTATTAGAACATGATATTTATTATAATACGCAAGCACCGATGGAAACCCTAGAAAATGACTTTTAGTCTATAATGGAATGGGGCCGTTAATGGATAGTAACGTTTAATGCTACCAAGACTAAGCTGCTATCCTTTAACAATTACAAGACGTCTCTCCAACCACCAATATCCATGACAAATAACACCCTTCCTAAAAATTCTTCCTTCAAACTCCTCCGCTTAACATTCAGTGATTTAGTCCATAGAAGTCTACATAGAGAACCTTAGGTTGATTTTATCATTTTTTTTATATAATGGTTCGAATTAATTTTTTATATAATGGTTCGAATTAAATTATAAAATACAAAATTTAAGTATCATGGTTCAATGTGCTCGAAACAGAAACATTCATTTCGAACGCACACCTCTATTATCAAAGGACCTATAGGAGTGATATGGCAAAACGTAATAACAACGGCGTTGATAATGTTTGTCCTTGTATAGAATGCGCCTCAATTCAAATCAGATTTTGACACACCGATGTATTTGACAAAAATGGAAATGGTGTAAGCAAGCAGGGCGCTTCCGCAAACTCTGAACAACCACATTGTTTCCAAACTAAAGTTTATACAGTTTTCACAGACGGAATGTAGCACTCAAAACTCATTAAATATTGACGCCGAAAACTCAAGTATTTCACCACACATCAGTACGAACAGTAAAGAGCCACTTGTAAAATTCAAACAGTGAAACCATAATTTTACCTCGAACAAGAAGAATTACAATCGCATTCTCAGATTCATTGCGAAGACATCATAGAACATAACATTACCAATCCTAAGAACTAAAATGGTATGCAACATTTCCAGAACTACAGCTAAACTACAATTAACCCTAACCCATCACACGCAAAATAATGTGTGACTAAAATAACACTACGTAGGCAAAATATTATTTACTGACAAAAAATCGCAATGAGAAAAACATTGAATTCTTTTTTTAGCATCTTTTGACTCAGTTACGATTCACTAAAAATTTCAACTCCATGAAAATATTGCTTTGTTTTAAATATTTTCATTTGTTTGAATGAGTTAATCTGTAGTTGTTATCGGCTAAATCGATCTACCCATTTAATGAATAATGCGCTTAAACAGAAACAATAGATATACTTATATCTAAACATAATGGTAGCGATTATTGGCAGTTATGGCCTCAGAATTATGACGTTTACTTCTGCAGCATATTTTTGTTAATACACTTTTTGTTAATTATACACCCCTTTTCTTTATTATTACAAGCTTGCAATGCCACAGTAGTAGTGATTTTCTCTATTCAAACATTAAGTAGTTTATTAGTTACTGGTTCTTATTAATGTTATTTGGTCATGCGGAAGAAGAGGATAGCGACATAGAGAATAGGGGTTGGAAGCTCGAACTGTCACATCAGCACTTGAGTTCGACGAGTACTTGACGCCTTTGCATTTTTATATCAATAAATAGTGTAATAATCCATATATCTATAAAGGTGAACGTGTATGTGAACATGTCTGTCTGTGTGTGTGTCTGTGTACACTTCCCTAGGCAATAACTCTGTCAATTTTAAGTCTACAGACTCGAAATTTGATGTACAGGGTGGCCGAAAAGTCCCAGGACACTCTATTTTTAATATTTTAATGCTGTTAAATATGATTAAGTTTAATATTCTAATGTTGTTAAAACAATTTATTTCATTTATTTTTTCAGTGTATTTACTGTTGAGGAGCGCTTAATTGCTGCTGTTTTATTAAAAATACATGTATAGTGTCCTGGGACTTTTCGGCCACCCTGTACAGGGTCCTGAGATTTTCGGAAAATCAGTGTGATCGGTTTTCGGCCAGAAATTTGGCTGTTAAGGGGTCAAAGTTCAACGATTTGACCTTTGAGAATTCTACCAAACTCATCCGACAATTTTGGGTCTAAACACTTGAAATTTTAGATATAGGTTCCTTGGACATGGATCTAACTTAATAACTTGATCTGAGGCCAAAACAATAAATGTTTAGGGGTCATAATAGGGGTCAAAGTTAAAAAAATTGATCGCTTTTTTTTGCTCAACATACACCTCCAAATACCCGGGTAACGCCGGGCTGAAATAGTAGTAGTAAATAAAAGATTTCAAACAAAACAGAAAAGACAAAAAAGCTGATGGTGAAACTCTTTATAACTTCAATCTGGCGCTCTTTAAACATTAATTATTTCAGCTGACAATGCTAAACACTTAATATTTATACTGACTGCTGCTATATAGGTTATTATTTAAGAAAGTGTGAATTTTAATAATCTTTCGAAACGGATAAATATTGTTTGAAAGAAATGTAATGATATGTTTGTTTTGTGGAAAGAAAGCTGTTGACTATTAATATGCAAGAGACAGACTTTATATTTTATACAGAGGAAAACATGTCTATCCGCTATGAATGCCTGTGATATACATACGTATTTCATGCTGAATTTTGTTGTGTGTCCACCTTAAAAATAATAATAAACTCTTCCTCTTAATCCAACGACAGGAAGACATATCTTCTAGCATTATGACTTATAAACACACGCGTTATTTTTTTTGTATTTATTTTTCTGCTCCATATATTCTGTTTCCACTAATTAACGAGTTGTGTCTTTCTTCCGAACTCTTACAGGACCACAACACTGAACATAACCGAAGGATTGAAACGAAAAATAACTAATTTCAGAGAGTTTATTATTGCAATTCTTATAAAGAATACTGGTGGTCGTGGACTGCTCGTGATAGCAATGGTGGTAAAATTTGGATCAACTTCAATTGTGGCCATCGATTCTCTGTGAAATATATATTCGTGAAATTGAATCCGCTAATGGCTTTCCTCTTGTTTGCTCGTGATATTGGTTGCGGCCGATAGGAATTTACTCAGTAACCCATAAAGATTATACTCTGGGGAGTCTGGGTTGATATTTTGGAAGTTTAGGGGACAGGCGGCAAGAATTATAGTAAAATGAGGATCCTATAAGCGTTCATGAATATAATCATGTTCATACAAAACTATCACATTACTAAAGCAATCATACTGTCCTCTTATATATATATATATATATATATATATATATATATATATATATATATATATATATATATAGTAATTTATAAAATATATATGGCGATTAAGCTACACTGAATATTCCGCGTTTCATCAACGCTAGGACTCCTCAGGCGCATAAGCCTGAGGAGTCCTAGAGTGGATGAAACGCGGAATATTCAGTGTAGCTTAATCACCATATATATTTTATAAATTACTAACTAGCTCTACCTACGTATTGAGCACTTTTGAAGTAAATACTCAAAGTTTACGCATAAATCTATACTTTCGTATATTAATTTTAAGTGAGTAAATTAAGTAGTTATATATATATATTCTATCTCTCTGCATATATATATATATGCGTATGTGTGAATATATATACATATATATCCATATATATGTGCATGTCTTTTTATATATATATATTATATATATATATATATATAAAGACACGCACACATATATGGATATATATATGTATATATATTCACACATGCGCATATATATATATATGTAAAGAGAGAGAGAGAGAGAGAGAGAGAGAGGGAGAGAGAGACAGATTATTTCATGTAGCCACAGAAAGTTTTATAAGAAAATATATTTTATGTATCGACGTTCAGTGTCTACGTCAACAGTACTCAATGCGTGGCTAGAGCTAGTTATTGAGTTATGAAAAATATATGGCAATTAACCTACACCGAACCGAGTTTCATTTTCATGAGGACTCGTATCTTTATAAACGTGATATTAACTTTGTTATTCAACCAATCGCATTCTTACGATTCTCCTTCCAGTTTTTAGTATCCAATCGTCGTGACAAATATTCAGTTGACTTTTATTTCACCCCGGGAACGGGAATAACAGTCATCACAAGAGTGTATTGTTCAAAGTGGTTTTTACACACTAAATTGAAAAAATAAACAAATAGCCGCGTATTGTCTAATAGGTGCACAGTCTTAATCCCTAAAAAGTTGTGAACAAATGACTTATTCTACCACTAACTCTAAGTTCGAGTTGCACTCCCAAATTTAGAATTGGTGGTAGTCAAATATTTTTATACAATTTTTCAAGAATAGTCTCTAACGGGTAAGCGGCTGGCAACTCGTTATTTGTTGTAAAGACAACTAAAAGAATTGAAATAAAAAGAAAGGAAACACGCTTTAAGCACGTATAAAAGATACTTGAATATTACTGCGTTTGGTATAAGGTATTTGTTGACTTTTGTTATTGTTTACAATTTCTCAGCTGTTAAGTATTCTACAGACATTTTATTTTCCACCTTCTGTCTTTCCATCTCTATCCCTCCCCTTCTTTACCCCCACCTTTTCTTGGTGTATCTTGTGCTTCTACTGCTTGTTATATCACGTGTTGAACGCGTGCCTTTCGATTGATAAAAGGAGATGTGTGCGCCATTTTGGGGGAAGCTTTGAACACAAGAAAGAAGTCGGCTCGCTATCCCGCGTCAAGAGAAAAGACGTTAAAAATCACAAGTTTAAATAAGATAAACCAGTGGTTTGGTTTCTTCTTCAATCGGGATTCGTCAAGGAAGACGGCACAGAATTCGTCAGAAAAGACTGTTTAAAAAATCAGAGTTGTAAACAAAATTACAAATACCTCTTTACCGAGGAAGAAAGAGCTATTTTAAGACCTAGAATTAGTCTTGTAAAAAAGGATGCTAGCTCCAGTGAGGCGTTAGAATTCACGTTAAAAGGAACCAAGAAATCTTATATAGAAATACATTACACCACAGAAGATTTGGATTATTTTTTTGGATTACAGAACCAAGAGGATTGAAATTTTCTCGAATGAGAACATTTAAGTTAATGGCGCAAAGGAGGTAATTTACATACACCCTCTTTAAAAAAGATTAAGTGTTGACGTGTTTTATTTAAGATCTTTGACACGCAGTAAGCCCTGACTACACCTATATTCTTACCCCTGCTATCACTTACAATATTGTTAATGGAGTTCTTTGAGGACCGCCAGAGGGACTAATTTGGCAGACACTATCATTGGTTTCCCTATTTACCTTTCAATTTATGAAAAAAAATTGTTTATCGTAGTATTCTTTCGTTTTATTCTTTCTTGTTGTGCAATGGGATAACCTTCATTGAACGTCATGATAAAATTCCCGTTAACTTTAAGAAAGAGCCAACATTTATGCCTTTCTTATTTTTACTAACTTTTTCAATTACATTTAACTGTCAGCGTGCATTACAGGAAAAAAAAAACGAGCTTCTTAAATCTGATAACGATCCAATGAATTACAAGAAATATTACTTTTCAAACAGGAGTATCACAAGATGCTTAAACAAAACGTCATTAAAAATGTTAAGAGATCAAATGTAGACATGATAAACAAAATGCACTCTGACAGTAAAATCATAATGGACATACTGCAAATTTGTAACGGAGTCAGGAAGTTCAATAGTAATTAAACGTACATTCTTCCTAAGAAGAAGAAACCAGATTTCGTTAATACATCAGCTACTAGGCACATAAACACTGCTAGACCTGGGATAGGGAAAAACAGTAAATAATATATATATATATATATATATATATATATATATATATATATATATATATATATATATAAGAAACAATAAATAACAAAATTAAATCTACGCACAAACTAAATTACTGGATAAATACTGCCGATATAATATTGAAAACAAAGAAACTTTTTCCTTTATTCAATTTTATATTGAGAATTACTACCCTTCAATAAGTCTCTTTGAAGAAGTAATGGAATTTGCTACATTTCTCTCAGACATTTTCAACAATGGAATTGATATTATTAAATATTATAGAACTATAGTAGTAATTAACAAAAACGAAAAATGGATACACAAAAATAAAACAGACGGGCTGTTTAGACTCGACTGAGATGAAAGATTTAGTAGGCCTTTATATATTATATAATCTTACCAAAATACTGATCGATACTCCAGGTCTTTATAATATTTTTTATGGTTATAAAAAAATTCTGATAGTCAAAAATACGAGAAAGTTAAGAAAATCGCCCTTAGGAAATTTAAAAGAATTACACTAAAAGTAGAAATAAATTTAAACGTAAAAATAGTGAATTTCCTAGACGCAACTTTTAATTTAAGGAAAGATTGCATGACAAAAGACAACGCAAATCCAGTCTACGTTCACCCACTTTCCAAACACATCAAATCAGTAATAAAACATATACCCAAATCTATTAGCAAAAGAATTAGTGAAAATTCGAACACAAGTATTTTTAACTCTCAAAATCTTTTCTACAACAACACCCTTAAATCGCTGTAAAACATATAAATAAAATACATTGAACCGTAGGAAACACCCATAAAAAACTAGAAAAAGAAAACTATCTGGTTTAATCTTCCCTTCAACTTAAAGGGTAAAAATCTTGGAAAGAAATTTCTAAACCTCAATAAACTACATTTTCCACTTAATATATATTCCATAAAATCTTCAATAAAGACACCGTTAAAATTAAGTCAGTGAAAATTTAGAAAAATAATTTAAAAACATAATAGGAAAATCGTAAATAATGCAAATGAATTCAGTCAATATTAACCTAAATACACTGTTTTTCTGTCGAAAAAATTAATGTTTTTTCGTGAGTTTTTATCCTATTTTTGCGATTTGTTGATTAAATATTAATAAATATATTATCCCATTATTCCTGTTAGTTTGTGTTATTTTCTACTCACTCACCCAATCATCAGTGTATGAAGTGATAATTACTGCTGATCGTGAAATTCGAACCTAGTCACAAAGTCTTTGTTATATATATATGTATACAATACTTTATAAAATAAAATGTGCATGAATGTGTGAGAGAGTACGTTCCCTAAAGACTCAGCCAATGCTGGGCCAATTTTTAAAGAATTTTACCCGAAGGTACTTGATGTGTCTGGTAGTGTTTTTACCTAAATTTATATCGGAAGGCGTCTGATAGGTATTAAAAATCGATAATAAAAAAGTCCTGACGACACTACCATCAATGGCAACACTTCAAAGGTTGCAAATGATCAAGTTCTTTCCGATTCTCTCTCCTCTGATCTTGATCCCGTAGTGCAATGGGGAATGAGGTGGCTGGTTAATTTTAATGCATCATCAAGTTCTGATCACTGTCTTCCATTAATAGAAATGAATGGCTTTCGTCTTGGGGAGGCTTCGTGTTTTGACAAGCTTTTGAGTCTGACATTTACACCTGATCTGAGATGGAACATGTACATCAAATCCGCTGCCAAGACTGCTGGAAAAATTGTGGGACCCTTCTATCGATCCAGTAGATATCTCATTGCTGATGCCATTCTGTACCTGTATAAGAGCCAAGTAAGTTCAAGGATGGAGTACTGTTGCCACATCTTGGCAGGAGCTGCTAGAAGCATCCTTGACAAAGTTCAAAGTAGACTTCGTAGTCTAGTTGGGGATGCCTTTTTCTCTTCCCTGCAGCGTCTTTCCCAGACAAGAGACGTTGCGAACCTGTCTCTGCTCTGTCGTTATTTTCGTGGCAAGTGCTTGTCTGAGTTATAACCTACTGTCCCCCCTGGCCTGACAAAACTTGTTTCTTAGAACTACATGCGTGTGGAACTCTGCTCCGTTTTCCTGCTTTCCAGCTGACTACAATATAGTCGTCATCAAGTCTAATGTGAACAAGTTCTTGATGAATCATCCCCTTAAGTAATCCAATTTAACAAATTAACAAATTTTCTACTACTAACGATTACTACATTTTCTTATTGACTAATGTACACTCATTAACTATTATCCTCGAGTTCCTCCCGGGCCTTGATGAGTGGTGACTCTTTTGTAAAAAACAAAAAACAAACAAACAAGAAACTCGTCTATTTCAGGATTTTTCTTCTTCGGTCGCATGGCTAGTATGACATTTCTTTTGTATAAGATATTGAGTAGTTATAAAAATGATAATATAAAAACATCTATGGCAGAGGGCTACAAATATTTTCCTTCAATTTTAGAAATCGACGATCAGGCCTGCTAGTCTTTATCTCTACCTACTTTATAGATATACAGAACTTATTATTTCATACTGTATAAAGGTTATTCCCACAATAATTGATAGCGCATGGAACTTACAATCAATCATTTATTGAAATCAGCTTTATTTTCGCTGGGGAAAAAAGTTATAATTATATTTGCGTTATCAGAAAACTATCCAAAAGTGTGGTGCACAATTATAACAATTATACGTATATTTCAGAAATATTAATACTCCGGTTATGTTTCAAGGTAAAAACGCAATTTAAAGGCTTTCTGTTTTTTTTCGCTAAATTCTTCCTCATCCCGCTATACAGAAAGCATATGTTCAGGTAGGGTGTTTTTTTTTAAGGGCAAGAGTGACCAAAAATGAAAAGGAGGAGCTTATGTATAAAAACATAGTATGTATATATATATATATATATATATATATATATATATATATATATATATATATATATATCGAATATTAAAAATACACCTTTATTAAAGTCTTTCTTTATTAAATAATTGATGAAATTTAATACTGATTAGATAATTATCTGATGTTTGGTAGATTGTTAAAGAGAGACTCCGCCAAAACAAATCTCCATTTTGTCTGTCGCTACGCTATTATCTGAAGCATTTACTACCAAAAATTAAAGATGGCTTTCAATTCTTTGAGGGAAGATTTGCTTCATTAGTGTAACAAACGTTCAATGAAGACAATAAGAATAAGAAGGCAACAAAGTTTTCTTGCATGGCATCACTTGCCATAGACTCAAACAACGTTTCCTCTGTTGTATTATCACCACCGGTGAATATAGTGTATTTAATTGTCTAAGTAATTAAGTTAAATAAGTTTGTTTACGACACAGTTGGTCTTCAACACAACACGACCAATTCTTATATTACCAATATTACAAGAACTGCTATTGAAATATTTCTTACTTTTTTCATCGATTTTAGAGATATCCATTTTATGCTTGGTTTGGTTTAACGTTCAATATTTGTATCGATTGAAGATTTGGTTCGACGAAGTTTTTACGTTTTTTCCTACCCAGCCATTTTAGAATGGATCGACATCCTACATACGAATTCTCTAAAATTTGATGGGGAATACAATTAAACAATTCCTCACGAAAACATGCTAAATTTTATACAAAAAATGTACTTTAAAGATATCATACTACAATTTTCAAAAATACGTTTTCCACATAGATTGATCTTAACATGACTAATGCAGAGGTTCTCAACCAGGGGTGAATTTATCTCTAGAAGTAAAATTTATATAGCCGGGAGTAAATGATTTAGGTACCTGATAACTTTAAAATTATTTCTTTTCAGATTGTGTTATGTCTAAAAAACGTAATACAAAATCATGATTTTATATTAAGAAAAAATTGATTTTCTTTATTTTTGTGATACGAATGTATAATACTGTTTTTTATGCAAAACCTAAAATCCTAACAATAAAATGAAGGTTCTTTTAGACTTTTTGTGTTTCTATCACTTTATGATAGCTATGATTTTTTTTGTATCGATGAATACATAAAGCCGAGGGTTCAATGATGACGGAAAAGTTGAGAATGGCTACTCTAATGTTTAAATATAAAACAAAATAAAATTAGGAAATGATTGTACAGTTTTTGTGAAGTGAATCGAGCAAAAAATATAATTAAAAATTAAAAATTACACAGAAAATATGCAAAGAAAGATAATGATAAAATCCCTATTTTCAATCATTCGTGCAAACAGAAGTTTGTTGATATCTCTGATGAATATCTTCATACGCAATTGCTTTTGCTGAGTTGCGTTCATCCATTTGTTTAGAGTTACCACCACAATTTTGAACTACATTGCAATAGCACCAAATCTGATGACAATAAATGGGCTGAAACAGTGAAAATTAATAGTGACGTTTCTGAATTCTTGAGATGAGGATTCGTTATTTGTATTTTTATTCATCGGACTACTGTTCTCATCTTGAGTGTGATTTTCAGAACGTTTCGGTCGATGTAACCTCCGACCGAATTAATAGCGTCCTTTAGCTGAAATGCTACTAATTAGCTGGTCAAATAAGATCGTTAAGGTGTTAATTTTCTTACACTCCAACAGAAATAAACTGTGGATTTGGAGGACCGAAAACGTTTACCTATACATCCATTTAATGACTGGTTTCATGGGCTTAAAACACGGTCTAAATGTCTCTTATGCATATATAAAAAGAGCCTAAATCCTCTGCTATGTACAATTCCGCGAGAAATCTAAATTTTTCTGGCAAATTCCTGGAAGCATAATATTGATGTAGATCATGTGCAAAGGATATTGGTTTTTGAGCACAGAATTCCCTGTTTAAACTCTGTAAAGTATTATTAATATTGCCATAGCGTTGATTTTGGAGATGTTTTATCTGGAAGGTGGACTTCCTTGTAGCTTATATTATTTTCAAAGATTATCAGAAATTTTTTTGTTTTCTTTTGTTATAGAGATCGCTACAGACATGGTATGAAGCCAATTTACGTAAGTTACCAAAAACCTTCAAGGTCAAAACAGCCACCGATAAATGTTATATGGATAGATTTCAACATAGAAAACAGAAGTTTTGCCCTCGTTTTCAGAAACATTGCTCATAGAATATGAGGATTAAAAAGAGAAATAATAAAAAGAGAATTGAGAGTTACGAGGCACTTTCTACTTTCATAAAAAATGTTAAATTTCATCAGAAATGAATTAGTTTGATTAAACTGAACTTAATTACCTGCAAGTTTGTGTTGCGTTATATTTGCTGATACTGCTGACATGTCGCGGTCCGCGCTTAAGCAAACTTGTCTTCAGGGAAATCTGCATGTCCTTGATCTGGGAGGAACAGGTTTGCCGATTTTCAGGGTCATCTTCGCGGCTCACATCGCTGATGGGTTAAAAGGATGTTTAGCATTCGTCAAGTTGCAGTTATCAGAAGGTGGCGAGATATTTATCAAACTGCCTCAAGTAAATCGTTATTGTTATGAAACTGACAACCACCATAAGGTTCAGGCATTGCTATACCTTTGGTCGTGATTGATATACGGACACACACACAAACACACGCGCGCACACACACTCATATATATATATAATATATAATATATATATATATATGTAGTCATCCACATACAGTTTCGCTGTTTCACAACTCAGCAGTGCGGCTAGACAACTACCTCAAGCCAGGATCGAAAACCGATTGCCCAAACGACAGTTGAAGCTATACGGCAGCTGCTATGCGGGCAGTGAATTAACAATATTTTGGCATTGTCCAAATACCTAAGCTCACTTTTACTTTCACAAAGAGCATCGCTAATGGTAATTTGTATATCACTTCCTAATATGCTCAACCTAAGATAGGGGGCATTATAGTCATCCACATACAGTACACAGCTCATCAGTGTGGCTAGACAAGCAACTACTTTAAGCCATGATCGAAAACCGATTGTCCAAACAACAGTCGGAGCTTCTACCCGGTGCGCTATACGACAGTTCTCTCTCTCTCTCTCTCTATCTATCTATCTATCTATCTATCTATTTATCTCTCTCTGCCTATATATATATATATATATATATATATATATATATATATATATATATATACTCCTCTAAAAACACTCGCTTCTAAAAAACTTATATAATTAACTCGAATGTGTACACAGAAAGAGCTAAACATCTTTTCAGATTTATTGTAAGATTACTCAGCTGAAAAGCTTCATGCATTTTTATCATTTAATGGAATATTAAAACCGTTTTGGAAATTCTAAGGTAAATCAATTAACTATATTATATATGTATATATGTATGTATATATAAATAACAAATTTTATTTATTTTGAAGTTTGTAATATAAAATATGAGTTTAGTAACTCACATAATTCTTAATACACATACCTAACTGCGTGTATACGTATTCGGCATAAAACCGTATTATATAAATTGTATTTAGTCTTCAGAATTAGCTGTAATATATCATGGCAGATATTTATCTTGAACATACGAACACATAATTATTAATCATAATAATCTTTCAATATCTCTCTCCCTATTTCTGCACACACACACACACACACACGCACACACACACACATACACACACACACATATATATATGATGAGAAGCGTTAGGCTTCGACATGCCCTGGCATAAAGAGTCCCTTCTATCCCCCAAATTTTGCCTGTATTCCATTATTCAATAAATGATCCACTCTATATCTACCTATATATAGTTTTGTGTCTTCATTTCATTCTCTTGTTGTCCTATTATATATATATATATATATATATATATATATATATATATATATATAATTGGTAAAACCGGTAATTAGTAAAAACCTGAAGAGAGTGCTCAATACTATTGCAGAGCAAATATGTGTTTTATTTTTTTATTACCGTTTTATCTGTTTGGTTACATCGAGGCTATTAGATCGTAAACGTGGTCCAACATCTGAAACATATGTGACCAAACAGATAAAACGGTAATAAAAAAAAAATGAAACATATATATATATTTAGTGGAAATGGTAATTAATAAAAACCGAAGAAAGTACTGAATACTGTTGTAGAGCAAATATGCGTTTTATTTTTTATTGCCGTATCTTTCTGTTAAGTTACATTATTGTTTAAGCTACCCGGCGGTTTTTTTTTTTGGCCAAGTAGCTGAAACAATAATGTAACTTAACAGAAAGATACGGAAATAAAAAATAAAACGTATATATATATATATATATATATATATATATATATATATATATATATATATATATATATATATATATATTTATCTGGTGTCACAGATCCACGTACTTATGTAAAATATAGACAATGGTTCCGTGGCCTAGTGGATAGAGCAGTTGGTAAAATTTAGTTTTTTAAAGTTTACTTAAGGAGATTGACGGTTCAGTTCTCAGTATGAGCGACACTCAAAATACAATTGCGAATTACGTAGGACTTTTACCCAGGAAAATACATAACAACAACAACAACAACAACAACAACAACAGCATCAATAACTAGAACAACAACAATAACTAGAACAACAACAATAACAATAACAATACAGAGGAAGAAAGATAAGACAGGAATTACCTGTTGTTATGCTTAGTCCACTGGCGAGTTTTGACTATTTGACCTTTAACACCACACCGGTCAACCCTATGTTTGTTGAAATAAGGCTGTCATTTCGAAATGAGTGGGAGATTTATTTTATTAAAAATTTTTTTTACTAAAGTAACCGCTTATAATATATTTTTTACTAAAATAACCGCTTGTGAATGCTCAAAGATGATGCAGCTAGACATGTTTTTATTGTTAATATTTTACAGGAGAGAGCATAGATTGAAGCTTAGCCGAGCACCTGCCATAAAAATAACAATAGAGTAGAGAAAGACTAGCAACACCTTTTATCTATGAGAAAGAAGTAGCGAGAAGAAGATGACCACGTTCATTAGATTACGAATGACGCTACGCTTTAATGCGGACAGAATAAATGCTTCTGTCAGCCTTGTTCTGCGAAGAGCAAAGTTAGGCACAAAACATCGACTGTTAATGTGGGCAAAAGTTCTCAATAAATCCCCTATCTTTCGTGTTACATTCGTTCCTCCTCTTTTTCTCAATTTTCCTAATCAGCAAATGGCACTTTTTTCCGACCTTAGACAATGATATGGATTATATCGTTTTCTTTCTCATTTTTCTTACCATCCTTTTTCTTCTGAAAAGATTAAAATATTTAAATTCTTTTCCTTTTGACACAACTTATAGTCGTTTTACTTTGGAATTTTTTTTTCTGACACATTTTCTCTTATCTTGAAACATTGTTTATTTTATTTTTTAACAATTAATT
The DNA here is from genome assembly GCF_053919585.1 of Euprymna scolopes. Taxonomy (NCBI): domain Eukaryota; kingdom Metazoa; phylum Mollusca; class Cephalopoda; order Sepiida; family Sepiolidae; genus Euprymna; species Euprymna scolopes. The sequence continues at coordinate 39,784,536 of NC_136515.1, forward strand.
GTCATTAAGTTTTCGACATTTTTATCTTTATTTCAACCTTGATGGTGGATTAGCCGATAACTCTCTCCTCCGCCCCCCCCCGTCTGCATTCGCGCATAAATTCATTTGCCATTTTAATGAGTTTTTTCTCGCCCGCCCCGAGTAATTTGATACTGTAAGGGTGTAATTTCAAGAAACTTCTTAATTGGTATTTTTCGTAATTATCTATCCTATATATATATATATATATATATATATATATATATATATATATATATATATATATATATATGCACGTGACCATCCTTTATAATATATATATATATATATATAATGAATAAAAATAAAGACTATTTTTACTGCCAAGAAAAATACATTATAGCAATACAAACACAAACTCTACAAACACAAACTCCACATATAAATACAATATTGTCACACTACTTGCTAATACCTGCTGAATGTTTTGCGGATAACATCAGTCTATTTTATTCAATAACGTAAATTCTTATGATATTTCCGATGAGAGACACTCTCCCAATATAATCATACTCTGAGATGATGGTAGATGACCTTTACCTCTTTAAAATTTATATTGTTACGCGCCCAGAAAAGATCGGGAACTGTTCTTATATTAGTTTCATAATACCGGCAGCATCTTCCATGTTTATCCTTTCATTTCGTACTTTTAACATTTACCTATTATGCCTACCATGCATAAATACCGAACGCCCTCTTATGATGGCATTATTAAACTTCAGGCAATTTAATTGGCTGCCACATACCTAAACCGGATGGATCGAATATCTTTTTTGAACACTATTCGACAGTAAACAGCATGGCGTCAGTCAATGCATCGTTTAATAGACAAATTTTCTGATATAAAATATATAATACATGTTACTTATATCATTTGATATTTACAGGTATTTATATATTCAACATAGATTTTACGGAAACGAAACGAACCATCAAACTTTATGAATTAACATTATTATTTGACAGCTGAATTCAAGTATACTAAACCGATCGGCTATTCGAGAATATATTCTCAAATAAAACACTAAACAAATGCTCTTCACTTATTTGAGCGCCTCTTCTTCTTTTCTGTCTTCTTTACTTGATTCGTTACTGCCGTAGACTCCCACAACTTCGCCGCGTTCTAAATGTAAATAATTTTAAATCTAAGTAAAATACTTTTTGAAATAAATTAAAACATCAAATACTTATAAAGGTTTGTCTTAGTTGGCATCGGCATCGGCGAAGACGCGCCAAAATTGTACAAAATTTACACTACTTTTATGTAGCATAAACAAATATGTAGAACAGTTTCGTTTTTACCGTTTTGCTGGCTCATCTAAGAAAGACTCATAACATTTCAGATTGTCCATAATTTTAATGATAATCTTAGAATTACGCCGATAATTAAAGTTTTTTCGTTATGGTGAGGGAGCACAGCCGATGGCTTCCTTTTAGTTAATTCTTAAACAGATACAACATTTTCTATTTCAGCCACTTAAATTTTATTTTTGTACATCAATATTCATTAACAATAATTATAAGAAAATTTAAAATAAATATAAATAAAACAGTCTTTATGAGAAATAAGGCCGAAACGTGCCCAACTTCTGAGTCAATAAAATCGCAGCCTTTAAGAAACATTAAGTCGATAGCATTAATGTATTAAAATAAAATCTAAATATTTCTGAAAAAAAAAACAACAACGCCAAAAAACAAATTACAATAGAAAGTACCAAAGTATTTTTGATTGCTATATGTTCTGTTATTTAAAAAAAATATTTATATTAACTAATGAGTATTTTTGTTTCTTGATTTGACATTTAAAGTTTTGTAAATAACAAAAGTAACTTATTTTCTATTTACCAAATTTGCCAACGTTTTGCGGGAATCACATACGACAATGCATCAGATAACCATGGTTTAATTTGCTTACGAGGAAGGGTCTTTTACTGAATCTGTCATGGCTTATGCCATCTTTATATCGGACAACGTCGTTAAATGGGTTCCACTTGTACAGGGGATAATTATATTATAAAAAGTACACACACACACACACACACACACACACACACACACACACACATATATATGTATATATATATAGCACAACAACATTGACACACCAGTTCTCGCCAGATAACGGAAGTTGAGCTTGGTCAGTAACAGATGGGTGACCATTTTGGAAGACTGGGCGTTGTATGTATCGCCTCAAGTCTTAGAAATTTCCAGGTTGGTATTTGGAGGCGCATTAATTCACTGGGGGAGATGCACCCCCAATCTTTGTTAAGACATGCATATAGAAAAAGGAAACTCTAATGTAGAACCTGAGGTCTACTGCATACTCTGTCCTGTGGCAGTTATCTGCACTGACAAAGGTTAGCAGTAATGCCAAAAAGGGTGGATGGTTCTACACAAAGCTTTCACCACTATAAACAAATCATTTGTGTGGATTTCCGAACAGTTTAGTTATTTTGGCGGAAGCTCATACATTGAAATCGACGGAAGAGTCCATTATATATATATATATATATATATATATATATATATATATATATATATATATATATATATATATACTAGCCGGCTGTATTTATTATTATTATAAAGTTAATTTTTTATCGATTATTAAATTGTATCACTAGCTAGAATCGAAATCAGAACATGCCTTATTCGTTACTATCTATACTACAATATGGTCGTCTTCAAATCCAACGTAAACAAGTTCTTAATGAGCCATTCCTCTTAAATATCCAATTTACCAAATTTCCACTACTACCGGTTTCTACGATATTGTCCCATTAACTACTGCACACTCTTTAATCCTTATCCTCGAGTGGCCTCTGGGTCTTGATAAGTGGTGGTTCCTATTTAAAAAAATTGTCTCATCTGTTCCATGCTTCCTTTGCTCCAGCTCGTTTGGCTCATTGTTCTAGTGGTCTCCATCAATTCGCTATTTTGATACCTCATTGTAATACAGCTTGAAATTCAACATCTGTCTTGTAATTATAGACTTGTAGAACTTTTTTTCTGTTGACAGTTTTTCCCCTAACGATAGCCTTTATCTCTCTATCTTTCTTTCTCTTTCTTTTTCTCTGTCTCTCTCTTTCTCTCTCTCTCTCTCTCTCTCTCTCTCTCTCTATATATATATATATATATATATATATATATATATACATTTTTGTGTGCATTTGAATAAGCTCGACGTATGTAAATAGCAGTTGGTCTTTAGAATAAACCGCGTTAAAACTATTACACACACATACTTACCCTAACCCTAACACACAATACTTACACATGATCCGTACTTCTGAATATACACGCGCATAAGCCCATGCTCATATTCACTTCTATGCGTGTGTATATTACTTTCCAAATTGAAGACCATGTTATCTATCACTTCTTTCCCATACAATTTCCTTTTTACCTGCAATTATTGGAGACTGATCAGGATAATTTTTCGCTAATTTTCTCTATAAAAGATAATAAAAAAATATACAAATCATTCTTAGAATTGCGAATTCTGGTTTTGAATCAATGCAGGTCATCTCTATTATCTGACAATTGATTTGCCAACGATCTATAACCCTCAAGGTCAATACTTATCCAGAATTCCTGGCTCGTTTTAAAATTGTGCTTAATCTAAATGCAACAATTTTTGTGTTTAATCGAAATACAGCAATATTTCCGAAGGGCAATAAACTTTTAATCTATAAACCCAGAGTAAATAATAATGTATAATGAGAAGGCAAAAAAACCCAAAAAAACTCAAGAATTCTTCATAAAATAATTTTCGGAATAGAATTTTTTAGAATATTATTTTAAGTAAAAAATGATTAAAACAAAAAGTCAGTAAAAATTAACCAGAATAAGAATTCGCAGATAGAATTTCACCAGAAAAAAATGAGAAACATTTTTCTGGGAATGTATTCTCCAAGAACATCCTCTGAAAACGTCTAAAACCGATAAAGTCTAAATGATTAAAAGAATCAAGTTACAAATGGGTAAAAATTATACCCCATTGATTAGTAGCAGTATTTCATGCCAAATTGATCATTAAATATGGGTAATTTGCGCTCATTTTGCATTAAATACTAATGTCTATAAATTCCTATAAATTCCTATAAATCCCTATGCGTAAAAAGGATGACATAATACCTAGTACGAGTCACCTCTTCACAACAAAGGTTCATGCAAAATTTCATATATATCAGAATAGTACTTTCCAAGAAACCTTCAAGAGTAAATGTGGTATTGCGGTGACTAATCCTATCAATCCTTTAGTGTGCATCGAACGGATATCATAATACATAGTTCGCTGCAACTTATAACAACGGTCCATATACAGTTTCAGCCAGATCGGCCCAATAGTTTTCCAGAAAAAGTGAAACTCACACACAGACTAATAGAAATTATTCCCAAAATAAACATCCCAAAATATTCATCAGAAACATTTTTCTAAAGAAATTCTTCAGAAGAAATTTATCAAAAACAATTTTTTTTAGAATAAAGCTTTTCTGAAAACAAATCTTTAGGATGATCTTTGTATAATTTTTATTATTATTTGTATCATTCGGACTACTGTGTTGATTATTGTATGCGTTTTGAATTTCTAACAACTATGTTCGTTGGAAAAAAAACACAAAAAACCCTTAACTTTTTTCATCATTCACCAATAACATCAAGTGTAAATGCACGGAGGTTACATCGGCCAAAATGTTTTGAGAAAAACAACCAAAGTTGATAGCAACAGTGCGAACAATGTAAATAATACAAAAATCATTAGAAATAAGTTTCAGACAAAATATCGTGATAAAATTTATCAGTAATATGGTTTCTTAAGTAAAATGTTATAAATAATCCTCCTGAAAAAAATCATCTGAAAATATGAATTTTGTCTGTTTCCATTTTATCTTCGTCACCCACTACTTATCTCTCTCTCTCTCTCTCTCTCTCTCTCTCTCTCTCTCTCTCTCGTTAGCAGTCTCTTTTTCTGTCACGTACATCTCTAGTTTCCATCCCGAATTTAACAATCATCCTAACTAAGATTGAAATGAGCTCCATCTCTCTTTCTCATTCCGAATATGCGTTTTATCACTTTCTTTATCTCTATCGTTTTTTATATAAATATCAATACACAAAAAAACCTATAATTTTTTTGTATTCATATTCACATTAGAAAACCTTTTTTCTATTTATTTGTTTTCCCACGAAAGCAAAATGTGACAAAAGGTCGTTTTTAATGTGAGGTTAAACCAGCCCCCCCCCAATAATAAATGTCTCACCATAGAGGGTTTCCCCGCCACTGACCGAGAAAAACCACCTCAAGAGCAGCACCAGAACAGATACTAGGCCAAGAGCAATAGAAAAAAGGAAGCCTTTTTTTCTATTTACTTAAAAAGCAAATACAATTTTCTTATATCCGGGTCGTGGAATTGCATTCACCAACAGTAGATCTAGCAAATTTGCATATTTTCTTTTAACATTCATTATAATTAATTCCCTATTAGTTTTTTTCGGTTTTCTTATGAGATGATCATCTTTAGTTAACTATTACGTGTACTTATATTTATGCAGATATTCTACATGATTTATACTTGCGTAATATTTGCGTTAAAAGGTTATAGTAAACACAAAACTCTTTCTGTATATATTTATGTATGCGTATATATATTTGTTTAAAAAAGTTTGCTTACCAAACTCTTCGTAGACTTTTTGGTCTACAGAGATAACATTTAATATATAGGGTATGCGAACCTTTGCGAAACTTTATATTTGGGTTTTAGCGGGAGAAAATCGGTGCAAAAGTGTGAAAATTAAAAAAAATTGAAATTTGCCAGGTGAAGATCGAACTTCGGCATTACGAATAGCTATTATTTCATGTTTTAATTTTTAGCCTCGCAACAAACATGTCTTCATAGATGAGACATTAACCTCAAAGGAAAAAGTAATTCGTAAGCTAAACGTTTTGGTTTCGATTCTCAGTGGTGGTGTGCGAACCATTAAAAAAAAACTTTTTAAATCATTATTACATATTGAGTCCAATATAATATAATAATAAATACGAAATCTGCATTAATCAAAATATCCCATTTAAGCGTATTTTACGACCGGGCAATGCCTAGCGGTCTGCTAGCATTGTATATAAGTCATTTCATGACACATATAGGGTATTAAGTGAACAGAAAACGAATCTACTGTCTATACAATGTATTATCTACTGTGCTTTGATTGTTACAGTGTTTGAATAAACTATATTTTGAGCACGTTTTGAAAATAATAAAAGCGATAATATTTTTTTAACATGAAAGTAGTCTATAGAAACGCTTAATCTTATTTTTCGTTGGCGCTTTCCCTCCCGCTGCGTGGCTGTTTATTAAAGAAAGCCCCGGGGTATTGTCGGTTGGATCTGTCCGTGGTTGGGGAGGCGCAAAGCGCAAACAAGCAGTAAAACGGTTAGCGGTCGATCAATAAGCGATTTATAATGAACGACTTATTTTCAAAAGAAACTTTATTAAATTCTTCAGGCGATAGTTTTTATTTATGGCAATATGTTTCTTTGATGCTTCGGCCTCTTTCTTGAACTCTTTCCTTTTCTTTTTCTATCTCTTTTCTGTCTTTTTCTCTTTTTCCTCTATGTGTTTTTCTTTACTTATTTCCTTTCCTTTCACTGTATTGAATTCATATTTTATTCCATGAACAAAGCTTGTTTCCGATAACTGCCTGTTTGTGGAACACAGTACCGCGGGACTGCTTCCCAACTGATTATATCATGGTCATTTTCAAGCCCAACGTAAATAATCAATTTCTACACAATTTCCACCATTAAATATCATCACGATATTCACTCCTTTATCCTAACTCTCGAGTGGCCTCCTAGCCTTGATAAGCGTTATTCTGTAGTAAAAGTATGTTTTTTTAATGATAATTAACATTATTATGCCTTCCTCTCTTTCTACATTGTTTTCTATTACTTTTTTTTTCATCGCTCTTTATTTTACATATGTTTTGGTTTTCATTTTCTCACAATTTCTTTCTTTACTTTTTTCATTTTTATAGTTTTGTCTCTTGTTTTCTTTCTATTTCCCTCCACATTTCTTTATTATCTCCCCTTCCCTCTTTCGTTTGCTTTCATTCTTTATTTCTGTTTCTCTTTGATTATTTATTTTATTTTCTATTTTTTTCTTTGTGTTCTTTTTTATTTATCTCATTCACATTTTCTATTCCTTTCTCTCTATTGTTTCTGTCTCTTTCTTTATTTCTGTACTAGGTTTGGTGCCCGGCGTTGCCTGGGTGTTTGGAAGTGTTTTTTGAGCAAAAAAATGTGATTGTAGGCAAGCAGGCTCGAACCCGTACCGCGAAGGAGAAAAAGAACATGAAAAAAAAAGTGACGCATATACTGTCGTGCCCATCGCCAAACCAGAAGTGACGCGTTTAAATCAAGGCTAGACAATCGAAAAGAGGGGATCTTTCAAAAATATCGGCGAGAAAAGCTACTCCTCTCTGTAGAAAGTGCCCAGTTAAGGGTGAAGGAATGTATGTTTTCGGTTATTTTTCGGATATTTGTCGTCCGAAGTGTCGTGCTTCAAAACGAGACCGGTCTCGTAAAAATCTGTCGCCTCTGTCGAAATACATCATACATATATATATGATGGCAGCAAATTTGTTTTCGAACATTGCCATTACTTGATATAGCACCAAAAAAAAAAAGAAAAGATATACAAAAACACGAAAACAAATCAGTGATGGGCCGCACGAAGGTGGCTTTTAATCCTTGCTAAACTCTGGCATTCTTTGGCACACATTGTGCAGACATGTGCGTCACTAGCAGCACGTTCTTGATGCATACACGCATAAATACATACATACATACATACATACATACATACATACTTACATACATACATACATACATACATACATTTAAAGAAACGGGTAAGATTTATGTTATAGATTACATTTTATTTTTATTTCTATATCTCCCTTTGTTTTTTTCCATTCTATCTTTCCTATTGACCTCAATTTAGACTGTTATCTTTTTTCATTGACTTTTTATTTCGTTGCAACACTCTTTCATTTTTCTTTTTACTTCTTTTTATCTCTTTCTTCTCCTTCTTATTTTCTTACTTTCCTGTGCACAGTTTCATCATATGCTTAAGTTTTCGTATATCTTAAAGAAATCTTTTAAATGATTGCAACTTCCAGTATTGGTTCCTAAGAAACTTTGATTAATCATATTATTAAAAAATAGTCTTATTCGTCTTAACTTTATTATTTGAATTTTTGTTTTTTAGAGTTTACATGAATTTGATATTTTCCTTTACAACAGATAAACCTTTTCTGGTTAATGTTAAGTTCAAAAAACATATCTAATCTTCAGGTACTTCATCTTTAAACATGTGCATATAGTGTAAACAGCAAATATGTAGTTTAATCTCACACCTAGGAAAACTGTATGGTGCTCTGATAGGTAATAAAGTTTGCAGTAAGAGGACTGAAAACACACTTTACAAAACTTCCACCCTAACCACTTTGGGTTACAATGAACTTTGCGAAAATGGCAAACAAGGGTAAAGGACTTCACCCTCCCATATTTAACAGAACAGTTCATCAAAACTGGATGCACTTTACGTTGCAATCGAATTCCATTAATTACCGTGTACATATCTCAATTATGTATACAAAAATGTCTGAGGTCACAGATTAGTGTTAGGACGATTCATCGGAATCGGAATCGGGAATCGGAAAAATCGGAATGTTTGATGGTATCGGAATTGGTATCGGAATCGGAAAAATTTGTACCGATTTTCCGATGCCAAAATGATTTTTTTAATTGTCTTTTTTATTTGATTTTGTTCAAAGCTAAATCTTCCATTGCTGGTAATAATGATAAAATAATAAATATTTACTGATGTTAAACAACCAGTGAAGCTAAAATCTATAGATTGTCCCCCACAAGTATATTTTTACGTGTAGAAAAAATATTTTCCCATTTAAGATGTGTATTTTTACGGTAATCAGAGAAAAAAAATACAACTATATAGTAAAATATTAAGAGATTTATGAAGAATCTAGCAGAACGGAAACCATATTGCATGTCACTAAGAAGTTTATTTTCTTACTCGTTTAAGTTTTTATCTTTTTTGAAGGCAGCATTTTTAATTATTTTGTTGGAAACGGTTTCTTTCCAATGTCGAATTATTAAAGTGAAACACTTTCTCTCCGATCTCAAGCGTTTATTAAAGCGATAGAGCCTAATATAAATCATATCTTTTTATAATGTTAAAATCTAACAAGTATTTAAAAATGCTAACGAGAGGTTTGCTGCATATGAATACATACTCTTGAACGTAATGAATAAGTTGTTTGGATTTGGAATAAAACAAAAAACAATCACTTCAACAAAAGCTATATAAAGATATGTTATATGGATTCCCTCCTGCGATATTAACAGCTGATATACTGACTAATTACAAATTATATCTAGACGGGATTTGTCTTTGGCGCGATAACCATTGACATATCTTCACATATCAAGTATCTAGGGATCTCTACTGTGTGGGGGTGGGATTTAGCTGCCTGTCGGGTTTGTCGAGGGTGTCTACGTCGTGGGGGCACAAGTGTCTGCAGTTCGTCAGAGCATTCACCATTAAATAGTGAATAGTATATACGTTCAGAGATTACAGTGAGGATGTCAGCTGTGGAACGGGCTTGTCTAAATCCGTATTGTTTGTCAGTCAGTGGACTTATGTCGGTTAAATCTGCGGTATGCATGCTGCCTTTGAGCAATGGTAGTTGCGCAAGTCGAAGTAAACCATTGGGGAGAGTGGAGCTTGCTATAAAATTTCCGCATGGGAACATGATCTTCAATTGCTGTTTTGAACCATTCAGTGATCTCATTTGCGCACTGTTCAGCAGGAAGAGAAAAAATATTTCCCCATGGGGCATCTCTGATAAGATCTCTGATGGCTTCCCAGTCAGCCTTTTTATAATATCTCGTTGTTTTGAGCACTGGCTCTTCAGTTTTGGGTCTAGAATTTAGGGCGACTTCTACCATTATCACTGCATGGTCAGCGTTCCCGAGTGGGCTGTCAGCATTTGTTATACAATCCTCGGAAACTGTAGTCAGAAACAGATCTAGAAATGATGGGTGTTGTTCTTGCTGGTCAGGGAAATGGGTTGGAAACGTAACCATTTGTGATAGGGAGTGAGATATAGCGAAACTATGTGTTGAGCTGCCCGAAGTAAGTATAAAATAAAAGAGTAAATACCTTTAAAAATAAAAATAAAAAAGTATAAGGAATATAACTAAATATAACAAGTTAAATATACGTGAAAAGGAAGGAGAGGATAAAGGAATAAAAATCGGAAGGGTAGCATATGGGTAACAATAAAATGTAAAAAGGGTAATTATGAAATAATAAGGGTTATTAAAGAAAGGCAAATAATAAAAGAAAAACAAAAGAAAAAGATATTGAAAAGAGAACAGAACATGAAGAAAGTAGGAATAGATGTAGAAAAAATAAGCGATACGAAATAAATAAACCAAAATCTGAAAGCAAAGAAAGTAGGGCTTTAAATAATTCAGATTATAAACTTTGAAATCTTCAAATAATGTTCAGAAATAGAAAAATATTTTTTAAATACAAGTTCAAGTAAAATCTTTAGAGATAGATTCCGGAAAGTGAAGAATATGACAACTGTTTAAGAGTCAAACAAAGTAAAGGTGTGTGGAAAATTGCTATAAGATTTGCCATTAGTCTCCGTTAGATACTCCAATTTTATATCTTGATATAAATGAACATCTTGACGAGATTGAAACTTACCAATTCTTAGAATTCCACTGTCAACCTTTCCGTTTAAGAATTCTTGCTGACATCTTGCTCTAATTTCACATCAAGTCACGATATTTTAACTGTATTTTTAAGTATTTTACCAAGATTTACAACTATTTTCAGAATTTACACGGATCTCCAAAGATTTTACAAATTCCTAATTCTCCCATAGAAAGTACATGCGCAAATATAATCTTATTCTATTTCCCCTCCTCTCTCTCTTTTTCTCTCTTTCTCTCCTTTTCTCTCTATCTCTTTCTCTCTCTAATATATATATATATATATATATATATATATATATATATATATATATATATATATATATATATATGATTGGAAGAATAGCAATATTATTCTGACGAGATAGAGAGATAAAAAATGGAACAAAAAGTTATGCGTTCATAAACATTTTGTTTTTATTGTAAGACTTACTCTGGATTTTCTTGATTTCATTTATCCAGAGGAAGTCTTATAATAAAGACGCAACTTTGATTGATATAACTTGTTTTTTTTCCGTTTTTATTTCTCTCTGTTTCTCTCTCTCTCTTTATATATATATATATATATATATATATATATATATATATACATATATATATATATATATACATATATATATAATTTAAAGGAGATTAGAACAATAGTCTAAAGAGCAGAGTGTATTTTAATGTAATAGTGAAATTACTAGTTTAATTAAAATACAGGAAAGAAAAAGTGCTCATTGTAATTTAGATATATAATAAGCTCGATAGGTAAATATCCTAGAGCTAATTTAATATTTAGTAATGTGATTGATAATTTAAAAATCAAATTATAATTAAATTAAAAATCCGTTTCATAAGAAGGAACAACAACAAAATCAATTATTTGTACGATCGTTTCGGAAAACAGTGTTTTTATTGTGGTAGACATCAAGTTACGGACAATAATTATTATATATAGTTTTTTAATAAACAAGGTTTCCTCGTCAGCAAATATTGTGAAGGGTTTTTATTAAATGTGAAAGACACCATAAATAAACCTAGCATTAAAAGTAAGGCAGATGTATCTGGAAAAAATTAAAATAAAGGTATGGATTTAAACTTGATAAGAAGATTAATATGGGTTAGAGATAGAAATAAATAGAGTAAAATATAAATTTGGTTTAAGTACTATATTATACATACATACATACACAAATATATACATGCATATATATGAAAAATAGACACATATATACATATACATAGATATACAGATATATACATAAAAATATAGGTACAAATATTTACCTTTTAATTTTTCGCCTTTTGAAATCAGGAACTATGGTTAAAGTACTCATATAGATGTTTGCTATAGCTTCTCAGCTTATGAAATGATAAATTTTAAGAAGAACGCCCGTGCAATAATTTATTTCCGTTAGCATACTTTTGATTTAATAACGCCATGGTTTATAATTCGAAAGAAATTTTAGGTTAATGTTATTTGTATAATTGAATAATGCAAGGGGGATAATTAGTCATATTTTCTTTAATTAAAGGATGTAAGGGGGATAATTAGTCTAACTTAATTTATTACAGAATAAAAAAAAATTGTAATCTATTTTTACTAATAAGTAATTTTTAATGATTTAAGGTGGTTTATATCTATTAAATTTAAACCAACGTTTATGACTGCATGTGAAGATTAGTTCCTGTCTTGAATTTAATAGGGTGGTTGCATTTTTTTTATATCTTCATATTTAAAAATGTTTAGGGTCTCTTTTGTACATAGTGCACAGAATTTATCTCCTGGTTTATATGGTTTACAAGATTCAACTACTCGCCATTTCAAGTTGAAAGAAATATTGCTATTTTTGAGTTGCCAAATATAGTTGGATAGAGTAGTTTGGTTTGACAGAGAGTTATTTTTAAAAGAATATTTGTGCGTTGAAATTCTATGTTTTATTAGGCCAGATGTGGAACCAAAATATATTGTCTCTTGCTTATTGCGATTATTTTCCGTTAGGTCTGGTGCTGGATTATTATATGGTGGGTTGGTTTGTAATTGATCGGTAGATTGGTTTAAGTTGGTGTCATTATTTAATCTGGTAGTTGAGTTATGGCTGTTAATAGATTCATGTAGATTTGGGTTTTTTGATACTGTGCAGCTATAGATTACATTTTTAATTTTACATGAGCCTTGTAGGGGACATTTATTTTTTCTTCTACAGTTACAATCTGATATATTTTGTATAGTTGTATTTTGTAGCTTATTAATTTTCTTACTATTAGAGCTAATTATTTTTTGATGAAGGTTAGGCATAGTAGAGTAAGAGACTTTGATTGTATTCTTATTGAAAATTTTATTATATCTATGGGGGGCTTTATAATAATTATTGTCCGTAACTTGATGTCTACCACAATAAAAACACTGTTTTCCGAAACGATCGTACAAATAATTGATTTTGTTGTTGTTCCTTCTTATGAAACGGATTTTTAATTTAATTATAATTTGATTTTTAAATTATCAATCACATTACTATATATATATATATATATATATATATATATATATATATATATATATATATATAGTCTTCGAAGTTTTTTTCTAACCTTTAAAACTATATACAAATAAAAGAAATAAAACAGTGTTTAGTCCTTCGTTCGAAAATTATTTTGCCGGTAAGCAATTAATCTCCTGTAATCGCTGAATCAATTTGCTTTTATGAATTCACAATTGACATAATTTTATTTCAGGAGTTATCAATTGTTTACCATGAAACACTTTCGTAGATTTAAAAATAAAACAGTATTACCATGGCTTCCCAGCAGTGTTGATCAAATACCTCCCTTAAACAAAAAATAAAAATCTTTCGATATTGGATCTAGTTTTTTGTTCCATGGTTATTAAGATAACCTATTTATGCTATAAAAATGTAATCCTTACCTATGCCATCTGTTTTGTTTCCAAAAAGGAAAGTATTTATGATTTACAAAGCTGCTTACCTTTTATCATATATATATTGATTCGCTGTATCACAACTTATCAGTGCGGCTAGACAGGAAACTACCTCACGCCAGGATCAAAACCCGACCGCCCGTACGACAGTCAAGGCTTTTAACAATTACGCCAATCAGCAGCTGCTGTGCGGACAGTGAATTAACGATGTTTTGACATCGTCCGAATCTCGATTTCTTTACACAAAGAACATCGTTTAATACGCCAATAGCATATATATATATATATATATATATATATATATATATATATATATATATATATATATATATATATTTATAAAATATATGTGGCGATTAAGCTACACTGAATATTCCGCGTTTCATCCACTCTAGGATTCTTCAGGCTTATGTGCATAAGCCTGAAGAATCCTAGTGGATGAAACGTGGAATATTCAGTGTAAGTTAATCGCCATATATATTTTATAAATTACTAACTAGCTCTACCTATGTATTGAGCACTTTTGAAGAAAATACTTAAAGTTTAACTTTCGTATATTAATTTTATATGAGTAAATGAAGTAGTTATATATATATATATATACATATATATATATACACAGACATGACAGAAACGAATAGACGCCCATAGAAACAGTTTATTTCAATAAACATATAATTTATAAAACAAAATCCAAAATAAATGGCCACAAATTTAATAACTAATACTTGATGGACATTCCCTTTGTTTTTTAATGCTAGCACCCTTCTAAGCATGAGCGCAATCTTTTCTGCACTTGATATTGGCAGGACGAAGAAGAGGTTTGCTTCTCGCAGTTCTACCATAGTAGCCCAGCTTGAGGAGATACCTGACAGCTGTTCTGGGCCTGACAGTAGCTTGTGTTGCAATGTCAGAGGTTTTGCACCGAGGATCCTCTTCAACATTTCTTTTCACAAACCGCAAAGTTCTTTCAGAAGGCCCGGGGCGTCGTAGATGAGGTTTTGTGCAGTTTTTGTCCTCTCTTATGAGTTGTACGATCATTCTATTAACGGTAGAATAAGGTATTTAAACATTTCCTGTTGACTAAAGTCACTTTCAGATTGACTCAGAATTCGTCCTCGCAGAAATTCTGATAAGTCTTATGATCCTTTGTTTCGTGGCATGCTTCAATGTTGTTAGATGCAATTTTAAAGAGATACTCTAAGTTATTTCAGCACTATTCTTATCTGTAAATAGAAATGAGCATATATTAATCTTACGAAAATTATTTATCTTCGTGTTTATTCGTTTCTGTTATGTCTGTGTATATATGATAAAAATTATGGAAATAATATTCTAAGGTGATAGCTAGTGAAAAAGAAAAAAAAATATTTATTTAGCGACTTTTTTCTTGATTTCAAAACCTGTTCGGGATAATTGATTTGAAGAAATAAAATACAATGCACGTGTACTTAATTTATTAAAGTATTCATAATTGTACTTGACTATTATTTATTCAAATCAAACATCATTAGGAGGTCTTAAAATAAAGCCGAAACGTTAATTAATATACAAATAATTATATATATATATATATATATATATATATATATATATATATATATATATATATATATATAAATGTATCTGTGCATGTGTGTGCATGTGTGTGCGTGTTTATGTGTGTGTTTGTGCATGCGTGTGTCTAATACTAAGGAGCCTTTTATTTGCGGCATGATAAGATTACGCCCAAGAAAGCAATCAGATCCCTTTTTCTTCGCCTGACAAAATTGTGCCGCATGAATTCGAACGTTCTGCGCATGATCACCGCGAACGAATTTCGCCATGTTTTCGTTCAGTTTCTGCGTGCACTGCGCTTCCCACAACTGCCAATCTTTGTGTGCGTGTCGCAAGAAAGAAAGCGCTGACGCCATTGCACATCGCTAATAATTCGTCTTGATGGAACTCTTTTTTCTTACTTTCTATTCTGTTTATTTTTATTTTTTTATTTTTTATTTTACTTACGAGCACCCACGCGTGTACAGGGCCCATTTCCTACCCAAACGTCTATTTAATCGCCAACTGTCTATCAAGCACACCGAACATTCTTTCAAGCCACTGACAGTGAATTCAATAATTCGTTTTATTTGCTTTATTTTCATACAGTTCATTTTAAGGTTTGCCAATTAATATACAGGCAATAAATAAAAGACGCAATTCCGGGTGGGGATAATTGTTAATCTTTTTATAATGGAGATGCATATAGAGGGTATGCATAGAAAACAAAAAAAGTTCCTCCAAGATATTTTGTTCAAATGTTATTATTTTATGTTTACTTGCAAACCTTATACAATGCGTTTGATAATACTTTGTTTACTTCCGTGTTTTCTTTGAATATAAGTAAACGTGTAAAAAGATGTTAACAGCAGTATTACACATCAAATAAGACAACAACTCTTACTTTTCAGTTTACAAACAAATAAAACACGTGGAGTGCAAAACTGAAATAATTTTTTTTTTTACACAGGAACCATTATCAAGGCCTGGAGGCATCTCGAGGATAAGGGTTAATGGTATACATTAGTCAATGTGATTATAGCGTAATAAACATAAGCAGTAGGAATTTTGTAAATTGGATTCCTTAGGGGAGCGGTTCATCAAGAACTTGTTTACGTTGGACTTGAAGACAATCAGATTGTAGTTAGCTGGAAAGCAGGCAAACAGAAGAGAATTCCACAGGCGTGCAGTTCTAAGAAAGAAGCTTTGTTCATGAAATGTACATTTAGGTTTAGGCACAGATAAAGATTGTGGGGAATATTTATAGTGGTTTTGGCTAGACGAGTGTTTTTCGTGAAAATCTGGCGAGGGGGGGACCATAGATTGAAGCTCAGATGAGCACCTGCCATGAAAATAACGATAAAACAGGGACAGGATTGCAACGTTTCTTCTGAAGGAAGAGAAAAGGGCATCATCCACTGAGCTACGAACTCTATTTTGAACTCTGTCAGTGCAGGATAAGCTGCTTCTAGCAGCTTATCCTGCAAAGATGTGGCAACAGTACTCTATTGTTGGCGATACCTGGCTTTTATATAGGTAGAGAATTGCAGCAGGAGTGAGGTATCTACTGGAGCGGTAGAAGGATCTCACCAATTTTTCTAGCGACTTTGGCAATGGATTTGATATATGTGTTCCATTTCAGATCGGGAGTAAAGGTCAAGCCCAGTAGCTTGTCAAAAAATGAAACCTCCCCAAGACGTTCATTTCAACTGATGCCAGATACATTGATGATGTAAAGATAGAAGCTTTGTTTTAGATGCATTAAAAGTAACCAGCCACCTTCTCTCCTATTGTACCACGTGTTCAAGATCAGAGGAGAGAGACTCAGAGAGAACTTGGTCGTTTACGGTCTTTGATGTGCTACCATAGATTGTAGTGTCTTCAGTATAAATGTCTACGAAGAAAACTAACAAACGGACAAAAACACAATATATTTAATTATCATCGAGGAACCAAAATACGACTATTGAAATTTTTAAGATAAGGATTGATTATTCGTATTATTTGGATTCTTCGGACTATTGTTCTCATCTTCAGTGTTATTATTACAGTATTTATGTAACCTCGGCTTTCATTAGTTAATCTTGTCGAACTCGTAATTTTTACTGCCAAACTCGGGAATCTGAACAGAATTTCGAACGAACCTTTCATTTAATCCACAGGGTTAGCATGCTTTCCTTTCGTCAGCAAAGTACTATAATCACTATGTTACGAACCCGTGGCGTAGTGGTTCTAGTACTTGGTAAAATACATTCTTCTGGAGGTTGAAAGTTCAATCCTCACTGCGGGTGACACTAAAAATACAAATGCGAATCAGGGTTTCTAGACAATCATGGCTGACGAAACGAGAACATGCTACTCCCGTTGATAAATAAAGGATTCCGTTCGAAATTTCGTCCAGATTTTTGAGTTCGACAGAAAGATTCCTGAATTCGACAGAAAGATTCCCGAGTTCAACAAGATGCACCCGATAAAGACTTAGCTACAACCACTGTCAACCATTTTCCCCACTCTCCCTCTATACCTGAATCTATACGCAAATTCCGTGAACAAAGTTTCTTTTTTAAAACTGCTCGCCCGTGGAACTCTATACCGCAGGGTTACTTTTCAGCTCACTAGCACATGATTGTTTTCAAGTCCAATGTAAGTAAATTCTTGTGGAGCCGTCCTCTTAAATAATGAAACTCTAACCAATTTCCACCACTACTAATCGCCACGCTGTTGTCACACTGACTATCTTACTCTTACTAACTCTTATCCCCGAGTGGCTTTCAGGTTTTTATTAGTGGTTATTCCTCGTAAAAGTACATTATCTTAAAGAAAGATATTCAGCAAATATTTACTAAATATTTATTTTTAATTCCTCAAAACACTACATTTTCAATTTATAAATTCCTATTATTTTCAGTTATGAAATTAGTTTCAGCAACGAGAAATTTTTGATAAAGATTTAATAATAAACAAGTCCGTACTCTGGTTATATTTTCTACTGATTTCTTTGCTTCTGAATTTCAATGTCAATTATTTAGCAAATTCTAAAATTAAAATTGTTCTTTAAAATTCCTATTCAACTTTTAGATAGTTTCAATTTTGTTCATTTTGACCAAATCGAAATTCCTTAAAAACGCTCATGCACAAAGAAAACTGAGCAGTCGTTAAAGATAGCGTCGAGAAAAGAATGCAGGAAAAAATCCTGTATCATATGAAAAAAGTGATTTTATGTTGTTTTTGTAAAATATTACTAAATGAAAAATCATTTCGAGTTAAAATACATTTAGCATTACTCATATAATTGAGAAAAACACACTTTTGAAATGTCTCAACATTAAGATGAATAGTATATATATATTTTATTTTATTTGCAATTATTTCAGAATAGGCTTCATCATTTCTGGGTTCCTTTTATTGCGGACTGTTATCCTCATCTTCAGAGTTGTTGCTGCTTCACCACGTTTCGACTAACTCATTCTCTGGCGAGACGGCATAGGAATGTTAAGTTTTGTAACTGGATACAAAACTCAGCATCTTATTCCGTCTTGATTAACCACCCGAAGAAGCACAGAGGATGACTTGGCCGAAACGTGGTGAAATAACAACTATTACGGTCAGGATAACAGTCTGCAATAAATAAATAAATAAATAAATAAAAATAATAATAACTAAATAAAATAAATTGTAAACACAAAAATTATGCTGAATAAGTGAAATCACATGACATCAAGTAAAATTCGGTCTCGATTTTGTTTTGATTTCGCTTTTTATTAATGCCTCTTTTTTTTACTTCGTATAATCATCACTCATCAAGGCCTGGAGGTCAGTCAAGGATAAGGGTTAGTGGGTACTGTAATTAAAATTTGAGAATTTATTTTTGAGGACGGCTCTTCAAAAACCCGTTCACGTTGGACTTAAAACCGACCATGTTATAGTCAGCAGGGAAACAGATCCGTGGTATTGTGTAATACAGATAAACAGCTCTAGGAAGAAAGTTTTGCTCATGGGATTTTCACTTAGATTTAGGCACAGATAGAAAGTAAGTTGTTGATAATTGGTATAGGTAGTCGAGTGTTTGCCACGAAAGATTTACCGGGGTGGAACCGGGGTGCGTATATAATTTTTTTTCTCGGATTCTGTGCTGGATCTTTGACGATTACCGAAATTGCTTAAAATACTAAATGGCATTTTTATATCGTCTAAATATTTTCGGCTGATATATACAATAGCGACAATGTACATTTTTAATGTTCCTTATTTGAGCTGAATCTGAATAATAAGAAATACTCAATTCTGATTAATTCTAAATAAAGAGAACAGCAATTTTTAAAAATAATATTTTCACATTTTATATATTTTATGGGAATCACTCCAGAGAAGGCGTGAAGCCACTTGATGTAAGGAGTTAACAAGTATGACAAAAAACCAGCCTACCCTATCAAACGTCACTGCCTGGTCACAGAAGCGCCAATATAACACAATGAAGACCGTGGTGTTCACCGGTATGTAAGTCTAGTCCTAGATGGTTCCGATTCGAACACCCACGGGGATCCAATAAGGTGGTCTCGGTCGCTTCTACGATGATGGAACGGCAGTTAAAGAACAAAAATAAAGAGAAATAACAAAGAAAAAATATTAAACGAATATTATATAGAAGATATACAAGGGTTTGAACAAAATAATGAAAACATCTTGTGAATTTCGCATATATTAATAGGTTTTTAAACCTATAAAAATTGCAAAAACAATACTAAAATGTTGGTTTCATGTTTTCAACAAGATACGAGATTTTCTGTGGTTCCAGAAATGTCTACATGGTCCTTGAGAGATAAAAAGACCGTTTCCTTTTCCCGTTTCCAACACTGGTCATATGTAGATAATTCAGTTGCTCTATATTATATGTTCTGGGTAATAAAGAATGTGGTGCTGATTTAAAATTACACTTGATTAAAATATGAAAATACGGAAAAATCTTTATGATGTACGTAATCGTCATGGAACGAAAATGTCATATTCCAAAAATCAAATAAATTGATCAAGTAGTGTTTTTTTTTTAAATTAAGAAAATGAAGAGGCCAGAAGCGACCATATTGTTTCATATTTTGCAAAAACTCAAGGGTGACAATTCAATTTAACTACATAAATTTTGCCTGCATGTAAAATAATTAAAACCGCTTAATGGCTAAAAATCTTAAAATTTGATTTTCTTAATAAAATAATTATTGATCAATTTAGACGACTTTGGGAATATGACATCTTTGTTACGTGACAAGTATGCACACCATACATATCTTTTAAATATATATTTTTTTAATCAAGTGTAATTCTTAATAAGCAACATATTCTTTGTTAACTCCGAACATATCATAATATATAGCAACTAACTTATCTAGATATGACCAGTGTTGGAAAAGGAGGGCGGGATGAAGAAAAGGTTTCACATTTTTCCTTTAATGATAACGTCAGCAAGATCCATATCTTGCTAAAAAACATTGCACCAAAATTTTGGTAAATTTTCAATTTTTATACGCTTAAAACACCTACAAATTGATGCAAAAATCACAAGGTGTTTCCATTAGGAATTACATTACTCAACCCCTGTGTATATGGATCAAGTAAAGATCAGATACTCCGTAGCAGAAGACAAAGATTGTCGAACATTTCAAGTAGCCCCGGTTGTTCGGCCTTGACATTGCCGTTGGTTGTTTGTAAACACGTCAAATAGAAAACATGGCCGAATGTTCACGAGCAAGATTTAAAAAAAAAATATTTACAAAACCTTTAAAGATTTAAAATAAAAACTATATATTTACAAAACATTTCCTTTAATATTAAATATTTACAAAACTTTTAAGGATAAAAAAAAACTTTTTTCTATTTACACAAAATTTTAGTGTAGTAGCAAAATGAACGTAAATTTAATAAAATTTATTAAAATAAATGGGTGTCTTTCTGAGTGCGTTTTTTAAAAATATATTTACAGAACTTTAATCAAACTAATAATAATAATAATAATAATAATAATAATAATAATAATAATAATAATAATAAAAACATAAATAGAATGAACTATATTAATTACAAAACATTAGAAACTGAAAATTTCGGCCGCTAAACTTACTTTTTGTCTTTATGTAGAAGTAAGGAAATAGCAAGTTTTTTTTTAAAATAAAAATGAAAATTATAAAAAGATTTGTATCTTGTGATACTACACTTCATCTTTATAAAAATAAAAGTTATAAAAGATATGTGAATAAAATATATTTTTGAAAATCTCGATTGTTTATACTTATTATTTTATTATGCATAAAAATTGCCTCAGTCTAGAAGTATTTCTCCGTCACTGACCACCTACATACACCACACTTTAAAAAGATATTGAATTGTATTAAAAAACGCACAAAACAAGATAAAAAACAAAATAAAAACAAAACAAAACAAAAAAACAGTGTACATAAAAATTAATCTTGGTCTGACGTTATCTTGAAAGGAAAAATGTGCTGGTGTCAAACCTTTTCTTCATCCCCCTCCTTTTCCAACACTGGTCATATCTTGATAATTTAGTTGCTATATATTATGATATGTTCGGAGTTAACAAAGAATATGTTGCTTATTAAGAATTACACTTGATTAAAAAATATATATTTAAAAGATATTTATGGTGTGCATACTTGTCACGGAACAAAGATGTCATATTCCCAAAGTCGCCTAAATTGATCAATAATTATTTTATTAAGAAAATCAAATTTTACGATTTTTAGCCATTAAGCGGGTTTAATTATTTTACATGCAGGCAAAATTTATGTAGTCAAATTGAATTTTCACCCTTGATTTTATTTATAATAGATTTACTGATTGATATAATAATTAAGTGATTGATTTTGCACTACGAAACAGATATTGTCAAGAATTGGAAATGTCAATTGAATTAAAGGCAACATCATGATTTTTTAATATAGTCTTTTGTCTTAAATATATATATATATATATATTTTAATATAGTTTTTTGTCTTAAATATATATATATATATATATATATATATATAAGACAAAAAAACTATATTAATATATATATATATATATATATATATATATATATATATATATATATATATATATATGTAGGGATTGAACAAGAATATATGGATCAAGTAAAGATCAGATACCCCGTAGCAGAAGACAAAGATTCTCGAACATTTCAAGTAGCCCCGGTTATTCGGCCTTGACATTGCCGTTGGTTGTTTGTAAACACGTCAAATAGCAAACATGGCCGAATGTTCGCGAGCAAGATTAATTTTTTTAAATATATTTACAAAACTTATAAAGATTTAAAAGAAAAAATATATTTACAAAACATTTTCTTTAATATTAAATATTTACAAAACTTTTAAGAATTAAAAAAAAAACTTTTTTTCTATTTACGCAAAACTTTTTAACGAACGTATTTAAACAAAATATATTTGAATAAATGAGTGTCTTACTCAGTGCGTTCTTTTTATATATTTACAGAACTTTTTAATAAAACTACTACTACTACTACTACTACTACTACTACTACTACTACTAATAATAATAATAATAATAATAATAATAATAATAAATGGTAAATTTTTACGACGTGCCCCAGCATCAGAAAAAATAGCAACAATTAATCCATCAAAAGGAAACAAAGTGTGATTTGAGATGATTAAAATCTGAAAATTGGAAAATTTTAAATGGCGTAAGGGAAATATATTAAAGGTATCTTCAGCTTCTTATCTAATTTTCGGAATTTAATTATGTCAAATCACACTTTATTGTCTTTTTACGGATTAATTGTTGCTATTTCTTTTGATGAGTTAAGGCCATTATAGATTCACTGATTGATATAATAACTAAGTGATTGATTTTGCGCTACGAAACAGATACTGTCAAGAATTGTAAATGTCAACCGAATTAAAGGAATACATTATAAGATGCATTTTGGAATATAGTTTTTTTTTGTCATTTATTAACTATATTGCTCTGTAATTACATTAAGCTTTTAAAATAAGGATTGGTATATATTATAAGAAAATATATTTCTACAGAAATTTATATATATGTATATATATATATATATATATATATATATATATATATATATATAGTGACATGTAAAGATTGCGTTTTAACATGTTTTTTCTCCATAGAATTGTCTGAAGAGTTTTGCCACATTCAAAAAAGACAGTGATAACATTTTCTTACTGTTTGCAGAAGATTGCTAACGAAACATTTCTATAGCATCTGCTCTTCTGAGACAATAAAAGAACGTGTTTTCAAAAATTGTGATTTGAACTTTTAAAAAATATATACATACGTGTGTTCAAGTGATAATCTTATGAGAGTTTATTCTGGTAAAACATTAGATAACAAGATTGTTTTGGCGCCTTCATAAAATGTGGTTATTTATTCTTTCCTATGCCTATCAGCACATATACATTTTTGACACAAAAACAAGTCCAATCGTGGAATGTCTATCAATAATTCATCAATGAGTCTGCATTTGAGAAGACGCCATTATCTTTTACTCGATAATCTTATCTGTTTTCCTACGCGTTGAATTTTGATGGTTTGCTTTCTTCCTATGCGTCGCAAACTAATGAGAGATTTGTTCTTGCGTAAAGAAAGATTAAAAAGACCCAAGTTTGTATAAATCATAATATCTTATTATAACAAAGATGTTGTACTGATCTATCTATAAGAAAAACAATGCTATAATTTCGAATAAGTTTTAACCAATTATTCAACATTAGCAGAACAAATAATCCCTTTACAAACGATATTTCTGTGTTTTTTATGTTACCTCACTTTTGGGTTATTACCTGCTCTATGTAGGCAATTGAGCACTATTGATTATGACTACCGGTTAGCATAAACTAATGGACAAATAAGTTCTCTATCCCGCGCGATACTGTGTTAAAACATCCATGAAATTAAGAAACCTCTAGAGCTCTACTACCAATCCCACCAGAAGATAAAACTAATGTTAAGATTTCAAATTGAAAAAGTGCTCTCTGTATGATAACATAAAAAAAAATTGTGTTTACTTCTTAAGTACAGTAGATGCTCAAAGAATGAATCTTACCGGGGTTACACCGATTAAAATGAACTTTGCTGGGTTGCATATATATATTAGCATTTTGTATAATAAATGATTTCAACATGGTTCATAAACTACAGAAATTTTTCTTGTAACAATGATAAACGTTTTTTTTAAACCTGTTTCTTTTAAATGTTTCAAAACTTGTTTTTGGTTAGTTTACAGTAATAAGAAACAAAACATATATATAAAGATCGAAAGGGCACTATCAGCTGGAATCGAAACTAAAATGTTGAAATCTTCAGTTTTACACATTACTAACTGAGCTAATTGCGACATCTGTTGAACAGTGTCGAAAATTAACGTATTTATGTGTTAAATGCTTGGAGGCGAAGTGTATAAAATGCATGTGATGAAATTTGACCCGCCCCATTAGTGAGTTATTCTCTATTTCTACCCCCCCAATAATCACTTTTCTAAATTTTAGATATTCTATATCCGGGACAACACCAATCAAGACAATATAAAGTATGTGAGGTTTCTTTTGTATTTTTTCAAGTATTAATGAAACACACAGACACATACAATTTATATAATATTAGGTTGGTGCAAAAATAATGTCGTTCAACTGTATATATATATATATATATATATATATATATATATATATATATATATATATATATATATAACCTAATAGATAATACTATTTTCATATTTCAATCATGATTCATTAATACATCATAGTGTTTTACCTACCTTACTGTATTTAGCACACAATTATAATTGTATAGTATTCCAAATGCCATTATCGATAGCCATTGTGTATCTGAGATCCAAATCACGGATTTAATATACTCGTTGCACGAAGCCAAACTGATGAAAAAAAAAGCTACAAATATCTTCGGATTACTATATATTGAACAGCGGAAAATAAAGTCCAGTAAACTATTGCTCCTACATTTTATTACGCATAACTATTTTTACTCAATTTTTGTAAATATCAATTATAGTGTTCTTTAATGATTAAATTTATAAATGATAATTGACATTGTTAAGTTTTTATTAAGTTTTTATTATTTTATAATTAAAACAGAGAATCCCGACAAAAGCGAGTTTAATTTTGCAGCCCCCCCCCCACTAAAAGAAAATTGGGAAAGAAAAGGGGAAATTCAAAATTAATTTCTGTAAATAAACACCGAACGAATGATACTATTTTATTTGAATAAAATTCTTTGTAACTAAAGTCATGTTTCGAAGTATTACTATAAAACGATCACGGTTTATTAAAAGCGTATTGTTTGTACAAAATTATACCATCTACTTCAAAAATAAGTATTATTTTACAGATATCATCGGCCATCATCACATGCTCATTCGTTTCTATGGAAACTCAGCTATGTGATATATTATTTCTCATTTAAGACTGTATCTTATTACTATGGTAACTGAATGGGGGAATCTAGCATTTGCTTGCGAGAATACGACGAGAGGAACGCACGAACGTAAAGCAAGCAACTAAGATGAATGAATACGCCACAAACATTGCAATTGGAATTTTTTAAATTTGCAGACAAATATTTTTATACGAGTATTGTTCTGCGTTTAGTTGATGAAAGTGTATTCGAGATCCTTTAGGTTTACTAGTACTAATATAGAAGAAAAGATTATTCGTTGATAAGGTTGTTTTGTAAATTGTTGAACTCATCGAGCTGTATCATATATAACGTAAGGTTATCATAATAATGGGCCAAACTATTGATTATCGGTAGTGATTAACTAATTATGAATGGTTATAAAGCTCCCGAATATAACTAGGTTTAAATAAAATATAACGTTTATGTTTAATACCTTGTTAAATATTACTAATAACTTCCTTCAGTCTCACATTATGATTTCAAGTATTTTAGTTAACTACCACTAACAATTTATTGAACTTACCATATAATTCCTAAACATAAACCCTCTTAGTTTTATTTAATTTATTAGGAAACCTATTTTACTTATTCCTTCTTTGTGATATTTGTCTATAATTCTCAGAAATAATTTTAGATTATTCGGTTGTAGATGTAGGTTATTTTTTTTATTAAAATCCCTTATGGTACCTTTTATATAAGTCCTTGAATAAAACTTCAACTTTACTCAATTTTAAGCAAATACGTTTTGTATATTCCTGATTGAAGATATTTATCTATAAAAGTTTGGAAGAAATCTTAAATTTCTTCGGCTTAAATTAGATTATTATATGGTCTTTAAATACATATATTTTATCAACAAATAATTTATCATGTAACTGTCACTTTTAAATACGTTCAGAAATAATCACATGACTAATTGTGTTAATATATGTTTTCCCTAAAGTTTTTTTTTATACGTAAAGATGGCTATTAATAAACTTTTTAAAACTATTTTTGTATTATTTGGATTATTATTCTCATTTTGGTTGTTTTTTTTTTTCAACCGATGTAACCTCCGACCATCTTTAAGTGTATTCACACTGCATGTTATTGGTGAATTGTGAATATTTTTTTTGCTTTCCCAACGAACATAGACGCTAGAAAATAAAAACACAAATAGCTATTCTATTTCTTTCTTTCTTTCTTTTTTTTATAAATCCGGATTCATTCATTAAAAAAAATAAATCCGGGTTCAATCATTTTTTTATATGATGGATGTATATTTTTGAAAAACAACTAGCATAAAAATAATAGCCCAAATAATACAAAAAATAATTATCAATCCTCATCTCAAAAATATACATTCATAGTATAAAAAAAAACAACAAAAAAAAAACATAAAAAGAAACGGAATATTACTCGGATTTGTTAAAAAAAAAAAAGAAATTAGCGTTTTGAATTTCTTACGGCTATGTTCGTTGGAAAAGTAAAAAAAAATTTTTTTTCATTATTCACCAAAAACATACAGTGTGAATACGCCTGAAAATGGTCGGAGGTTACATCGTCCGAAACGTTGTGCAAAAATCTAGAATAAGGATAATAGTCCAAATAATACAAAAAATAATTGTCAATCCTCATCTAAAAGATATACATTCATCAAACTTTTTTAATTTTATATTCTTCATAATTATCTTTAACGATTGCTAAGTACTTATATTTTGTATCTTTATATTGTGAAATAATTTCTTATTAACTTAACTATAACTGTATAGCTCGTGCATAATTAGTTTATATATTCAAAGATATTTTAATCAATTACTGTTCTGGAATTTAAGATTGGGAAATATTATTCGCATTTATCATGGCTCTGTGTGAAGAAAAAGTTGCTGCCTAAATAGGACATAAAGACGACCCATGTTCTCGCGAAAACTGGATTCAATAATAATAATATTTTATAGTTTGGAAGCGAACATTTTGAAGAGCAGCATGGGTGAATAATATTATCTATTTATTATGCTAATGGCTACTTTATATATTGAATTACACCATTCAACTCTTGATAAAATAGCTATATATACAAAGCAAATTGATTTATAGAAAAAAAATCATGTATTCAACAACAGCAACAAATCAGTGTACGATCATTTCTGAGACGATAGAAATGTTTTTTATTTGAATAAAGTCATATCACCAACATCCGAATTATACATCACATAAAAACGTAGACTATACGATCAACATCCAAATGAATATACAAAAATACAGCAAATAAAGATTATAAAATAAAAAGGCAAATATAATTTTCTTAGAGAACATTTGTCTTTGAAAATGATGAATTGAACTTTTATATATATATATATATATATATATATATATATATATATATACACGATGATCTATAACGTTCATTTGATTTATAATTGCTTAATATAGCAATTATAAATCAAATGAACGTTATAGATCATCGTGTATATATATATATATATATATATATATATATATATATATATATATATATATATATATAAAAGTTCAATTCATCATTTTCAAAAACAAATGTTTTCTATTTTATCATAAGAGTATATGTTTCAGATCTGTTTCGTTAGCAATTCTCAACAAACAGTAAAACTATGTTATCACTGTATTTTTGAATATTTGATAGCGTACTATTTACATTATATTATTGTCTATATTGCTAAAAAACATTACTCTCTCTCTTTCTCTCTCTATCTTTCTCTCTCTCTCTCTCTCTCTCTCTCTCTATATATATATATATATATATATATTCAGTTAGTTGTATAACTGAATCATTACTATTTGACATAAATTGTACGAAAATGGCTGATTAAACCGAAACAAAACGAGAGCACCTATGATCTTAGAATTTAAATATAATATCCATTATTAAACTAAAACTGGATTAATCGGTTATGGCTCTATTTTAATCCGACAAAATATTTCTTGGTTTTAGAATTAAGTTAAAACTGCAAACTAAATTGTTTTAATTATCCATAATTTTCAATTTACTCACTAAGTTACTTATTAAACTTTGTCTCTCCGGCTCTCTTCCAGCTCTTATTTGCTATCATTTATAAACTCTTGTTTCCGTTCATATACCTCCCTCTTTGTTTAACTCACGTAGCTAACTATGAAACAGGAAGTGTGAATAGAACGCCATAAAAAATAGCGACATAATCAGAAATACAAAGATTAGAGTTAAATTATCAAGAATAGTAAAACTAAAACGAGGTAATAATTAATAAAGTTCCACTAAGGTTGATTCTTTGAGAGGTGGCACATAAAGCGTTAACTTGGAGATAACATGCGGCGTAAGTAAATATTTAAGCTTTTATATATGAACTTTGGCGCTTCTACACTATCAGAACGAAATTTTGTAGTCGACAAATGGAATTTTCAGATAAAAACTAATGGTTTCTACTGATTTTTTTGTTGTCAATTCTAATAAATTACAATGTTCGCTTTCAAATTATGCAGTCAAAATTACCTGAATATTATGTAATTATGACCCCCCAATAACTTCAATCGTGTAAGCAGGTGAATAATTGCGGGCATCTTGCTTTTATAAAATAAATCGAAACGGGAAATTACCTCCCTTTTGAACTCTCTCGTGTCTTACATAAGCAAATACGACCGTTTTTTTTCCAAATTCTACTTTCTATTTTCTTTAATAAATAATTTTATAGTTTTTCGTAATTTTTGGATATAATCATCTTAAAAATACGAGGAATACGTAGATATGTTTTTATGTTAAATTCAGTTTTACCATTTCCGAAATTTCGTTCTGATTGTAAAGAAGCGCCTGAAATTTTGTTCAAATTACATGTGATGTTTTTCGACGAACGTTACATTTAATTGTAAAACTGATAAATAATAAATTTTGGCGTTACCTAATTGTAGGATACGCATAAATATGATATTTTAATTTACGCAGTATATTGAACCAGCACACACACACACACACACACACACACACACACACACACACACACACACACACACACACACATACACACACACACACACATATATGGTCACGCAGAATTCACGTTAATATTTTTGTTCCTTAGAGGCGCATGTTATCTCCAAGTTAACGATTTATGTGCCACCTCTCAAAGAATCAACCATTGTGGAACTTTATTAATTATTGCCTCGTTTTAGTTTTACTAATCTTGATAATTTAACTCTAATCTTTGTATTTCTGATTATGTCGCTATTTTTTCAAACGTATATAATACGTATTTTATTTTATTCAAACTCAACCAGCGCCTCTAAGAAACAAAAATCTTAACGTGAATTCCGCGTGACCAACGCATTGTCCTAACATTTAAAAAACTACTGTAAAAACAACAAACGGACTTCTATTTGCTGATTCTCTGCTCCAACAACAATATGGCAAAAAAAAGAAAGAAATAGAAAGTCATACTGATGATGAAGTATATCTTCGAAATATATTTATGAATTTCAATATATATTTCCAACAAAATAAATCTGTTTATTTTGTAATAATGCGTTGTTTTGGCTTCAAATGTATATAATACGTAGTTTATATATATATATATATATATATATATATATATATATATATATATATATATATATATATATATATATATATATATTATTGAACCGATTCTTTATCTATTGTACCTTATATATATTAGTGATTCCAATAAATATCAAAGTATTATAAATGCGAATTTTTTTTGTTAGAAATGTTATTCAAGTATTTTATCATAATTCAATTATTTTTCTATTTCGCTGAGTTAAATAAATTTCTCAATGCTTTATTTATTATTGTATCAAGTAAACATAATTTATTCAATGAAGGCAATGTTTTATATGTTTAAGCAGTGTGTGTGTGTGTGTGTGTGTCTGTGTCTGTGTCTGTGTGTAGATATATATACTTCAAATTATAACATAGCTAATCTAGTATTTTATAAATTACACATTTAGAAAAATAAACTTTTATAAACATAATTCTTTTCTTATTCAGTCCGGTTTTGAAAATATAATTTAAACAGTATGCTGTATTTTAACTGCTAAGTGAACAATATATATATATATATATATATATATATATATATATATATATATAACTAGCGGGGGGTGGCGCCCGGCTTTGCCTGGTCGTAAAATACCCTTAAATGTGATGTTTTAATTTGTCCAGATTTCATATATATCATTATAGAGTCGTGACTTCAAAAGTAAAAAAAAAGTATTTGGGTGCCATCAGCTAGAATCGAAACCGAAAATAAAACTGCAGCATTTTAAGCTGGTGACGTTACCAGTGTACCAACCTGACACCTTTATAAACCGATTAAAAATTAAAAATTAAAAATAAACTAAGATGAAGTACAAAATGTCTAACGATCCATTTTACCTCTTAAATATACTTTAACCGGCTAAAAATCCATTAACGAACGGTCTGTAAACAATCCAATCATTTGAGATCCCTAGAGCTGCTCTGTGACTTAGTCTCGGAGAAGATAGAGTTTGAAAATATGTAGACAGATGGGCATCTTCCAAGACTAAAAGTCTAGGCTCTCAAATGATTGGATTTTTATAGACCGTTCTTTTACGTGTAATATGTATCTTCTGATAATCTGAGGTGTAAATACTTCTTGCACCCGTGATGATGATGATATTGAATAGATATAATAATATTTGAAACAAAAAGTCATGTCATTTAATATCGTCGTTTCAAACTTTTGGCGCTTTTTGTGCGATTCCAATTGATGGATGTCGGCAGCGGAAACAGAAACATTAAAAACGGATAGAACATTCAAATGAACTTTATATTCCTTTCTTTCATGTGTATGTATATATATATGTGTGTATGTGTATGTATATATATGTGTGTGTATGTGTATGTGTGTGTGTGTTCGCCTGTGAATGCATATGTATGTGTATGGCGTGAACATATACCCAGGCGCATCTTTTTCTTTTTGAAGTAAGATACATTTGCGCTTTCGGACATTGTTTGAACTTTGACCAATTTTAGGCGAAAACCATTGAAAAAGCCAGAGTGAAGCATTACACTGACCTTCGGTCAGCGACCTCTTCCCGGTTGTCATTGTGCATTAAACCCTTTTAGCCGCGTGAATGATTTTTAATTCCAAGCCAGCCTAATCGGTCGGAATTTTGGAAGTTTATCCTCCAGCGCTGGGCTGGCAGCAGCGATGGCAGTGGTGGCTTCATGTCAGGTGGTACGACTTGTCGGAGTGAGATATTTTGGGGGTGGGAAAATAACGGTATAATTTATACCTCTGCGCCTACGACTATTCTTCTGTAATTACGTCATTCGATAACGCTATTGATTTTAACACCAGATCCCACCGGGATTTCAAGACCAAGTCACACCGGGATTTGAATATCGGATCATACCGAGTTTTAAAGACCAGATCACATCGGAATTTGAATATCGAATCAAAATGGGATTTCAAGACCAGATCACATCGAAATTTTCAGACTAGATCACACTGGTATTTCAATACTGGATCACAACGGGTTCTACAATCACACACTTGTATATGAGAGAGAAAATATATATTATGAGAAAACAGATGGATTTATTTTCTTTCGGAACACTTTTGATTAATCGCTTGAAGAACGTAGATTTATTATTAATAAAATATCAAATATTTAGAGAATGTGCACACAAACAAAACAATTCTTTGAAAAATGGGTGCACAAATATGTTGCTTGTATGCAAAAACATAATATAATAATATAATAATTGATAAATACATAAGATATAAATTAGTATATATATATATATATATATATACATATATATATATATGTATACTAAAGGCGTGAGTTCCATTATAGAAGCGTTGATTTAATTTAAACATCAAGTGCACTTGAAAGCCAAATCACAACGCAGTATTAGGAAAATAGACAAATATTTTATTTACTTTTAATTTATAATTTAAATGTATTTTGGAGTAAAACTCCATCCTCAGTATGTTGTTTTATTTCTTTTTTCTTCATTTTTATTGTCATGTTGTAAAATCGGAGAAAGAAAAGTCTGTTTGTAAACATCCGCGCGTTGTCTCTCAGCGGTTGTATTTTGAAATGTTAGAACGTTAATCCCGCGTAGCCAACGCCACGATCCAACATTTCAAAATACAGCTTATTCTACAATAGCTCTGTTTGATCTGAATGTTCAACGATTGAGCTGATTTTAATACCTGCAGTCCTTGAGTATTGAGTGTAATAATTTTATTCCAGCGTCCCTTAGATTTGAAGCTGTCTTTTCTATTAAAAATTTATATTCTTACTTAAATTTATATATACAAAATGCCCAATACTCAAGTAGAAAAAGGTAAACTTTTTATTTATTTTACATAAGCTTTTATACATATCTTTAATGAGTATGTTTCGGCAGTCAGTTACAAGTAGTTAAAAACCTCTTCAGGCGACACTGTTTATACAAAAGCACAGTTCGTAATGAAAATTGTAAAAAAAGGGTACAGTTCACAGCAAATCTTGATCAAGAGCGCAGATTAATACGCGTTAAAGAACCAGTAAAATTAATATTAGAATCAAGTCAAGATATAGCTTTACTGTATATATATACTGTCGTAAAATACGCTTAAATATATTTTAATTCATGCAGATTTCGTGTTAATTACTATGTAGCCAATTCTTATTGGTAATTATTATGCACAAATATATGGTAATGATGTCAATAGTTTAAAAAATGACTTGTGAGCTTTCAGTTATAATCGAAACCAAAACGTTTAGCGTTCAAACTCTTGCCGTTATCGTTTTAGCTATTGACAGATAGCTTTAAAAATTTAGCGACTTTAATCTATAAACTTGTAATGGTGCATGCGTAGAAGATATATGCCTGCCAAGCTAAATTTTTTTTTCATTTTGATCTCTTAGTAGCTATTTTTAATGGCTTAAATTCGAATCCAAATGTTCCGCATGTCCAAGGCTACAAATTTTAAGTCTGTCGACTAAAAACTGATAGATGAGTTGCACACACACAGACAATGTCATTATATATATATATATATATATATATATATATATATATATATATATACATATACGTGTGTGTGTGTGTGTGTGTGTGTGTGTGTGGACGTGCTAGAAACTATTTATCGTAAATGCTACACAATTATGCACGATGTAGAAAATATGCATTAATAGAACTGGGCCTAATAGTTAAAAGAAATCAATTATCCAATCTGAAACCATAAAAACAATGAATGATTAAATAATGAAAGTTTGTTTTTCAAAGGAATATGCAAATTAGTATACCTTTTCGAAGTCGCGCGCAAATCCATGACTGAGTATATTTTGACGTTCGTTTTAATGATTTAAAATAGACAACGTCGGTATTTAATATCAATATCAATTCTGATAAAATATGAACTTATATATATATATATATATATATATATATATATATATAAGTTCATATATATATATATATATAAGTTCATATATATATATATATATATATATATATATATATAAATGGGAAATTTGAAAACTTTGAAGTGTCGGATATAATGATAAAATCATTTTTATTTACTTATTTTTTCGTAAGTCCGATAGTTCGCTAATAAATAGCCTCATCAGGGTGGAAAGTCCGGTCCATGAATGTTTTTTTTTCTTTTACTTCATTTTGGTGTTATGGCGAAGAGAAGAGAATTTACGTGCTGTTCCGGTGATTTCAAGTGTATAATGCTCCAGTTTCGAGCGAGATTTAAAGTAGAAGATGGTCACACACTGTTTAAAGACACTCATTTTTAAAGTAAAATTTAACTTTCTACCCTGATCAGGCTATTTATTAGCGAAATATCGGACTTACAAAAAAAAATAAGTAAATAAAAATGATTTTATCATTATATCCGACACTTCAAAGTTTTCAAATTTCCCATTTAAATTTTACTTTAAAAATAAGTGTCTTCAAAAAGTGTGTGACCATCTTTTACTTATATATATATATATATATATATATATATATATATATATATATATATATTTGTGTGCATGTGTGTATGTATTCTTCAATCGCCCTTTATATATATATAACAATTTATTTTGAGTAAAAATATACACTTGATAAATTATGTATCTTACCGTCTTCCAAAATCCAATACCTTCCTATCATTGTTTGGATGAGGACTCCTGATTCCATTGATGCGTTTTGATTTTAAGATTTGTTTTTCTCTTATCTGGAATCGCGTCAATTTCCGGTCTGGGATTTTGGAATCGGAAGTGAAATGAATCCGAAATCGGCATCTGATTAAACAGATCAATAAGAAAATAAATCAAAGAAAAGATCTATCCAGGAAGGAATGATTAGTTGAACGAAATGAAGGAAAGATAGGCAATGCAAAGGCAGCAAGAAACTAGTTGAAAATATTTAGCAGAAAATAGGAGAGCGAAGAGCATGGACGGATGTTAAGTAACAAATATTCTGAAGATACGTCCATTGAATTTACCCGTGTAGCAATAAAATGCTGTTACTGACATAATCATTACAGACTAGGTGACCGACCAACATAACGCATAAAAAAACAACGGATAACCGTATGGGCGAACAAACGTTCTGGTTGAACGAAGTTGAAGATATAAACGTATTAACTATTCTTGTAATAGAATAAATTCACTCAAAATGGGGAAGCAAAAGAAATAACTGTCGTAGAGAAAAGTAAAGTATCTAATCGCGAATATTAAATGGAGTTGTCCAAAACAAAATTTAGTAGTAACAATCTTTGAATTGTAAAGAATTTCAAGTAAATACTAGCAACATTAATCTAATCAAGATCAGCAATGGCCGCGAATCCTACCAAAACCAAAATTTATCAATGCAAAATTCAAAGCGATTCAGTATATTTTATACAGCAATTCTGGTATCTGATTCATTCGTTCTTATCACCCCTGGCTATAAATATAATTGTCCAACTCTTTGTAACTATACCCAGTGCATTTTTGCCATAAAGAACAAGACTTCTGCGTTCAAAGCGGATTTCGTATTTGCTCATAAAAACGGGTCGGCGATTTAGAAGGCTATTTGCAACTGTTACAACGTGACAGAAGTGAGTTTTTTTAATCATCACGTGACAATCAGTGAAATATAGATCCGCAACTTTGGAATCAAATCGGCAGTCAAATAAGTAGACATCAGCAAGTGAAAGCTGTCCAAAGCGACTGAAGATGCAAACATCAGCAGGTAAGGTTTTAGTCTCTGTATTTTTAGATAGGCAATGGATTTTGTTCAACGGTTTCTTTGAGAATATAGGAACAATTAATAGTGAATATTAAATACTATTTTGGTACATTTGAAGAAGCACATTTTTAAATAAGGGCCAGAAATGTAAAAAAAAATCCTGTTTTACCAAGAACTCGTGTTACAGGCCGACCACAACGATGATAACTGTTTTTACATTGCTTCTTTAACGACCTTAATCTTTATACCTGATCCATAGTGACTAGTGGCTGTTTGCAGACTTTAAAAGATTATCACAGGGAAGATAATAATGTTCTACTTAATAACAATATCGGAAACTGGTGCATACTTTAGGACTAAATATTGATCTTTCTATAAAATACCTGAAATAGTTAGACAAGCATAAAATAAATACATAATGCCAGAAAATTATGTTGATGAATAATCTTGAATTTCGTCTGAAGGTTGTTGTGTTAGTTAGGCCCGTGTTTTTATCTATCCATCTATCTATCTATATCTATCTATCTTCTATCTATCTATCTATTCTATACTCCTATAAATTTGTTTTTCAAGCATGTGTAATGATATTCATATTAAAATCCCTTTCTCTATTTACTTAAAAAGAAAATACAATTTAGTTATGTATGGGGCGTGGAATTGCATTCAATAGCAAAAGATCTAGCTAATTTGCATATTCTTTTTAAACATTCATTCTAATTAATTCCCTATTAGTTGCTTCGGTTTTCTTATGGGATGATCTCCTTTAGTCAACTATTACGTGTAATTATATTAATACAGATGTTCTACATGATTTATACTTGCATAATATTTGCGTAAAAAGTTTATAGTAAACACAAAATTGTTTCCATATATATTTATGTATACGTATATATTTTTGTTTAAAAAATTTTGCCTACCAAACTCCTCGTAGAGTTTTTGGTCTACAGACATGAAACTTCATAATAATAAGGTATTTGAATCTATGCGGAATTTTATATTTGGGTTTTAGCCCGGAAAAATCGGTGCAAAAGTGTAAAAATTTAAAAAATTAAATTTGCCAGGTGAAGGTTGAACGCCACCATTACGAACGCATAACCTAGTATATATTCGTTCATATTTTAATTTTTAGCCTTGCAGTAAATATGTGTTCATGGCCCAGTCATTGGCGGCAGAGGACAAACATAAGTCGTAAGCTGAAGGATTTTGTTTCGATTCTCGGTGGTGGCGCGTCTTTATTTTTTTTATTTTTTAATTTTTAAATCATTACTATATATTGCATCCAATATAATCTATAATATAAATCTCACCTGTTTGTTTAACTGTATGTATATATGTGTGTATGTTTGTCTGCCTAAAACTTTCGACAGGCGACGGATTTTCACGAGATCGGTATCGTTGTGAAGCCGACCCTTCGGACGACAAATACGGAAAAATTAGCTAAAAACATTAATCACTCCACCATCAGCTGGGCGCTTTTTTCGCCGATGTTTCCGAAAGCCATCCTCTCTTTTCGATTGACTAGCCTTAATTTAAACCTACATCCGTTCCGGTTTGGCGATGGGCGAAACAGCAAAGACATCACGTTTTTCTTTCATGTTCTATTCCTCCTTTGCGATACGGGTTTGAGCCTGCTTGCCTACAACCACTTCTTTTTTTTCTTTTTTTTTTGCTCAACACACACATCCAAACACCCGGGCCAAGCCGAGCACCCATGCTAGTATATCTATAAAAGTGAAAGTGTCTATATGTGTGTGTGTGTGTGTGTGTGTGTGTGCGTGCGTGCGTGTGTGTGTACATTTCCCGACACAATAACTCTGTCAATTTTCAGTCTACAGACTCGAAATTTGATATACAGGGTATGGAGATTTGGAAAAATCCTTGTAATTCGTTTTCGGCCAGAAATTTGGCTGTTAAGGGATCAATTCAACGATTTGACCTTTGAGAACTCTACCAAACTCCTCCGCCAATTTGGGCTATAAACAATTGAAATTTTTGATACAGGTTTCTTCGACATGGATCTAACTTAATAATTTGATTTGAGTCCAAAACAATAAACGTAAAGAGGTCATAATAGGCGTCAAAGTTTTAAAAATTTTTCACCTCTGCGGTCTCTACCAAATTACTCAGACAATTTCTGGTCTAAACATTTGAAATTTTACATAAAGGGTATTCAGAGATAGGGCAAGGTTTTTAATCGGTTTGGGTCGAAAATTTGAGCTATTAATATATAAATGTATGTATGTATGTATGTTTGCATGTCTACCTAAAACTTTCGATAGACGCGACAAATTTTCACAAGATCAGTATCGTTTTGAAGTTCGACGTTTCAGACGACAAATACCGAAAATTTGGCTAAAAACATTAATATATTCACCCTCAACTGGCCACTTTTCTACAGGGAGGGTCGCTTTTTTCACCGATATTTTCGAAAGTCATTCCCTCTTGGCGATTTTCTAGCCTTAATTTACACATACATCACTTTCGGTTTGGCGGTGGTCGTAACAGCAAAGACGTCACGTTTTTTCCTGTTCTTTTCCTCCATTGCAGTACGGGTTCGAGCCTGCCTTCATACTACCACTTTTTTTTTTGCTTAACACACACATCCAAAACACCCGGCCAACGCCGAGCACCCATGCTAGTATATCTATGCAGTTTCTACCAAATTACTTAGCCAATTTTTTGGCTAAACATTTGAAATTTTACATAAAGTGCATTTAGACATAGGGAGAGCTTTTTAATCATTTTTTTCTGAAAATTTGGCTTCCAAGGGGTCAAAGTTCAAAAGATTTTATCTTTGCAGTCTCTAGCAAACTATTAAGCCAATTTCAGGTCTAAACATTTGAAATTTTACATAAAGGGTATTCAGACATGCAGCAAGCTTTCTAATCAGCTTTTGGGAAAAAATTTGGCTGGCAGGAGTTCGAAGTTCACAGAGTTGACCGTTGCAGACTCTACCAAACTCCGTCGCCAATTTTTGGTTCAAACATTTGAAATTTTACATAAAAGTATATTCACACATAGGGCCAGTTATGAACAGTACAAAGGGCCCCAGCAAAGCCGGACAGAAGTGCAAGTAGAAAAGTAGAAAATAACGTTGGTGTTGTGAGTAATAGTAAATTAATAGCAAATAATTTTGGGTTTTTAGATTAATAGTGAATTAATAGGTAATATGTTTGGATTTAAGAACAACAGTAAATTAATAGCAAATAAATTTTTGGTTTGAGATTAAAAGTTAAATCTATCTATCTATCTATCTATCTATCTATCTATCTATCTATCTATAAAAGTGGAAATGTCTATGTGTGTGTATGTGTGTGTATCTGTGTACATTTCCCTACCAAATAACTGTCAATTTTCAGTCTAGATACTCGAGATTTGACATAAGGGGTATTAAGATTTGGGAAATTTTTTTAATCGGCTTTCGGCAAGAAATTTGACTGGTAGGGGGTCAAAGTTCAACGATTTGACCTTTGAAAACTCTACCAGACTCCTCTGCCAATTTTGGGTCTACCGACTTGAAAGTTTAGATGTAGGTA
This sequence comes from Euprymna scolopes, assembly GCF_053919585.1. Taxonomy (NCBI): domain Eukaryota; kingdom Metazoa; phylum Mollusca; class Cephalopoda; order Sepiida; family Sepiolidae; genus Euprymna; species Euprymna scolopes. Next base: position 39,824,027 of record NC_136515.1, read on the forward strand.
ACTTGGATATGGGTAAACCTTTGTATTTTGATTTGAGACGAAAATAATAAACGTAAAGGGGTCAAAATAAAGGTCAAAGTTAAAAAATAAATTACTTCTGCGGTCTCTACGAAATTAGTCAGACAAATTTTGGTCTAAACATTTGAAATCTTGCATAAAGTGAATTCAAACATAGGGCAAGTTATGAACAATACACAGGGCCCGAACAAAGGTGGGCAGAAATACAAGTAGTAAATAAGATAGGTGTTGAGAGTAATAGCAAATAATTTTGGGTTTGAGATTAATAGTTAATTATTAGTAAGTAAGTTTGGAGTTAAGAACAATAGTAAATAAGTAGCAAATAATTTAAGTATTGAGATTAATAGTGAATTAATAGTAAATAAGTTTTGTAGTTGAGAACAATAGTATATTAGTCGCAAATAATTTTGGTTTTGAGATTATTAGTGAATAAGTTTTGAGTTGAGAGTAATAGTAAATTTGTATCGAATAATTTTGGGTTTGAGATTAATAGTAAATTAGTCGTAAATAAGTTTGGAGTCGAGAACAATAGTAAATTAATAGCAAATAATTTTAAGTCTGAGATTAATTGTGAATTAATTATAAATAAGCGTTGAGTTAAGAACAATAGCAAATTCAAAGCAAATAATTTTGTTTTTGAAATTAATAGTGAATTAGTAGCAAAAAGGTTTGGAGTCGAGAAAATAGTAAATTAGTAGGAAATAATTTTAGGTTTGAGATTAATAGTGAATTAATAGTAAACAGGTTTGGAGTTGAGAGCAATAGTAAATTAATAGTAAATAGTTTTGAGTTGGGATTATTAGTGAATTAATTTATATATTATGTATATTAAAGTAATATTGTCTGTGTGTGTGTGTGTGCACATCTCCTTAGCAAACTACTTTGTCAATTTTTAGTCTACAGACTCGAGATTTGACAAAAGGGTTATTGAGATTTGGGGAAATATTTTTAATCGGTTTTTGGCCAAAAATTTGGCTGTCCAGTGGTCAAAGTTAATCGACTTGAGCTTTGAAAACTTTAACAAGCTCCTCCGTCAATTGTTGGTCTAAACACTAGAAATTTTAATTGTAGGTTACCTATACATGAGTATAAACGTTTTAATATATATACATATGTATATAAAGTTATCAACAGTACATAGGGCCCTAGCAAAGCCGGACGGAACTGCTAGTGCATCTATATAAAATTATAAAACTCTTTGGATCGTCCGGGCTTATTTACTTGAATCTTTCTTCGACGATCGGGCGATTCCATCTTTTACATAAGGGATCAGCTGGATTATATATATAAATATATATATATATATATATATATATATATATATATATATATATATATATATTATGCCTTACATGTTAAGAATAAGTACAGTTGTAAACACTTCATAAAGATCGTGGCAAGCTAGCCTAATGGACTCCCTGTCGTAAGTTTTGCTTTTAATTTAAACTTGAGTATATTTTTTTACTTACAAAAAGTCAACTGTTTAGAAAAAAATAATACTTGCAGGCACATGTCTAAGTTTCTTTTTGAATCAAAATATAATACTTATGCGTATTTTACGACCGAGCAACCTCGGGCGGCCTGCTAATATATATATATATATATATATATATATATATATATATATATATATATATATATATATATATATATATAATATATATTCACATACGTATGTATAATATTAAAGATAGCTATTTAAAAAGCGAATCTGTTTGAGAAATTCAAGTAATGCAAATTAGTAATCCTTATCTAAAAGAAAATAAGAAACATTGTATCATATATATATATATATATATATATATATATATATATATAAAAATGTATATTAATATATATATTAATATATATATATTAATATATATATAAATATATATATTAATATATATATATTAAAAAAATATATATATATTAATATATATATATATATATATTGATATATATATTAATATATACATTAATATATATATATATTTATTAATATATATATATTAATATATATATATTAATATATATATTAATATATATATATTAATATATATATTAATATATATATTAATAAATATATATTAATATATATATATATTAATATATATATCAATATATATATTAATATATATTAATATATATTAATATATATATATTAATATAAATTAATATATATATATAAATATATATATTAATATATATTTATATATATATATGTATATATATATATATATATATATATATATATATATATATATATATATATATAAGGAATATGGTAGATTATTTGAAACAAATGTGAAAGAATATAAGAAGGGTGTAGGCACAACATTTCTTTTCATCTATTTCTCGAAACATTACAGACTTCTATCATCCCAGTTATCTCAAACAATAAGTCTATTTTACTGTTTTGTATTTGTGGTTGGTCTGGAAAATAAATTGATATATAAATATATAAAAAACAAGTTCTACAAGACTTTCTTTCGTTTGTCAATTTTTATCTCCACGTCACATGACTTTAACACCCGGTTCCCTGCATTGCTAAAGCCTGTCTATACAGCCTTCTTCCGTATATATATATATATATATATATATATATATATATATATATATATATATATATATATATAGCTTAATTGCCATATATATTTTAATAACTTACTACATATATATATATATATATATATATATATATATATATGTAGTAAGTTATTATAATATATATGGCAATTAAGCTACACAATATTCCGCATTTTATTCTCATGAAAATTTGTACAGCCTGACGAATTCTCACGAGAATAAAACGCAGATTATTCTGCTTAGCTTAATTGCTATGTATATTTTTATAACTTACTACCTAGCTGTAGCTATGTATTGAGCACTGTTGAAGTAAATACTGCAAGATTTATCCATAAAATTATATATTCGTATATTAATTTATGCGACTAAATGAAGTAATTATATATATATATATATATATATATATATATATATATATATATATATATATATATATATATATAAATCGTTCCCCATTCTACTGGTAAGTTAACCAACTACCTGCATTCTGTTCATATGAGATTACAGCTGACACAGGATTTCATCTTGCTAATCATCATAGATAAAAACGGTGTAGAACTATGCATAGATTTCGTCTTGAAAAGTATATCACTGCGATAAAATGTGAAATACAATTTTCTTTGTTAATATTTTTAACACAAAAATGAATAATGGTGCGTGTTTCATATCCCCAAGAATTCTTCTTTTAGTTTTCATATGAGAATGAAGAAACCCGGAAAACCTACGAACTACCTTACATTGCTGCGAGTATTAATGCCATTCTCTATGTCATCAAAGCGGTGATATTTCCACATCTGAAAGAAGTTTTGGTCTTTGAGGTTTGGTGCTCTTATCTTCTAATGCCATCACCGACAGTCGAGCCATTATGAAAGAGAAAGTTTCTATTCCCAGGATAGTGTGTCCACTATCTCAATCTGCCGGTCTATGATGTCTAGCCACGTGAAAAAAGAACGGACAATTCAATTTTCCTTTAAGCCATACATTTTCTAAATGTCTTTAAAAATGCTTCAGTATATTAAGATACGTCCATTCATCCCTACGAATGGAGACGTCCGTCAAAAAGTGATACTTTAATTTTGAATAGAATCTATTCAGTCTGTTACGTTTAAGCTTTAAATCTTATTCTCTCTATTAAAGTCAGAGATTTGTCGGACGTATCACAATTTATATGAGTTGCAACCTTTATATAAGTATCGTGTGTTGCTCTGTCATACGCAAATTAGAAATAGTATTTTTGTTTGTCTGTCACGTTGAAGTTTTTAATATAATTTTTATTGCCAAGGTCATATAACTTAAAGACGCGTATTAATTTTTATGAGTTGATGTGTCTGTATAATCCCCCCCCCCGTTTCTAGCTCTATTGCGCGGAAATTTGATATAATATTTCGGTGTGTCACATTTTAATTTGAAACAGCATTTTAGATGTGTCTACGCATCACTTAAAGATACTCTACATGTTGGTCTGTCACGCTTAATATTGAGAGAGCGTTTTCTGTAATCTGTCATATTCAGTTTGAAGCGCCCCACTTTTGCTTTGCTTATCAGGTGATTAATTAAAGTGCGTCAGGTACCGTATTTTTCACCTTTCGGTGTTTTTATCATCATGTACTTTACATTCTCTGGTTCATTATATCACAAGTCAGTGGTACTTACTCTAGATCTGTTCATCTAAAGAGGAAGTTTCAAGGGAATATCAAATTCATAAGCGATCACTACTCATATGTATATCCCGGTCAGGGGAGATAACAACGTTAGGCTTTTGCAGTTCTTGTAGAGATGTATCGATGCTCTCTTACATACGACATCGAGTATGCTCAAATGGCCATTTATCTGGTACTGACCAGATTCAACGTTGCTTAACTTAGGTAATCTAACGATTATGCTGGTCCATTTTCATGCTCTCGAATTATCCCCCCCCCAAAAAAAAACAATTGGGCGAAACGTTTAGTAATTGGATCTTCCTTTTCCATTTTGAATTCATATCATCAGATTTGTTTTATATATATATATATATATATATATATATATATATATATATATATATATATATATATATATAAGTAGATTATTAGATGGATGCACGCATATATATATATATGTATATATATATATGTATATAAACAGATAAAACAAATCTGATGATATGAATTTATATATATATATGTGTGTGTGTGTGTGTAATGTGTATATATTTTTTCTATATAATGCATATATATTATCGTCGACAGGCAGATTGCTTCGCTATATCAAAACGCTTTAATGTTGGAAGACAAGTATGTGCTTAAATGGAAACTCGATCGTCTAGAAGACAGTGGGCGCTTCTAACGACTAAACTATAATTCGGCACTTGCTGAGAGTCAGTGTAAATATTGTTGTCTGATAGCTTCGTTTGTTTATACAAATTGACATACATTTTAAGCTAGTGACAGTTTGTGATTGTATTTATTATAGAGTTCAACCTCCAAAAGAACACATTTTATTCATCAACATATGTTTGCTGTATTACTATTCCTAGGTTCCTTGGCTAGACAAGAACGTGCTTCAAGACGGGATCAATACTAGACTCTATTGTCTATAATTCGACACCCGCTGAAAATAGGCAAAATCTCATATATAGTTGCTATCATTTATTCCTCGTTTATGTAATTTATGCATCTTATCTAAAAGTGATATTTCGTTAAAATCGATCCAATCTTGATGATTTCTGCTGCGGAAACGAAATACTTCGAAAAAAACAAAACAAAAAAAACACAGTTTCGTTTGAGATGATAATGGAATTAATTTCGGTTCCAAGTTTGGCAGATAAGTCTCATATCTTAGCACCTGTATTCAATAGCAGTTCATTCATGTGATTTAGCAATAGCTGAGTCGTTCTTATTAAGGGAGGAAGTTATATGCTGCGTCATAAACCAAGAACAGAAATGAAAGAGATATAATGAAAGGATTAGGCGAGAATGATTTCCTTAAAATCAATGTTCACTTGCGTCAAAGCATCTAAAACACGAGCGCTGTCTGTCAAGTCTCAATTGGACGTAACAGAATTGAACGAAATTAGGGAAAATGAGATAACTATCAAATCGAATGAATACGAATATTCTAGTGTTGGTATATGTTTCCCCGATATTTTTCGAGAAAAAACATCAGGTACTTACGGGAGGAACTACGTGAAGATTGCTAACATTCTACATTAAAGTGATTTTTGTGGAATGAAATGGAATTGAACCTGGAGCACCCAGATCATCAGTGCGTGTCGCTAACCACTTGATCACCTCACCTCCCAATAAAATAAGATGAGAATAAATAAGTAGATTATTAGATGGATGCACGCAGTTCTATTCATTATTCAGTTGTTTTCTCACGTTTATATATGGAACAAGACATTTTAGTCGGTTAAAACGGGAAGACCTTATAGTCCGTTAAATAAGAATGGATGTTTAATGTCAAATTGATGGTTGAAGATGGTTAAATTTGTGTTCAACTCGAGAATCTTTCTATCGAACACGGGATTATTCTGTCGAATTCGGGAATCTTTCTGCTGAACTCGGGATCTTTCTGTCGAATTCGAGAATGTTTCTATCGAACTCGAGAATGTTTCTATCGAGCTCAGAATCTGCATGGAATTTCAAAAGAAACCATTTATTTAATCAACACTTGTAGCAAACTCTCTCTGGGTAAATGTCTTGAGAAATTCGCAATTGCACTTAGTTTCGCACGCACTGATGATTGCATCTTCAACCTCGCAAAAGGGTGAAACTTATAACTGACTTTAACAAGTGAATGATCAACAGCGCCACGGATCATTGAACACCTCATCTACTTTCAACATATCACGAGCATAATATCTCTTTTGTTATTACATTTTTTTCGCCTCAAACAATGACATTGAAACTAAAGCCTAAAGATTAATATTTAAAAATATCTAAACTGGTACGATATAGAACGCATGTTTAAATTAGATTTAAAAGTTTACACCTTCCAGATGGATGATCTTATGTGCTTGTTTATCTATTTCTTCTCGTCCTGTCGCTTGGTCCATTAAAGTTCAATGACAACATATTCGACGCTTGGTCCCTCTAAGTTCAATGAAAAATTATTGGACCCTTTGTTTGCTTAAGTACAATGAAAACATATTGGACGCTTGGTCCGTCTAAGTTAAAAGAAAACATATTGGACGCTTGGTCCGTCTAAGTTCAAAGAAAACATATTAGACAATTGGTCCGTCTAAGTTCAATGAAAAAATATTGGACGCTTGGTCCGTCGAAGTTCAATGAAAACGTATTAGACAATTGGTCCGTCTAAGTTCAATGAAAACATATTGGACGCTTGGTTCGTCGAAATTCAATGAAAACATATTGGACGCTTGGTCCGTCTAAGTTCAATGAAAACATATTGGACGCTTGGTCCGTCTATGTTAAATGAAAACATATTGAACGCTTGGTTCGTCTAAGTTATATGAATACATATTGGACGCTTGGTCTGTCTAAGTTCAATGGAAACATATTGGACGCTTGGTCCGTCTAAGTTCAATTAAAACATATTGGACGCTTGGTCCGTCTAACTTCAATGAGAACATATTGGACTCTTGTTCGTCTAAGTTCAATGAAAATATTTTGGGCGCTTAGTCCGTCTAAGTTCAATGAAAAAATTTTGGACGCTTGGTCTGTCTAAGTTCAATGAAAACATATTGGACACTTGGTCCGTCTAAGTTACCTGAACATATATTGGACGCTTTGTCCATCTAAGTTCAATGAAAACATATTGGACGCTTGGTCCGTGTAAATTCATTGAAAACATATTGGACGCTTGGTCCGTCTAAGTTCAATGAAAAATTTTGGGCGCTTGGTCCGTCTAAGTTCAATTAAAACATATTGGACGCTTGGCCCGTCTAAGTTCAATGAAAACATAATAGGCGCTTGGTCCGTCTAGGTTCAATGAAAACATATTGGACGCTTGGTCCGTCTAAGTTCAATGAAAACATAAGGGTACTTGGTCCGTCATAGTTAAATAAAAACATATTGGATCCTTTGTCCGTCTAAGTTCAATGAAAACATAATGGGTGCTTGGTCCGTCTAAGTATAATGAAAACATATTGGACGCTTGGTCCGTCTATGTACAAGGAAAACATATTGGATGCTTTGTCCGTCTAAGTTCAATGAAAACATATTGGACGCCTGGTTCCTCTAAGTTCAATAAAAACATATTGGACGCCTGGTCCGTCTATGTACAAGGAAAACATATTGGTTGATTTGTCCGTCTAAGTTCAATAAAAACATATTGGACGCCTGGTCCGTCTATGTACAAGGAAAACATATTGGATGCTTTATCCCTCTAAGTTCAATGAAAACATATTGGACTCTTGTTCTGCCTAAGTTCAATGAAAATAATTTGGACGCTTTGTCCGTCTAAGTCCAATGAAAAAAATTTGGACGCTTGGTCCGTGTAAGTTCAATGAAAACATATTGGACGCTTGTTCGTCTAAGTTCAATGAATATATTTTGGACGCTTAGTTCGTCTAAGTTCAATGAAAACATATTGAACGCTTGGTCCGTGTAAATTACATTGAAAACATATTGGACGCTTGGTCCGTCTAAGTCCAATGAAAACATATTGGACGCTTGGTCTGTCTAAGTTTAATGAAACATATTGGACGCTTTGTGCGTCTAAGTTCAATGAAAACATAATAGGCGCTTGGTCCGCCTAAGTTCAAGGAAAATATATTGGATCCTTGGTCCGTCTAAGTCCAATGAACACTTAATGAGTGTTTGGTCCGTCTAAGTCCAATGAAAACTTAATGAGTGTTTGGTCCGTCTAAGTTCAATGAAAACATATTGGACGACTTGTCCGTCTAAGTTAAATAAAAACATATTGGACGCTTTGTCCGTCCAAGTTCAATGAAAACATATTGGACGCTTGGTCCGTGTAAGTTCAATGAAAACATATAGGACGCTTGGTCCGTGTAAGTTCAATGAAAACATATTGGACGTTTGGTCCGTCTAAGTTCAATGAAAACATATTGGGCGCTTGGTCCGTCTATGTTCAATAAAAACATATTGGATGCTTGGACGGTCTAAGTTCAATGAAAACATATTGGACGCTTGGTCCGTCTAAGTTCAATGAAAACATATTGGACGCTTGGTCCGTCTAAGTTCAATGAAAACATATTGGACGCTAAACGCAGAAGAGATTGTGAGTCAATTGGACGTAAATCGTTGAATATCTAATATAGTAGCAAGTCCCAGGGACATATTCCCGAAAGAACTGTTGGAAATGAGATATACCATCCAATATTACATTGCAATTTCTACAGCTACGTATCTAGAAAGCGATTGAATTCGACATAGTGATATGAGACAGAAAGGAAAATAACCTTAATAGAAGTTAGTGCCCCCGACTGATGCTGTATTAATACAAAGGTTTTATGTACAACATGAAAATTGTAGGAAAAAACAGACTCATAATTTGTTTTTCAAAAACTACACATAGTAAATATATATTTGCCTTTAAAAAACTCGTTATTTAACTTCAATTTCTATTTTTTTAAAAACTTGGTTGGTTAAATTTATTAGCTTCATTATAAAACCAATTTCTTCATTTTAACTAGATAGTATACGTGCATATATATGAGTAAATCTAATCGAAAATAAATAAGATACCTATGCACCCATTTACACACACGTGTAAACAGCCGTACGCACATATGAACACACATTTTTACATATATACATATACACATAAACACACGCATATATACATCTCTATATACACATACAAACATACACACACACACATATATATATACATATATATATATATACATACATATTAATTCACTAATATATACACACAGACAAGTTATAACATGTCTTTGTCACCGGCTAGCTCCTCCATATAAGTCTACATATATAGATGTATATCATACAAGTACATATCCTTACATTGGTACAGTTCATATAAAAATATTTCCAAGCCAAATCAGTGCCAACTTCCTATCTTTCATAGTTGGAGTAATAGTTTCATAATTTATATAAAAACTCTACACTCGTATTGTACACTTTTCGAAGAAATATTGGTTTTTATTTCATGTTAACAATATACATGAACTTAATGAATCAATTAATATATGCATGCACGTATGCATAAATATTCATTGCGGACATGTGTGTCCACTTGAATCACGCGCGTTTCTAACAAACGTCTATAAGTGGATAAAATTCTGCATGAGTAGACATCCAGAACACCAGACTTTACTTAATAGTCTAAAATGGAAAAACACACATACACATATACGTAAATGTACATAACTCTCCATGTAAGAGTGTCTGCCAATATATATATATATATATATATATATATATATATATATATATATATATATATGTGTGTGTGTGTGTGTGTGTGTGTATAAATATATATGCACATATATATATAAACATATATATACATATATGTATAAATATATCAGGTATAATATATAATATATATATGTGTGTGTATACATACATACATATATATATCCATATATATATATACATATATATATATATATATATATATATATATATATACGAGCAAAAGTATCCGTCGTTGACTGGGTTCAAGAACAGCCTACAAAGAATGGACTCTGATTTATGAAAGTATGATAAGTTATGAAAAGGAAGGGTTGTAAAGAGATAACTTCGAATTTGGGGTATCAAAACCAAAGCAAAATATAATAAATATAAATTAAAAATATAAAGTAAAAATAAAATAGATAAACCCCATAATTTATTATACCATACCTGTTCACACTAAAACACTTATCACAATATTCTGTGGATTTATATTAAAAAACCTTGTTATACTTTGTGACATATTTCCATTCCATGGAGGTCAGGTGCGAACGAACACCCCATAATTTTATCATACCGTATTTCTTCAAACTGAAACATAATTATCAAAGTATACTTACGCAGATAGATATGAAACGTCTTTATTAAAGTTTGTGCCTATTTACATTCTATGGAGGCCAGGCGCGACGCAGACCCCACAATGTTATTATACCATACCTATGTAAGTTAAAACATACTTATCAAAGTATTATTATTTACATCTATATCAAAAACACTTGTAAACCTTTTTTTTTTTTAATTTTAAAATATTTATTTCCATACTTTGTGGACCAGGCGCGTACGCAGACCCCACAATTTTAATGAATCATCATTATGGCAGATCAAACATACCCATTCCTGTGTCTCGATACATCTTCTATCATTATATGTGACAGTTTTCTATAATAGTCAACCATATAGGAGCTTATTCGTAACCAGACACACACACAGACGGTCAGCTTTATATGATAGATATAAATATATATATATATATATATATATATATATATATATATATATATATACATACATATATATGAAAATATATACATACATATAATATACAATTTGTATATATATATATGTATATATATATTTAAATTATATATATATATATATATATATATATATATATATATATATATATAGTGTTGCAATCCAGCCTTTGCATATATTTCAGTTGATATATGCATATTGCCAAAAAGATTTTCTACCACACTTTGAAAAAGAATCTTCAAAATTTAAATATCAATTCTACATGCATATATATATATATATATATATATATATATATATATATATATATATATATATATATATATATATATATATATATTCACACACGTACATATATATATTCACATATTCACACAGATATATATATATATATATATATATATATATATATATATTCACACACATACGCAAGCTAATATAAACTCAGTTCCCCCCAAAATTATCTGTGTACGTTCGCATGCGTATGTAAAACGACAAAAATACAAAATAAAAACTAAATTAAAAGAGTAGCAACAACTAAAGAGTAAATTGAAATCAGGAAGCTTATGTTACATTCCTTACGGCTATAGTTTTCAAGCTTAATCTGACGAACGCCTTTTCTCTGCACGTCATCCCTTCTCTCCCTACTTCCGGCGCACCTATCTTACTCTCCATGCGAACTCGCCTTGCTCTCCTTATCCCAAACACTCCGTGGAATCTTATTTGCTTTTCGCTATATAATATCTTATTCTTCCTCAGGAGTTTTCTACCCGGAGGCATAATCAGTAAAACCTGAAGATTTCATACAGAATATTTGATTTTTTTTTTGTTTGGCTAATTTTTATTATGTGTTATTTTCTTGTTTAGGTGATTTTATTTTTGTATATTTGTATTTGTAAGGGTTCATATTTTTTTTATATTTCTTAATTCTCTGAACATTCCTGTCTTTCAATGGAGAGACTTTATCATCTCACCGTAAAATATGTATTGCCTAGATTTATTGGTTCTTATCAAAAATGTCCGTCAATTTTTCGTATTTTCTATATGTCTTTATAAATAATTATTCCCTAAAATGAGCCGGATATAGTATAATTCCTTTGAGTGAATTGCATGTGACCTACATGAAGTATTTCATATATGAAATTATTAGAGAATTATGATGGTGTTTCGGTAAAATGCAAAACCTTTTTGTGTTCATAATATTTGACAAATAGAATTTTTAGCTTGTTAAAAACGAACAAAAGTTATAGCCCGTTACCTTAGAATAAATACTTTTTGCAAAGTTGATGAGTGAATATGGTTAACTTTGTGCTAGTTTTTGCATTAACTACTAATCAGTATTAATCCATATTAAACTGTAACTCTGTATCGAACGAACACCATAATACTTAGTTTTCTGTAGCTTATTATAAAAAAATCCATACAAAATTTCAACCAGTAGTTGCGGTGAAAAAGTGGAACTTAAATACTAAGTCTTATTACTCTCTATTCATCCCGAACATTGAGAAGATATCATGATACCTATCTCGCTGCACTTTATAATAACAAAGACACATAAAAAATTCAGCAAAATCGGCCCAGTAGTTTCCGATAAAAAAATGGAAGGGACAAGCAGACACACAGACAGACAAAGAGAAATATATAACATAGATTAATTTAAGCTCCGACTTGTTTAACGCAAACCTTTTAATCTCACTAAATATCTGCGATGAAACTATTCGCAAATGATGACAAGTCGTACAGAGGACAATTGGGTTGTATAGAAGTTTGTATCCAAATGTTTGGAAGCTAAAAATGTGAAAATCATGTGAAAATTAAAAAAGAATGTGTGACACATGAAGTAAATTAAACTTTACTTTTCCTTATTAGGAGTCACCGCTTATCAAGATCCAGTCTCTCCACTATCGTTGGCTCAACTAGGAATATAAGTTCCACATGGTATTTTTCTCTTTTTTTTTACCAAGTGCGATCACCTATTATTGTTATATATAAATGGGGTTGTGAAGTATTTGCGTCGCAGAACCGCACCAAAATTTACGTCATTTGCGCTATTAATTTCAGACGTACTAAACGGAAGTTGTTTT
>NC_136515.1:39842059-39857059 GCF_053919585.1 Euprymna scolopes
ATGGGGGGGGGGAAACTATTTTGAAACTTCACCTAACAATGTAATAAAAATAATGGAAAAATTCTTTAGTTAAATAAAATATACTGAAAATCTTTAAATAGGAAATAAATATTTCTTTAAATAAATTAAATCGTAAGTAATGAAACAAAGTGTTTTATTTCATATTAAATAAAAATTGCCGTGTCCATTTTTTTATAATATTTAAATATGTATGCCCTTTCGGGGGACATTAGAAGATGATGACTGCCTGTAAAAGAAGCAAAATAAAACGAACAAAACATAAGTAATAACTATGTAAACAACGTGAAGTTGTATAAATGTTACAAAATTATTCGATTCGGCATTAAATAACGCGAAAAAGGATTGATATGCCGTAAAACAAAAACAAAACAGAACAAGACGTAAAATATGTTTTGACTCTGTGTTACTCAGTGTATTTGCGAATGGTGACTTTGGTGATTTATTTAATAACGTCATTCTTGACTTTTGTAACATTTATTTCTAAACATATTTTTTGTTATGTAAGGCTCACTCAAAAGTAAATAAAAAAAAGATAAAGTGACACAGTAAAAAAAACAAAACAAAAAAAAACGAACTCGTAACGTTAAATGTAAAAAATATATTTATTACTGAATAAAATAGAATAAGCGTTCCGTACTACGTTAAAAATGTAAGTAAAATACTATACTATTTAAACTGTGGAACGATACCTTCTATGCATAATTGTCTTTAAAATAATCCGGAACATAAATAGACAGTTCATATATATATATATATATATATATATATATATATATATATATATATATATATATATATATATATATATATTGTTCGGGAAGTTTTGGGAAATAAAAGGGTTTAATGATTTTTAACTAATAAAGATTGAACAATAAAGGGAGATAATTCACATTAATTAATGTTTGCGATGATGATGACGCGTTTCATTAATTAATGTGTGCGATGATGATGATGTGACACCGTACGGACAAGCATATTAATATATAGATAATCACGCTAACAACAACTACGCTGTGCTACCATCACTAGGAACAGTCCCAACGAACTTGAAAAATAAAACTTGAAGAAATCGGAATTACGGGGAAGTCTGAAACTATACAATAGACGGTAATGCTGAAAATTGTTGAAATCATAAAGAAAATTCTCAAATGCGGAAAAAAATGTACATGAAAGACAAACGCTAAGCGACTATATAGGGTGAACCGGGGTAATTCCACCCCAACTGTACCAAAATGGCTGCCAAAGACAAAATAATAGTTTTTACTAAAAGAAAACTTAACACACACACACACACACACACACACACACACACACATACACACACATACACACACACACGCACACATGGGTCAAAACAGTTGAATATGTAAAAAAAAAAAATGAACTCATAAAACAGGGTCAGTGAAAAAAACATGTTTTAAATCAATTTCAATATTTACGAAAAAAGGGCAATTCAACCCCCATCTTCCTTCCATTCCCTTTGCCTCCTTTGAGCATCAAAAATGTAAGTAACAATATAACTGGCCTACAGTGTCTTTTCCAAGTTACCTAACATGAACAAAGCCAGCTCTACACCCCACACAAGATAGCCTAGCCTATTGTTTGACTGATAAGTTTTCGAAGGGGTTTCTTGACCGATTTGACGGAGTTTGTTCATCATTGCCGTCATTATCACAATGGGGTGACTGGTTTGACCAGACTTCATCACTCTCCCCGATTTGTGAATCGTCATCAGAGATGGTAGCATGTTCTTTCTTTCCCTTTCCATTTACTTTCTGCTTTCTTGCTGAGGAAATTTCATCTTCATCGGTGTTACAAACTCGTGCTGACCGTTTTGGCAGCCAATCTTCATCACTTTCAGTGTCACAATTGAACTCTAGCTCGGATTCGTCATCAGCAGATATTTTCAATCTTGATTTCTTCCTCTTTCATTTTCCCTTTCCTCTTCTCTTTCCTTCCTGCTTTTTAGCTGGCCCGAGTTTTGCTCTTTTATGCATCCTTTCTTCCTCTTCTTGTGCCATCCTCTGAATAAATTCAGCAGATGTCAGACTCTTCCCATGTATCCTGGCAACTGTTTTTGCTAGCATAATCCTTCAGGACTCCACAGAATGACTATTGGGAAATTCCACCTCTCTAGGGGGTAGATTTGCCCCAAGAGGCACAGATGATAAACCCCACCTGCTGACTATACTAGGCCTGAAATAGAAAGATTGAGTGTTTCAAAGTGATGAAAAAAGGGTAACAAATTAGTATAACTTGTGTCAGATTAAGACAGCAACATCTTGACTCTATGGCCTCATCATAAAAAGTGCGAAAGGTTGAAGCAGTCAAATTTCCCACCAAAATGCCTTCTGGAAAGGAAATGCTATTCAAAGGAAGTAACTCTATTAAATGAGCAACTCAAATTAGGGATGAAACAGCACTCCTGACAGCAGTTATTTCCCATTATATGTAAAGGGGATAGAATTCCCCTTTAGGTGGTATAACCCCGGTTCACCCTACAAACAAAAGGATGCAACGAAGAAAACTGAAACCGAAAAATTTTAAGCTTACTACTACCCCTCCCCGATAAGAAAAAATTTAGTGTTGACATAAGGAGAGAGAGAGAGAGAGAGAGAGAGAGAGAGAGAGAGAGAGAGAGAAAGAAAGAGAGAGAGAGAGAGAGCACTAAATAGACCTTACTAGACCTACACTGAATGCGAAGAGGGGTGATTTTGGGGAACCTTTTTGTCACCTAAATTCCAATAAATACCAAGCGAGAATTTCATGGCATCGGTTGTTACGATGATGCAAATAAATTTGCAGAGGTATCAACAGATGTGGAGACTGGAAACCCAAGAAAACTTATTGCCACCTAAGCTCCAGAGAATGCCACCAGTTGTTGAGCAATGTTTATTGATAACCTGTATGAGAATTTCGAGTGAACGAATAATAATAATCTAATTAAGACAAGCGTTGCAGTTAGTAAACAAATACGGATAAGAATATCAATCTTTCTATTTCAGGCCTAGTATAGTCAACAGGTGGGGTTTATCATCTGTGCCTCTTGGGGCAAATTCACCCCCTAGAGAGGTGGAATTTCCCAATAGTCATTCTGTGGAGTCCTGAAGGATTATGCTAGCAAAAACAGGATATATGGGAAGAGTCTGACATCTGCTGAATTTATTCAGAGGATGGCACAAGAAGAGGAAGAAAGGCAGCCTAAAAGAGCAAAACTCGGGCCAGCTAAAAATAAGGAGGGAAAGGGAAGAGGCAAGGGAAAAGGAAAGAGAGAAGGAAAGGGAAAATGAAAGAGGAAGAAATCAAGAGTGGAAATATCTGCTGATGACGAATCCGAGCTAGAGTTCAATTGTGACACTGAAAGTGATGAAGATTGGCTGCCAAAACGGTCAGCATGAGTTTGCAACAATGAGTGAACGAATAATAATTCAGATATGTCGCTTCATTATATGCATGTACTAAAAAAAATGATATTACAAAATACGCCCCACAAAAAACAATATAAAATGAATCATATTACAAACTAAAGAGTAACGGATCACCGAAAATGTTATTTGAAATTTAACGAATTCTTACTGATCGAATGACACATACATAATTTTTACACATCTAAAAATACATCCATTCAATCTAAGTGTTGAGCCATGATAATGATGTTTAGAACTTAATCAGAATCTAACAAGACGGTAATTAGGCGGTAACAAGCATGCAATTTGAAACTTATCTATCGACAGAGCTTCACATACAAATGCATAGACGCATTTTATTTGAGATGCGTTCATTCAAAATTGCACGTTTGCGATGCAAATCACATTTACTACATCAGAGCGACAAAAATTCTATTTTAAAATTGACAGACAGCAACAAACCGACGGAATTGCAAATTCAAATCTTTATCTCAAATATAATATGCAACTTCCCCTATTGATTAAAGTAATAAATTTCTTTAATCTTGTTAAGACACAGCTTATGTCTTTCACTCGAAGGCGTGAATTTTTATCTGGGAGATTTACATGGATGGCTTTATTCTTGAAGGAAAATTGTAACATCGTGGTCTTTCTCATTAGATTTTTCTTGCAGTTCAAACATGAGATCTATTGCACATTCTACTTTCTCATAAATTTGGTTCCAAATACTTTTTCACTCAAGAACTGATTTTATGAGATGAGGATTGGTAATTCGTATTATTTGGATGATTCAGACTATGTAACCTTTAGGGTCTCTCTTGTTGAACTGGAGAATATTTTTTGTCGAATTTGGAAATTTGCACCGAACTTCGAACGGAACCCTTTATTTAATCTCCGAGAAGCCATGGCAAGATAAAAATCTTAATTCGAAATTATATTGCGAGTAGCGAGCACACCCAGGATTGAACTCTCAACTTCCAGAAAAATGCCACTTTCCACTGACTTTTTCCTATCACTTTATATGTTAAGCCACGGGTCGTTGCGAACAATTCTAGTATGCATTTTGGGAGCCTGAAACATATTTTTAAGTTTAAAAGTCTAATTTAATTATTTTTTATATAGATCACAACTTATATATATATATATATATATATATATACATATATATATACATATATATATATATATATATATATATATATATATATATATATATATATATATATCGACAGAAAGATTTCCGAGTTCGAGAAGAGACACCTGAAAAAGGTTGGAAGTTACATCGACTGGAACATTGTGAAAATAAAACTTAAGAGATGAAAACAGCATAAATACAAACTGAATTATGGATCTCTCTTCTCCCTTACTGTTTTCTTCCTACCTGCAGTTTTAGATTTTACGTTAATTACTATGTCTTCTTTTAAACTTCTGACATTATGACTTTTCTGGAGCGACTTCCATAATAAAGAGTTCACTTCGTGCATTTACATAGATGTACGCTAGGTTAAGCGGAAGTGTGAGTAACAGACAGACTGAAAACGCATCTATAATGAAAGAAATGGATCACAGGAAGTTATTGATATACCTACATCATTGCTTTTAAATTCGTATGCTTCGCACCTGTTCAATAAATTCGAGTTTATTGTTCATGGAAATCCAAAATAACATTCAATCTTGTTAGCTTGATTTACAAGAGCAGTTATTTTACTTGAATAATAATTATTTTCCCTTTTTGCGAGTAACTCTGTTTTCCATGTTGTATCCTTACAGAATATTACCTGTACTATATATTTCTTGGATTGCTAATTGCGTTTAAATATGTGCGAACCTGAGCGGAATTAGGCAATGTTAATAAGTACACCCCGTATACTTCATACATATAAGAATTCATGCTCTCATCAAGTGTCGATGCATCTATAACGGTGATGCCCTTATCTGTGTATTTTGATAGTAAAAACATTCAGTGCAACAGTTACACTTGACCTATTTATAGATTGACGACGATTAAATGTGCGTTTTCTGTATGTCTCTTCGGATGACACACTATCTTTTCTACGAAACGGTGAACTATACAATGTTTATTGTTGTACGGCGGGACAAATGCACTATTAATTCCTGTACGACAGTGAAGTCTACCTTGCATGTGGAAGTAAGACATACAGAAAGAAAAGCGTGCGAGTGTCTATGCATACGCGTAGAAAACTATGGGTATATTAATAACTAATTTATCTTCTCCACCATTTCCCCCCTCTAAAGAAAACGATATCTATAAAAATGTAATTTATACGTCTCTTATTTCACTTGAAAAAGAGGTTGGATTTTGGAACAAAACCGCAAGCTGAAACATGCATGCTCATATGTAGCGAAAAATGTTAGTATAACTAAACATTATACTAAACTATACTATAATATACTCTTATACTATAATACCAATATTGAGCACTATTTTATAAACACTGAAGTTTCAGGCTAAACTAAAAAACGACAACCCTACAAGTATTGGGCACACATATATAACTTACTAGTAGAAATTACAATAGAAACCCTTCTCTAACTACGCCACTTTTTTTTAAAGTGTAACAAAAATAAATATGAATAGTAGAAATACGAATTGCTCTACAGTAAATTAAAAAAATACATATTTTATATAATTGACGAAGTAACAATAAAAAAACCGTAAGTAAGCAAAAGAAAGATCAGTGATATATTAGAAAATGTTTTAGTGAACTTCGGATTAATTTATTCGCTCTGACGAGTTTACACAATATTGTATCATGTGCAGTTCATATGCTAGACTAAGGAAAAAAAGCTGCAAGTCACACGAATAAATAAAATTATATAACTCAAAAAGATGACGCACACATACATACACATCCATATATATATATACAGAGAGAACTTTTGAATGGTGAACACCTTCTTGATATAAGTATCCAAATCTACTTTAATAAGTGTGGTCTGATTGTATAACGGTTAGATGGTTGCCTCTGGGGAAAATAAAAGGGTTTATGTCCCCACTTGAAGTATTTGCTTGCTTTGCTATACTGAACAACAGCAGAATAGTGGATGATTATATATATATATATATATATATATGATTATATATATATATATATGATTATATATATATATGATTATATATATGATTATATGTATATATATATATGATTATATATACATATATATATGATTATATACATATATATATATATGATTATATATATGATTATATATATGATTATATATATACATGATTATGGATGATTATATATATATATATATATATGGATGATTATATATATATATATATATATATATATATAATATTGTTGTTATATTTTTAGGGATTGTAACGCCGTTTTTGTATTCAAATTCACTTAACTAAGAGGTAGGAAGTTTCATTCCCTGCACATCTGCATTAAGTCGCCCTTTTTGACAGGACATATTTTACCATAGGATTACAAAGCCATGCCTTACAATATGTACGGTTTTGGTTGCTTTAATATTAAGTTTATTCTGTTGCTGCTTTCAAAAGCGAGAATAGTAGAGTATTAACGATGCATATATATATATATATATATATATATATATATATATATATATATATATATACATATATATATATATATAAAAAAATCTTATACTGAATAACATAAAAACCCACCATTTATGTAAGTTATGTAGACGATATCTTCCTCCTTGCTAAAAGCAACCAACAAATCCTCATACTCAAAGAATTCTCCGAGACAACTCTGTATTCAGATTCACTGTAGCATTAAATGTTGATAACAAAATTCCTCTCCTGGGTGTCTTTATTGACACTTCCAATAACACTTTTAACTTCCAACTACAAAACCCCTACATGCTATAGTTCGTGCACTATAAATTTAAAG
Organism: Euprymna scolopes; assembly: GCF_053919585.1. NCBI lineage: Eukaryota > Metazoa > Mollusca > Cephalopoda > Sepiida > Sepiolidae > Euprymna > Euprymna scolopes. The sequence goes on from NC_136515.1 coordinate 39,849,381, forward strand.
AGCGAATGCCTCCATTGTTACAAAATAGGCATCTCCAAAAAGCCTCCTCAGTCGAGCAAAACTTATCTCTTCCAACAAGAAAAAATTACTACTCATTGAACTAAATATATGAAACAAGTCCTCATCAACAACGGATTCCCAAATTATATTGCTGACCAACAAATAAACTCCACACTCCAGAAGTGAAATAACACCATACTAATAGTAATAAACCACAACATAATAACACCAATACAATCAACCTATTTTACTGCAATCAAATGCATACAGGCTTTAAGTTAGAAGAAATTGCTACAAAAAACCATCATCCATGGATACATCTTCCTCAGTGACAACAATAACATTAGATTCATCATTTACTATAAAAACAGTTAAAACTCACAACAGTCTTCTTTTCTCCTCTAAAACCACTTGAACGAACCAAAGTCGTCTATCAGGTTAAATGCCCCGTGAGAGTTTGTAACTTCTATAACGACAATGCAACTAATCGTTACGTCAGGCATACAACTACCACATTATCCCGTCGCCTTACCTGCTATAATGTTGAATACAGTGCCATATATACACACTTACATAAAATACATCACTGCCCCCCTCAAATTTCAGAGAAATTATAACTTACCACACAAAAATACTACGCCTCGAAACAAATGGTAAGAAGCTAAAATGCCTTGCAGCTATTTATATAAAAACGCAAAAACCTATCCTTAATCAGTTTGCATTCCGAAATAGTACCAACACACTTAAATGCCTTGGATAACTCCCCCCCCCCCTCAGACCCAACCTGTTTCTGCTACTGACCTTAGAACTTGCACGCTCTCCCGTTTCCCATGATACTAATCCCCTACCGCCGCCAGCAAACCCATTGACTCTCCCTCGCACCTTCGCTCGCAACCCAAGTACTATTTAAATAAAATCTACCCATAATTCCCTCTCGCACAAATTCCTGAAGATGTGCAAATGAGCACACGAAAAGTTAAAAGTTATAGAAGTTAAAAAACCGCGGACACTTTGAGAATAAAAAACTGATTGGACCATGAATCCATACGTTCGATGTATATACAAAAAAAGATAATAAGAAAAATTGAAAAAATAAAAAAACGGTATTACAAAACAGAAGCTTTCTGCTGTGTTTACCAATATCTGTTTAAATGATAAAATGCTGCCTAAATATACGCAAGATATATATATATATATATATATATATATATATATATATATATATATACACACATGGTTTAGCAGAAAAATCAATTTAAAAAAGGAAACCGAAATAGGCAATAAAACGAAATGCACGGTATGCAAATACAGTTATTTAGCAACAGTTAGAGTCATGGAGACGACAATTTCCAAACGAGTACAAAACGAGTCACATGCTTTGACGACCATGTCATTGTCTATAGCAACGAATGTTATGGGCATGCTTTTTAGCTTAGATGACGTCCCAGAAGAAATAACCGTTGAAGTTATAGTCGGATGAGAAGGCCGCCATAAACTTGGCAACCAGTGTTGAAGAATGACGTTGTCTGCAGGAGAAGAGTCCAGATAGTTGACGATCGACGGCTATATCGCCCATCCTGTACTTCACTTAGGTTCTCCTTGCATTTCGTTTATATTTTTGGTCTAATATCGGATTTTACTGCAACATCCTTTATATATATATATATATATATATATATATATATATATATATATATATATATATATATATATATGAATTCTCTCTCTCTCTCTCTCTCTCTCTCTCTCTCTATATATATATATATATATATATATATATATATATATGAACTCTCTTTTATCGACCGCAATTTTTTCATATTAATCTTACCCCTTTTGTATGACGGAAAAAGCACCCTGACATAAAATATCTCCCTGCTTGCAATTCCATTTGTCTCTTCTCTTTACGACGTCTTGTACATATGCTTACATATAAACCTCTGCACAGCTTTTAAGCACCGTGCCAATAGTATAAAAAACGCAGTCTAAAAGAGTTCCATGAAAAAATAATTACAAAAACTTCTGTACATACATCAAGTATTATTATTTTTTACTTATTTATTTCAATTTTACATTTTTAATGTAAAGATCCTCTGTATTTCTCACTTCGAGTCAGGGGGTGGGGCGGAGAGGAGGTGCGACAAATATAATAATATAGCCTTTTTTTCACCCTCGGGGATTCAAGTTTGTTGGAGAACGCATCGATCGAACGTTCAATTTTATTGATCTAATATTTGAACGTGTACCCGCTCTTTCAATCCCCATCTTTTCTGATAACGCTTCACGCTTTTCATCCCCCCATCACGTTTAGACGAAAAACAAACAGACTGAATCTATAAGGGAGGCTGTGCCTTACAACGGGCAACTGTTTGATCTTTGTCAGATAATGAACAAACTAGAGCCATTTTACGAGTTGTAAAAAAATATCCCTTCTCATCTCTATCTCCCTTGGCGTAGACAACATAGTGAAAATGAACATGTAAAAGAAAAATGGATAGTCGAAAAAACACCTCATATATTATTCATATCTTTATTGTTGGAAAAAAGATTACCTCGTGTTGTCCGGGCTAAATCAATAAGTAACAGCACTTGATATAATAAAAAAGAGAACATTTTATGGGTTGAGTTTCTGAATTTTTGTGATGAGGATTGATAATTTGTATCATTCGGATGATTCGGACTACTTCTCTCATCTAGAGTATTATCATCACAACGTTTCGGCCGATGTAACCTGCTACCCTCTTCAGGTATATCTTGCCGAACTCAGAAACATGATATCCCTGTGGACAAAATAAAATATTCCGTCCGAAGTTTCGTTTAAATTTCCGAGTTCGGCAGAAAGATTCCCAAGTTCGAACAGATAAACCTGAAAAAGGTCGAAGGTTACATCGACCAAAATACTGCGAGGATGAGAACAGTAGTAAGACAAATTTTTATGTGTTATTTCATGCCTGTTTACACTTTTAACTTTGGCTGTTACAAGTGATCTCTCCATAATATATCCGCAACGTGTTCTAGCATTCAATTATCAGATATTAGGGTATTACGTCAGATGGTTTCATATATTCCGTCCATTCCATAAATTAAATTTTTCTTCACTATTTCTTTTATAAGGTGTTCAATATTTACTGTTAAAACTTTCTATTTTTAATCTATATTTAGTGAATTTTCACAATTTTTATCTTTTTCCGGTGTATGTAGATAAAGTTTAACTTGGAAATTAATTTTCACAATACGTCCCATGATTTAACGAAACGAATTACTATTTTAAAGCTATTCAAATTCGGAAAGCCTACAGGAGACAATGTGAAGACCTTAAATGTGAGATCAAGATATTTGGTCTATTACAGAGAATAAAGTTTCAGCTTCCCACATTACCAATTTTGATAGTCTGAAGAGGAAATTAAGCGAAGAATGATCCAAAACCCAACAAAGATCATTCGTGACTCCTGGAAAGCATTTGCAGCAGGTTAATGATGCACAGGGCAGTTGCAGAGAATAAAGTTTGGATATATTAAATCTAGCAAAGTATTGTATATATTTACGTTTGGGTGATCTGTATTGTTTAATTTATTTAATAAATATGAGCAAAAATGTTGTATCATTAATTATATATATATATATATATATATATATATATATATATATATATGTGTGTGTGTGTGTGTGTGTATAGGGTGTCCCAATAAAATGTATACACTCTTTAAATTACCATAAAACCAAATTTATTATAAGAAAGAAAAGTTCCCTACATCAAAATACTGTGAACAAATATAGAAAACAGCTAATTATCGAGTGTTCAAATTATTGGTCATTTTGGTCCACGAAAAGCTGAAAACGCTCAATGATTGAATCGAAAACCTAATCACTAATTGACGCATCTTTTTTTTTTTTTTTACAATGGTTGCTTTCAACTCATTTATTGTAGCTTGTTTTGTGGTGTCTAACATGCCCCACTCACCATCAAAATAGAGAAAAATCTATTGAGGGGGTGTCAAATCCGGCGAGTATCGACAGTACTCTATACTTCCTCTTCGTCCTTACCATCTGTTTCGCAGGTGACTATCAAGATCTTACGTCATGATGATAGTGGAAAAGTGATCCATGCTGTTGGAAGTGCCATTCTTTATTCCTAAGCATCTCTTGGGAACGTGGTATAGCGTATTTATGTAGCAAGTTGAGATAATTTAAAGAGTGTATACATTTTAATGGGACATCCTATATATATATATATATATATATATACATATATAAAATGAACATTACAATTGAATTTACCAAAATGACCCAATATGGTAAAATTAAAGTAAATTATAAATATTAAAGAATCAATATTTATAAAATTATCTCAGCCAGATATAAAAGCTCGATAAAACCAAATAGGAAATAGAGCTTATAATACGAGAAAACAGTTAATAAAATATGTTAAAAAACACTTTGAAATGAGTTAAAAACATATTTAATCTGAAAAGGAAACACTAGATAAATGGATAGTCCTTAATCCGTGGAGTTTCGAAGAAATACTTTCCTTCTCATCAGAGGGTAGGACTTAGCAAAATGCGGGATCGGATTTTGCATGCAGAAGTATTTGATGAAACAACAAGTAAGTCCAAAATCTTACTTAAAAACAAAAAAAGTGAAGCAGAGGGAATATGGTAAAGAAAAAGGTGATTACACACGAATGGATAGTCTGGTGGAAGATAAAAATTCCAGTGATGGTAAAATCCAAATGTAAAACTTCAAGAAAGTTATCTCTCTCTCTCTCTCTCTCTCTCTCTCTATATATATATATATATATATATATATATATATATATATATATATATATCGACTGCTACTACTTTAACGTAACGCAATGCTGTTTGTTCATACAAATAGAGTACTGTCTGTGAATGTCGATCAAGGTTTGTATAAAGTATTGTTTTATATCATTACAAGCGGCGCCTATCCTGGTGACCTGGTGGTTAGAGCTATGATAGATTGTGATACAGCGATCAGTATGTCTTTGGATGACCCCCTCTCTCTTTTTTCTACATATCTCTCTGTTATTGTTGTTCCTAAGGAGGGAGGAGTCTGCAACTATCCAGGGAGTGGCAACTTTTACATAATATTTCTGCAGTAGAAAATTTCCAAAGAGTCTATAAAAAATTTGTAATATTGTGTCACAAACACTACAACAAAATTGCTATAATTTTTCCGGAAGCATCAATGTTCAAAGATTTTATTTCTACTTACGGTTCATGTTTTACGTGATCCTCCTAGATTTTAAATGCGTAAATCGCAATTTTAGATGTCGTTAGCACCGAAGATCGAACATTCAACATCCAGATAACTGTAACTTACAATTGAATCACCAAGTTCTTTATCCACTACGCCATGGGCCCTTGAAGATTGACAGTTCAATCTTTAGTTCGCGCAACATTACAATTGCAGATAACCGAGGAAAAGATGCTACATCCTAGAATTAAAACAAGGCTTCCATTCGAAATTATGTTCATATTGTGGAGTTCGACAAAAAGATTCCAGAGTTCGATGAGAAGATTCCCGAGTTAAACCAAAACACACACACGAAAAAAGTGTATGGTTACATTGTGAATATAACAATGAAGATGAGAATAATAGTCCGAAAAATCTAAATAATACAAATAGAATTTAAATTGATAACTATTTAGTATAAGAATATGAATGTTTTAAAATGTGTTTTTTTAATGATTTCACTCAAAATGTCGTCTTGAGCTAAATATGAAACCATCGCTTAAAACGAAAAGAAAGAAAATACAGCGAATACTAAGTAAATCTGATAAACCTCTATGTGCATGTTCAAATGCTCATTTTATATAATACGATACCCGAGGGGATGAACAGTAATAACTTTATATATATATATATATATATATATATATATATATATATATATATATATATATATATATATATATGTGTGTGTATATATATATGTATATATATATGTGTGTCTGTGTGTCTGTGTGTGTGTTTAATTTGATAAAAAGCATATTTAATAATAAAAAGATTTATGTTGAATTATATATGATTGCATAAACCGGCACATATAATGCTTGTGTATATATATATATATATATATATATATATATATATATATATATATATATATATATATATATATATATATATATCTGTGTGTGTGTGTGTGTGTATGACCACATATCTCAATATATACATATCCACAAATGTACACATATTACTACATATATATACATATACAATTCTATTTTCATATATATTTATCTGCATGTATATGTATGCGCACATGTATCAAATATATATATATATATATGCATATGTGTATAGATGTATTAACATGCATATCTCGATATTTATGTATACAGACTCGACTTTATATAAAGTGTACATATACACATTTGGAATTTGGTATATATACATATATATATATATTTGTATTTTATATATATATATATATATATATATATATATATATATATATATATATAAGCATGAGTTTATCCATATATAGATGTATATAAGTATTTACATTTATATTTTTATATAGATGTATACATGGGACTTTATATAAAGTATAAACATGCATATGCATGTTCATATATATATATATGTATATATATATGTATATATATATGTGTGTGTGTGTATGTGTATGTATATAAACATACAATTTAAAGAATAAAACCTATTTGATTGGTTTATGGTAATGGCGTCTACATGACCCTTTCAGCGCCAATCCCAACTTTTTTTAGTGCTATATTACCTGACGTATTGAAAGCTGCCCTAAAATGATCGCGTTCGTTGAATATCTTTTTAAATTATAAAACTAAATAAAATAAGTAGAATCATACACTCGTCATCTCCAGCTGAAAATGTCAACGTAAAACTCTCTTCTTCGAGCAAAAACAAATCCGGTAAAAATATAAAAATATATAAGTTAAAACGAATGAAAAACGTATTTCATATTTCTGGCTCATTTATTTAGTTGATTTCATTTTTATAATTATCAATATCTTAATGGCTGTACGTAAACATTATATATAACTAAAAAACGAAAATCAGAAACGTATATACAATTTCTCATCTCTCTAATATAAAAATACGTGTCGTGTGGTTGTTTCCAAATATGCATTACCTAGTCAGTATAACTAAGGGAGGTCATTCACTAACCGGAAGCAGGAATGCATCGACACTCTAATATTATGTAAACGATATGACTTAAGGCTCTTATTTTAAAATTTTGTTCACATTGCTGGGGCCTCGCCCACTCCTGTATACATATATATGTGCCCCCCATATATATATATATATATATATATATATATATATATATATATATATATATATATATATATATATATATATATATATAGTGTGGAACGATAAATTTCTCTTTACTTCGGACTATTATTCTCATCTTTATTAGTTGTTGTTTTTCATCTTTTATTGGTTTGTTTATTCACAACGTTTCGGCCAACTATTCCTCTGGCCTTCGTCAGGTGGTAACCGCGAAGGATAGGAACTTCGAATCTCCAAACTGCATTCTCAGCCATCACTGCCATCCGTAGTTGTTGTCGTCTCACCACATTTTTGGCCAAGTAAACCTCTGGCACGCTTTGGGTTGGATTGACCCGACTATGGAAGATCAGATTATAAATAAACGTGGATTTATAAGA
>NC_136515.1:39862059-39892059 GCF_053919585.1 Euprymna scolopes
TGCAGGGTTAATCTCCTTGCTTCTTCGGTTGCTTGGAGAAAGCATCAGTCGAGAACCCGTGCTTGACAATCAATCTGACAGGTGATGGGCCCTTTACATGGCCCAATACCTGTCCGAGGTACCCAGTCTGGGTATTACCTAAGAGGTCCACCCTCCCAGACGGCTTTCGGGTGGAGTAAGTTAATTACTTGTTGACTGAGGCGCCTCTACCGGGAAATACCGATGGGGATGCCCAAGCAATTTTTGCTAGGCCAGAGTGTCCCTCATTTAGGGGCGCTGACTGGACATCCCCACTTTATGACTCGGTGTCACCTCTTGCTGAGAAGGGAAGCAAGAAAGTATCCATCCTTTCCATATACTTGTCATTTGAGTGTCTTCGCTGCTTCGGTGGCTTGGAGACCTGGACGGAAATACCAGTTGAAAATGTGTTCTTGACAAACAACTCGGCAGGTACGGGGCCAGAAACTGTCCCAGAACCTGTCGGATTTAGGTAGTCGTCTGGGTAGTACTTAGGAGTTTTACCCTTCCAGACCTTGCTACCCGGCTTTCGAATGAGATAAGTCCATTATTTACTGTCTGGGGCGCCCCTATAGGGAAATGTCGACATGGCTGTCTAAGCAATTTTTGCTAGTTCAGAGTGCTCATCCTTTAGGGATAATGACTCGATTCCCCTCATCTTCCAACCTTGTATCACTCCTCTTTCTTCTACATTGTTACTGTGAAAGAAAAATATTCTAATCTTACAATGTTAACGATTGGTTACTGACAGACGTAGACCGTTATGACGGATGGTTGCTTTTCTTCGGTCGAGCTTGGATATATTTCTTGGTAATTTTAGAAGGTGGGTTGTTGTTTTTGTTTTTGGTTTTGTCGAACATAATTAAGTTTTGCAAAAGGAAGTAGAAAAACAAGAATCATCAATGTTAGGTGCATTTCATCTCAAGAAGCCAATATCTTCAGACAGCCTGGTCTGGTAGCACCAGGGAAGCTGTCAGGGCAATGTCGATAGAATGTAGAACTTAGGACAAGCGTGCAACTTTTCAAGTGAGGAAATATTCTGAGAATAAAAGTTTCTGAAAATACACCCGAGACTTCTGGTCGATTGCTTGGGATGAATATTTATTTGCAGCTTCCAAGATCTGTCGAAACAAGATTTCAGATGTAAAACCATGATTGTTATATGTCCCGTTAAAAACACTACTGAACGATCAATAGAGACGCTATCATAAATATACAGGGTGTCCACAAAGTCTGACTACATAATCTACAGGGTGTCCACAAAGTCTGGCTACATAATGTAGCCAGACTTTGTGGACACCCTGTATAAACATTATGCCTGCCTTTCCTCTTTGGCGAGGATTTAGTTAATTGTTTACTGTATGAAACATCACGATTGGAAAATGTCGACGGGGCTGCTTAATGCTTGGCGGCGGAGGGAGGGGGGGGAGGCAAAGTGCATTATCTGTTGTGCGCTGGCTCAACAAATCTCAATTTCTGACTTTGTGTCACATCTTTTCCCGCTGACATGGAGGAAAATAACCAGTCTTTCTGTTATATGTTGTCATGCGCTCGTGTAAATACAAACTTGTATGTATACCACCGTGTTGTCTTATTTATGATATATTATTTAAGGTCGCAACACGAATCGACCAACATATAAAATCAAGTTTAACAGAATAAAGAATAACGAAAAAAGAAAATTAAGCGTAGATACACAAAGGTAAATCCCGTTTCTGAATTTCGCGACAAATATTTATAATTTGGATTATTCGAACTATTTTTCTAATCTCGAGTGTTATTTTCTTTTCGGTCGATATAATCTCAATCTTCTTCAGTTGTATCTTGTCGAACTCGGGGATTTTTCTGTAGAATTCTAAAAATCTGCAGAGAATTTCAAAGTAAAACCTTTATTTAGTGTATGTATGTATGTTTGTATGTTCGCCTAAAACTTTCAACAGAGGTGACGGATTTTCACGGGATTGGTATGGTTTTGAAGCGCGCCTCTTCGGAGGAAAAATATCGAAAAATTGGCACAAAACTGTAATTCCTTCACCCTGAAACGGGCACTTTTTTTCGCCGATATTTTCGAAAGTCATCCCCTTTATTTGATTGACTAGCCTTAATTTAAACCTTCGCTGGACCCAATGGCAAAGACGCCACTTTTTTTTCACGTTCTTTTCCTCCTTCGCGGTACGGGTTGCCTCTTTTTTTTTTTTTTGCTCAAACACCCGGTCAACGCCGGCCATCCAGGCTAATTAACTATAAATAATAGATAATATCATTATATATATATATATATATATATATATATATATATATATATATATATATATATATAATGATTGTATTCTTTGTAAACCATTCTTTTATGTAAAATAGTTGCTAAGTGATCAACATTGAAAAGAATTGGGACGTAAATCGACTTCAAGTATTCTTGTACGCGTGCGCAAATTCACATTTATATGTTAGAGTCGATTCATTAATCATGCTATTATATTATATTTGGATTATTTATTTAAATCATTTTCAGTTAAAATATATTCACCACCCTCTTCTGATAAAATATCTATCAAAACCCATTATATAAATTCTTAATTGAGATCAATAAAACTTATGAGGTTATTTGCGGAAATATATACTACCGATTTCTATGTGCACAATTACATATTTATGCATATATACTTTTTTTATTCATTCTACTATGAGCTTAAACTTTGTTGGATTTTTTTCTCAACAATTACTAAGTACACACTCGTTTCCAAAACACATTAATACACAGACAAACATCTACTTTCTCATATAACGAAATGATCTTGAATACATTACCTTTTTATGCTCAATAATTCACTTATGTTTTAATTATATGTAATAATACTTAACTGTAATAAGTAAACATTTTGTTGCAAACATGATTTTTGCAAAATAGCCTTTAATTATCAACATTTAAAATTTATAAAATAAAATTAACGGATGAAATGATTGATATAAGATAATAGAGTATATTTTTAATGTATGGATAAAGTCCATTACACTGAATTTGGAACTAGTGTGATGAAAAAATGAATCTCTTATATTTAAAAAAAAATTAAGAAAAAATAGGGGTATTCAAATCTAACTAAATTGTATCGAACAATAAATATTTGCGTAAACAGTTGTATTCATAATATAAACATTTAGTCATTTTAATAATTGGATTAATGCCTAACATAGCTTTACCTCATACGAAATAAATGAACTAAGGAAAATCTATAAAATAGAAATTAGTTTCGTATTATCAACCTACATACTCCAATTGTAGATTAAACTATTGTAAACATATAGCAATAAATATTAGTTTGTTTTAAATAATAAATAAAAAAAAATATTATAGAAGATATTTTTATGTGGAAACGTGACATAAATGATAATGTGTAAATGTTTAAATCCAATATATCTTTAATATCATAACACACTACGCAACTATTCTTTGAATTTTTCGGCTTTATGTGATTATCGGCATTTTTTTATATTAAAATGCTCCTATTTTTCTAGTGAGTCAGAGCGGAAAATATTTAAAATTGACATACAAATAAAAAGATTGTTTCTGCGCTTAGAAAACAAGAAAAAGTAGACATTTTGACATGCTGATGTAAATAAACGGTAATACAAATAAAATCTTGGAATTTAGAATATAGCTGTGTATATATATATATTATTTATTTGATGTATCTACATAAAATCTAATGTATCTATTTTCAGAATTTACTTTGACAGTAGTTAATACGTAAGTAGAGCTAGGTTGTAAAGGTTTAAAATATATATGGCAATAAAGCTTCACAAAAATTTTTCGTGTTTCATCCTTGTGACGATTTGTCAGGCTATATATATATATATATATATATATATATATATATATATATATATATATATATATATATGTTGTCAGGTCATGTCATATGCTACTGGTACCATGTAACCCAGTACTACCTGCCTTATGGTCGGGTCACTTAAGTTACTACCACCTTTATGGAAGTTTCTATTTGTAACACTATGGGAGGTATTTATATATATACGTGTGACTGTGTCTCGTTTTGCTAAATGTCTATATTGTGGCTTCTTTACTATCTGAACCTTAAGTTGTCGTGTTGCAGTTTATTTACTTTCCGTGATCAATCTAAGTGTGTTGCGTGCGTGTGTGTCAGACATAACATAAACGCATACACGTATTTCGACATCAAATTTTCAACTTTTCAACTGCGTTGTTTGTCTTTTGGTCCGCCTGAAAATTCATTTGTTCTTGGATGGAAGCTGGAACCTGTGGATGAATGCATTTCAACTCCAAGATGATGCTTGGTTTTATATAGTTTTCTTTATTACTTCCCAGGTGTCGATCACAGAAAAATTGGAAGTGAATATCTTTGTTTAGGTGGTTAATTCTAGTCTCCATTTTGGGACACATCAATTCCCTCCCCGTTTGACGTCCTCTTTTCAACTCATCTATTTTCTCAGCTAACTAGAACACATGATAACAGACACGTTCTTACGATGTTGGTAAACTCTCTTCCGGTGCAACTTTTCCAGTTTAAACCCCAACTTATTTTGTTCGCTTTTATCAAAACATAGCTTCACATCTCACATCTCTCTTCTTGTTTACTTCCACTTAGATAGACAGATTGATCGATAAAAAGATACATATATATAGGTAGATCGGTAGGTAGATAAACACATACAAAGATAGATATATTGATAAACAGATACAAAGAGAGATAGGTAGCTAGATAGATAGATATATATATAGATAGATAACCGTTAATTTCAAATCTGTTCCACAAATATATAACACATCAAGAATCAGGTAAAATTGTGTGTGCGCAACGTGAGGCGGATGAAACCATATACACTCTCTACGCCTGTTTTCTTATTATCCTTATTTCCCTGATATTTGTTTAGGGTTAGGTTAACAGAATCGGAGTTATTAGTCTCTATTTAAATGATGTTATAATTTTTATATCTAGAATTACCCACAGATATATTATAAAATATAACATCGAATCGTGTCCTTTTTCTATCCTTATCATCCTTTGGTTCATTAGGTTTATGGTTAATATACTTCATTTCACTATTAAACTTTGAACTATTAAACTTTAAATGAATGCTTCGTTATAATATTTGTTTTCTTACTATTAAATATTTGTTCGTTACATTATAACTAAGATATTCTTTTTGGGATGCTGATAATAATAGATTTCATCACTGAGCCAGGATAGTTAGATTTGAAGTCGATATAATATAACGTTTGATTAGGTTTATAGTATGGCGCATGTATATTGTTAAGTAAGTTAAGGGTAATATAAAAAAACTCACTACTGTTTCTACATGAATAATTACTTTTACGTCAATATATTTAAATAAATTGTATAACGATTGTTTATTTCTTTTTGAATTCTATCTCCAGAGTTAAAAGAAAATAGTGCGTCAACTCTATAAAACCCTTTCTTATCTCCAGTAGCCGTCTAATGATTTATTTATAAATGTAAAGACCCACTGAGCCGAGTCGGACCCCGTAGTAATATCAAAGTTTTTTTTCAATATTTTTTCTGCTCCAAAATTTATTGCTGTATTTAATCAATGTTCTTCTAGCTAATTTCACTATGTTCACTTCTAATTTAATTATATTTGTTTCAGTTTTTGACTAGTTCTAAAGCACTGTCTGTTTCGGGCAAATTAAATATTAAATACTATTTAAAAAGAAAACAAAGAGTTAGTTTCGTATTCTCAACCTAATTAAGCCCATTTTAGATACAATCTCAGTAAACATATTACAGACGATAACTATTAGTTAAATAGTATAATATTATCATATAAATAATTTCTAGCTTTACATTTGAAACCAAGATGACTACTTAAATACGCGGGTTGGGTCTTCTATGTAATTTATTTTTAAGGCATTATATTATCATATTTCTAAGCAAAATATTTATATTTTTGATAAGAATACACACTAAAAGATTCGATATTGATATAATAATAATGATAATTGTTTCTGCGTAACGAAACAAATCCGTAAAAATTGTATCAAAATTTTGATATGTTTAAAAAACTCTAAGGAAAATAGATATTTTGATTATTGAATGTAAATATACTGGCCGTCTTTTGTATATGCTCTATTGCTAAATTTAATAAACATTGAGCTTCTAAAAGAAAGGATTAATATACACCAAATATGAAATATTATTGAAAAATCATATCTTATCAAAATAAAGATATGTATATAAATGAATATATAAATATGTATGTGTGTGTATGCGTGTGTGTTTATTAACCAGAATTTAAACTTAAGAGAAAACCGATTAAGTATGTTTATTCTTGAGTTGTTGTTGTTATGGATATTGTTGTTGTTCTTGTATGCGACGTGCCTTCTGCTAGAAAACACCTTTGACAAGATATTCCTTTGTTACATGAAATAAATATAGGTATCTCACCTGGCTTGTGCAATTTAGTTACAGTTCTTGTCACCAGGGGTCGCCGCTTCATGTCGTACTGCTTTTATTTTATTTGTGTTTATTACTTATTGCCTTTATCTTTCTCTCCCCCCGCCCCCACCCGTCCTTTCTCTCTACCTTTCGTTCTATCTTCAATCAGCAGGCATTTTTCCACAAGTGTTTTGATGGAAGTGACTAGCATTGAAATTATGGTTCGGACCACATGCCAACATATCTAATGAGATTTTCAAATTGAAAATTCTCTCGCAGGAAAAGATTAAACAAAAATAAAATAACGCTAATAAAAATATAAAGTAGGAGTCCTTTGGAAAAAGCAACAAATTAAAGGAGGATGTTTGTTAAAACAGACAAAATCAAATAAATAAATAAATAAATAAATAAATAAATAAATGTACAGCGTAAAATACGCCGCTCGTCATCAGTGTCTTTTAAAGAGTGATAGAAAAAAACATGACGCGAAATTAATTGATACACAAAGTTGGAAAGGAATTTGAGTCAGATTATATGAAGTCGAGGAGAAAAAGAGTAAAACAATGTGAGGGAGGGAGATATTGAAAGAGAGGAGAAAACGAGATAGAAATAGTGGGGAAGAAAGAATATGTGAGCGAATGACAATAATACACAGGAAACATTGAGAGAGAGAGAGAGAGAGAGAGAGCGGGAGAGCGAGAGAAATAAAGGGTAAGCATGATTGACAGAAACATTATTTAGTTATCGAATATATATATATATATATATATATATATATATATATATATATATATATATATATATATATATATACTAGCAGTTCCGCCCTTTGCTCGGGCCCTATGTACTGTTCATAAGGTTATGTACATATGTATATATTAAAAAGTGTGAATATGTAAAGTAATGCCTTTCTGTATAATAGTCTTCCTTAACTACCATAGATAAAAGACAGACAGACATTTTCACTTTTTAATATATATATATATATATATATATATATATATATATATATATATATATATATAGATAGATGGATAGATTGGATGCAATATATAGTAATGATTTAAAAAGTATAAAAAAAGACTCGTGCGCCACCACCGAGAATAGAAACCAAAACGTTCAGCTCACGATTTATTTTGCCTCTGCCGTCAATGACTGGGCTATGAAAACATGTTTACTGCAATGCTAAAAATTAAAACATGAATCAATAGCTACTACGTTATGCATTCGTAATGCCGGCATTCGACCTTCACCTGGCAAATTTCATTTTTTTTTATTTTCACACTTTTGCACCGATTTTTCCGGGCTAAAACCCAAATATAAAGTTTTGCATGGATTATAATACCGTCATATATAATGAAGTTCCATGTCTGTAGACCAAAACCTCTAGGAGGAGTTTGGTAGGCAAAATTTGTTAAACAAAAATATATACGTATACGTAAATATATATGGAAACAATTTTGTGTTTGAAATAAACTTTTTACGCAAATATTATGCAAGTATAAATCATGTAGAATATCTGCATGAATATAATTACACGTAATAGATGATCATCCCATAAGAAAACCGTAAAAACTAATAGTGGATTAATTAAAATGAATGTTTAAAAGAATATGCAAATTAGCTAGATCTTTTGCTAGTGAATGCAATCCCACAACCCATATATAAGAAAATTGTATTTTCTTTTTAAATAAATAGAAAAGAGGCTTGCCTTTTTTCTGTTGTTTTTGTCCTTCGAGCCGGGATCAAAGTGTTGTTTCTGTTCCGGCAGATACTGCAAGCAAAGACCATATGTGGGGGAAACCCCACATATAAGACCTTGGTCAATGTAGGGGTAACCCTTCATACCAATTGTCACTATCCAGCTCTCCTACTCCCCGGGGAGTTGGTCCCGATTTCCCCTTCACTCCTCACGTTAAAAATCGGTCTTGTACTTAATTTGCTCGGTGGGGGAGCAAATAAAACCAACCCCACATATAAGACCTTGGTCAATGTAGGGGCAACCCTTCATACCAATTGTTACTATCTAGCTCCCCTACTCCCCGAGGAGTTGGTCCCCATTTCCTCCCTTCACTCCTCACATAAAAAATAGGCTTTGTGCCTAATTTGGTGGTGGGGCAAATAAATACCCTGTTGTTCTTGGCCTTCGGACCGGGATCAAAGTGTAGTATCTGTTCCGGCAGATACTGCAAGCAAAGACCATATGTGAGCACAACCCCACATATAAGACAATTTCCCTTGTGGCAATCAGTTATTGGTCAATGTAGGGGAAACCCTTCATACCAATTGTCACTATTCAGCTCCCATACTCCCCGGTGAGCTGGTCCCCATTTCCCCAATCTCTCCACATTAAAAAACGGCCTTGTGCCTAATTTGCTCAGTGGGGGAGTAAATAAATACTCTGTTGTTCTTGGCCTTCGGACCGGGATCAAAGTGTAGTATCTGTTCTTCAGATGCTGCATTAAGGTAATTTGTCCCGGTCAATGAAGGGGAAACCCTCTATACCGGGGCAATTATTATTTTAGGTCCCAACCAGAGTGACCCTTTTCCTTTTTTTTTCGGGGAGCTGGTGTAACATTTTGCTTTGGTGGGAAAGCAAATAAATAATAATAGAAAAGAGTATTTTTAATATGAATAGCAATACACAAAAATGAAAAACGAATTTATAAGAGTATATATATATATATATATATATATATATATATATATATATATAGAGAGAGAGAGAGAGAGAGAGAGAGAGAGAGAGATGAAGCGAAAGCGAGAAAGAAAAAAGATATAAAGTAAAAATAAAAGAAGAGGTCAAAAATAAGTTGCAGAAAAATAGAATACACCTATGTATAACGTCTAATCATATATATATATAATTTTATTTTATCAATATATTTAACTTATTCAATTAATACACACACACACACACACACACACACACACACACACACACATATATATATATATATATATATACTAACAAAAGTACCCGTCGTTGACTGGGTTAAAAAACAGCCTACAGAAAATGGACTCTGATTTATGAAAATATGATAGGTTATGGAAAGGAAGGGTTGTAAATTTGGGTTGGATTTTGTGGTATCAAAACCAAAGCAAAATATGTAAAGTAAAAATAGAATAGATAAACCCCATAATTTATTATACCATACCTGTTCACACTGAAACACTAATCACAATATTCTGTGGATCTATATTAAAAAAACCTTGTTAAACTTTGTGACATATTTCCATTCTATGGAGGTCAGGTGTGTGTGTGTCTGTGTACCTTTCCCTACGCAATAACTCTGTCAATTTTTAGTCTACAGACTCGAAATTTGTATATACAGGATACTGAGATTTGGGAAAATCGATGTGATCGGTTTTTGGCCAAATATTTGGCGATTAAGGCGTGTAAATTCAACGATTTGACCTTTGAGAAATCTACCAAACTCCTCCGACAATTTTGGGTCTACGCACTTGAAATTTAAGATATAGGTTCCTTAGACATGGATCAAACTTAATAACTTGATTTGAGCACAAAACAATAAATTTTAAGGGGTCATAATATGGGGAAAAATTAAAAAAAAATTGACCTCACCGCGGTCTCTTCCAAATTACTCAGACAATTTCTGGTCTAAATATTATAAATGTTACATAAAGGGTATTCAGATAGGGCAAGCTTTTTCATCAGTTTGGGTCGAAATTTTTCAGTTATCAATATATAAATGTATGTATGTATGTCTGTTTGCATGTCTGCCTTAAACTTTTAATAGAGGCGACGGATTTTACCAAGATTAGTATCGTTTTAAAGTTCGACCTTTCATACGACAAATATCGAAAAATTGGCCAAAACCATTAATATCTTCCCCTTCAACTAGGCACTTTTCTACAGGGGGGGGTCACTTTTTTCGCCGATATTTTTGAATGTTATCCTCTCCTTTAGATTGTCTAGCCTTAATTTAAAAAAATGTCGCTTCCGGTTTGGCGGTGGTCGCAACAGCATGAACGTTAGGTTTTACCCCGTTCTTTTCCTCCTTTGCTGTACGGGTTCGAGCCTGCCTTCCTACTACCACTTTTTTTTCTCAACATACACATCCAAACACCCGGGCAACGCCGAGCTGAAATGCTAGTATATATGTATATATATATATATATCAGGTTTATATAATTCAGAGCTAAAGCAATGAATTAAACTAAGTTTACACGAGTGCTGAATTTCAAGATATATACATTTTATTTTTTACATAAAATTTTTTAGATATCGCTACACATTCATGCGTATGTTTCAGTCAACAAATTATAACTACTTAGAGACATTGTCTTTGCGATGTAGGTTTTTACAAAAGTCCACTACGTTATACAGCCTAATATAATGCGTAGAGTTTCTGGAAATTGAACTTATAGATTGAGATATAGGCGCGAGCCACAAGAAAATATGGACGAAATTGCATTAAAATTATAAGTGCCAGAAATTAATCTTTAGAATAAATCACATATTGTATGATTAAATATGTTTCTCTGATTTATTTTATTTAAAGTTCGCCGCCTCTAAAACTTCCACCTCTCCTTCACTTTATATATATATATCTATAATATAAAGCTGAACGTCTGTGTGTGTGTGTGCCTGGTCACGAATAGGCTCCTATATGGTCGACTATTTTAAAAAACTGATTAAGTATAATGATAGAAAATGTATCGAGAATCAGGAATGGGTATGTTTGATCTGACAGAACGGTGGTTCATAAAATTATGGGGTCTACGTTCACGCCTGGTCCCAAGGTATGGAAATAAAAAATGAAAAAAAAAAAACGTGTAAAATGGTTTTTGATATAAATGTACATAAGAATACTTTGATAAGTATGTTTAAACTTAAATAGGGATGGTATAATAAAAGTGTGGGGTCTGCTTTAACAAAGACTTTTCATATCTATTTGCATAAGTATACTTTGATAATTATGTTTCAGTTTGAAGAAATATGTTATAATAAAATTATTGGGTGTTCGTTCGCGCCTGACCTCTATAGAATGTAAATATGTCACAAAGTTTAACAAGGTTTTTTTAAAAAGGGGTGAGGATCCACAATAACACCTTAACTTTAATCTTAATTCACGTTAGCTTTTATTTATTTTTATGAGTTGAATCATATTGTGTCGAATAAATTCACCTCATAAATTCACGTTCCTATTAAAGTGAAAGCAAAAAAAAAAAAAAAAGTCGGAACTTTAGACAATTCTCGACACAAATTTTTCATAACTCTTTTTTTTCCTTCTCCACTTGCACGTGACACTCTTTCGAAAATAGATAAAAATAAAAAATAAGAACGTTACTTGTTATCGTGCCAAAAGAAGGAAAAAATCCTGCTCACGTGATGACGTGTCTTTTTAAAAATATTTACTCAACCTTTTTATTTTTATTTATATATCTGGAATTCAGTTGATTACAACCTTTTCTGCGTGTTCTTTACATTACAATAGTACAACCTTGAATCCGACGGCGCAATTCTACACCGTTCAATACTGTAAAACTGAAACGAACCCACTCTGCTTGAAAAGGGTGCCATTTTCTTCTTATTCATATTTATATCGATTCTTTGCTTGAAAAAACTAAAGTAATTACGTGTTTACTTTTTTAATATCCTATTTTACTGTTTCGGATTATTTTACTAAAGTAAGTAAAACTTCATTATTTTTAAAAACTGATTTTGTTTATTTTTTTCGATATTTCGTCGTTATTATTTAGTAAGAGTGTTTATCAGAAAAGCCAACAAACGACTACCCGAAAAAATAAATATACCAGAAATATATGTTACCATAGTCAATAAAAGTTCAGTTCATGTTATTTTTTGGTTTGAAATAGTTTTTAATGCTCTTTACTTGAAATGATTTCAGCGAACCGAAATTAAAACGAAATTTGTGGCGATAACTGCTTAAATGAATTTTTATATAAACTACTACACATGCCATAATCGAATATTCCTCAAGCACAAAATAACGGAAAACATTAAAATATGTTTATAAATATTCCTTACGTTGACGGAACTCTCTGTAATTGTTAACACAGAATGCTCAGGTGCCCCTTCTTCAAATTGAAAACGGGATTCTCCATTTCAAAGTCGCTGCCATTTTGATTTTTTTAAAACCGGTTCGTGAATTAAAAAAAAAAATTACAAACTACTTAAAAATACAAACCAATGAACTTTTCTACCAGAAAAATAACTTTTATTGACTATGGTAACATTTATTTCTTGCATATTTATATTATTATATATATATAACATTTTCTCTTTGTAAGGAAACATCATTTTGTTGGCCACTCTTGGCTACGAATGGAAACAAAGTTGATTTAAAAAATATATTTTCGCGAAAATTATCTTTACTTTAATCATATTTTGCTTAGTGTAAAATTTTTGAGTATCAAAACCTATCTCTTTACAACCCCCTCCTTTTAATAACCTATCATACTTTCATCAATCATAGTCCATTTTCTGTAGGCTTTTTTGAACCCAGTCAAAGTCGGGTACTTTTTCTAGTATATATATATATATATATATATATATATATATATATATATATATACATATATATAAATACAATACAAAGTTTGTACGTATCTTGAAAATGTGTCAAGATACGTGCCAACTTTGTATTTTTTTTAAGCATATCTGATTTTTTAAATAATATAAAATTTTAAATTGTCTGGTTTATATTGAAACAATTGTAATATCCGAAAAATACAAATATGAAGTTATTCTTTATTGCTGTTTTTTTTGCCAGCATATATATATATATATATATATATATATATATATATATATGATTGCAACGTCTAGTCAGTCAGGTGCCACTCCCTCAGACACAGAAAGTCCATGTGTCAGAATATGACTTTTCTGTCCTGCTAGCGACTTACACACCTTCAAGCAGACATGACACTGAAGACGGTCATTGGAAAAAAACTAATAGCAATGGAACTCGTATCATTGTGCGCTTTCATGTGATTAACCAAACCTGCTTTGGACATCAGAGTTCGGTCACACAAACTTCACAGATCCATCCAAAGATCTCCATGATTGGGCTGCAAAGTTTGGCGTTTCCTATATGCTTTCTTGAGTCAGTGTGGGGTCTACTCAACACATGATTTCCTGCTTATTAGCCTCTCCGTCATTACTTATTAAACTAGGTTAGAAATTTTTTAGACATGAAGGGCGTGACATCGTCTTGTCGGAACCATTGTTCATTTTGATTAATACGTCTGCGTCGTTGTTACAATGTGACCTAAAATTTCTTTAGTATTGCCCCATATTCACAGTTTACGATTTTTCATTTTCATCTTCATTCTGCAGGTTTTTTTTTTTAGTATAATGGCCTCTTTAGCACATCTTCCGGTACGACGTAAATAATGATTTCGCTATTTACATGTGCTGACACCAGAAAGTTCGCTTCCTCACAGAACCAAACATGATCCACAAAGTTTGGATTGATATCGAGTGTGTTATAGAATCATTTACACATGTTTATACGTTTTATCGTCATGATGCCTAAGGTCATGTCTGTTTTGGGTCTTGTAAGGATACAAACGATAGATTTCCAATTCTTAAATACGTTGTCGAAGTAATTTTTTAGACTTTCACACCGTACAGCAGCAATATTCCTTTCTGCCCTAGAACTCACTCTCCTTCCGAAATAATTTAAAAAAAATTTTTAATTCAATTTTCACCCCAAACAAGGCACAGTGTCACTTTGAAGCAGGGGGCCACTACCAGGGACTTAATTAGCAGGGTCATTATGAAGGGAGATGAGTAGAAAGATATTTGTTCACATTACACTTGAACTTCTGCATATCAGTACAGTTGGGAAAGCAGAATCCCAGAAGGGAGTTCCAAAGACCTGCAGTTATGGGGAAGAAACTATTAGAGTAAAAGGCTTTCTTGCACCTAGGGATCTCTACTGTAAAGGGACGAGACTTAGTAGCTTGTCGGTTTTGTCGGGGGTAGTTACGTCGAGGAGGTACAAGTGTTTGCAGTTCATCAGAGCATTCATCATTAAAGTATTTGTAGAACAGGCAGAGGGATGCAACATCTCGTCGATGGGACAGAGGCTGAAGCCTAGATGACAGTTCAGGGCCTATCAGGTTGGCGACTCTCTTTTGAACCCTGTCCAGGAGCGAGAGACAAACAGCAGATCCACCAGCCCAGATGTGACAATAGTACTCCATACATGGGCGAATGGTGGCCTTATAGAGGTACAGGATACTGTCAGGCGTAAGTAGTTTTCTAGCACGGTAGAGGGAGCCAACCTTCCTTGCAGCAGCCTTGGCAATGCTCTCAATGTATCTATTCCAGTTCATATTCCCTGTAAACGTTAGGCCGAGGAGTTTAAAAGAAGTACTTTCAGGCAATGTGTTCTTAGCCATTGCTATTGGTGGTAGAGAAGGTTTCTTGCAGTTATTGAAGGAAACAAGCTTAGTCTTAGCAGCATTGAATGTGACCATCCATTTTTGTCCCCATTCCACTACGGATTGGAGATCATCCTCTAGTGTTTCTGCCATTTCCTTGGATATGTGTTCATTTGTTTTCCCCTCATATCTGTTATAGAGAGTGGTGTCATCTCGAAACAATTTTATCAGGGAGGTCATTTATGAATATCAGGAATAACAGAGGTCCAAGGATAGACCCCTGAGGTACTCCCGCATTTATGTCATATTGTTTAGATGTACGACCGTCGAGGACAATTGGATTTTTCTCTTACTTAAGAAGGATTTAATTACATTATGAATTCTTCCAGTGATTCCATATGATCTAATTTTTCTTAGAAGGCCATCGTCCCATACCCTGTCAAAAGCCTTAGATATATCAAGGGCTATCGCTCTACCCTCCCCATTTTTGTCCAATGAACGGTATATACGTTCAGAAACTACAGTTAAGATATCTGCTGTTGAACGGGCTTGCCTGAATCCATATTGTTTGCCAGTCAGGAGTTTAGCAGCTGCTAGGTGCTGGACTAGGGCTTGATTAACTACGGACTCAAATATTTTGGCGAAAAGCGGGAGGAGGCTAATGGGGCGATAATTTAGTGGGTCAGTTCTTTCACCGGAATTCTTGAAAACTGGTACCACAGAAGCGGTTTTCCAGCAGTCGGGAAAGCACGATTCGTTAAGGAATTTATTGTAAAGTTTGGAGAGAACTGGAGCAACCTCGGCAGAGCATTTTTTTAATAGCACAGCCGGGATGAGATCTGGTCCACATGCTTTTGAGGTGTCTAGGTTTTTTTATAATAGCATGTACCTGAGAAGGGGTGATTTTCAAATCGTCTAGTGTGGCGTCTGTTCGCAGAGGAAAATCAGGGAGGGAGTGGTGTACCGGGTTCAGTGTGGAGTTTCAGACAAACCGACTGGCAAGCAGATTAGCCTTGTCAGTTGCCGTGCAAGCAACCTCATGATTGTTTGATAGTGGGGAATAGTTGACTGTCCATTATTTACTACGCTGTTGTAGATTTTCCAAAAATCCCGGGTTCCTAATTTCTGTGTTTCGATGCGTTTTCTGGTGGTTTCAGAGTAATCTGTCTTAGCTGTCTCTATCACTCTCTTACAATTATTTCTAGCTTCTATATACTTCTGTTTATTTGAGCTGGACTTATGTCGGTTGAATCTGCGGAACGCATGCTGCCTTTGACAAATGGCAGCTGCACAAGCAGAAGTAAACCATTGGGGAGAGTGGGGCTTGCTATAGAATTTCCGTGCGGGAACATGTGCTTCAATTGCAGTTTTGAACCATTCAGTGGTCTCATTTGCACACTGTTCCACTGGAAGAGAAAAGATATTTTGCTATGAGGCATCTCTGATGAGTTTCCTGATGGCTTCCCAATCAACCGTTTTGTAATACCTCGTTATTTTGAGTAGTGGGTTTTCAGTTTTAGGGCGAGAATTTAGGCTGATTTATCCCATTATCACAGCGTGATCAGCATTCCCGAGTGGGCTGTGGGCATTTCTTGTACAGTCATCGGGAACCGTTGTCAGAAAGAGATCTAGAAGTGAGGCATGTTGATCTTGCTGGTTTGGGAAACGTGTCGGAAATGTAACCATTTGAGATAGGGAATGGGATATAGAGAAGCTATGTGTTGTGCTACCAGCTACGTCTGTGAGATTAGAGAATCCTAACCAGTTACTGTGGTGGACATTGAAGTCACTAAATACATGTACTTGTGCGCTAGTATCGAGGGAGAGTGCTATATCTATACTGTCTGAGACTTTGTTTATTAGGGTACAGTCTTGGGTTGAGGGAGAGCGGTAGAGAAAATACAAGTAGCTAATATTGTGTTGCATATTTTGTCTAAAGCACATAAAGGTCTGGTTGTCTAATTCTAGTTTTATTTCTCTAGTCAGGGGGAGGGTGTTACGAATATAGACTCCAAGCCCATGCATATGTCTGTCCGAGTCCTTACGGTAGAGTGGGAGATAACCAGGCATGTTAAAGTGGTTAGAGGGAATGGAGGAGTGAAGGTTAGTTTCACTTAATGATAAGATATCCGGGGTGTTTACAAGGAGAAATGACTCAACATCATCTAAGTTAGTTCTAAGCCCGCGGATGTTTGTAAATGAAATTAAGTGCCACTTAAGCCGTTCAAATTTAAACTTTGTACAGTTCTAACCTTTATGAATATCAGAATCACGTCAAAATCTTGCTTTTTGCTGGTGCATAACGACATTGAAACTTTCTCAGAAAATTTTCTTGTACTACAGCGTGTAGGTTGTAGGGTAAATAGGCTTCCACACAAAACGTTTTTCTTTGATTGACCATGACATGTTGGGGAAGAATATTTTTAATTAATACATTGTGCTCAAAATTGACTATTATATTTTAAAATAAAAAGATAAAATAAATATAAAAAAGTTGGATTCTGCTTTTTCTTATCACTCTGTAAATGCGATTAATCTTTATCGTATTCTACTATTTTAAAGAAATCGTTACTTTTGAGTTCAGAGCTTCTATAAGAAGAATGAAAGATGTATCTATTTAAATTTTTTTTTACTGGTCCCTTTATATTGTTATCAACTATTCCATTCCAGTTTTTGTCTGAAATCTAATTTATCTTTAAACGCGTTCATATCGATAGCTATAGATATCTGTATATACAGGGTGGCCCACTTAAAAGTAGTCCAATCTCTCTAATCTTTCTCTAATCAATTGTTTTTCAGATTAAGCGGCCCACTAAAAAGTAATCTTTCGTTTAACGACTAACTGACATCACAAGACAAAATGCAATTCTTTTTCCAACAAGATGGCGCTACACGCCACACGTCTCAAAGGTCAATGAGACGAGTTCATAAAATGTTTACGGAAGAAAGAACAGTAAGCAAAGGGTTATGGCCACCACGTTTCCCGAACTTGTCATCATGTGATTTTTATCTTTGGAGGACTTTAAAACAAACGCTTATGCAAATAATCCTCACAATCTAGACCAACTAAAGGAGAACATTACCAACGCTATCAGGAGAATCACCAGAGAAGATCTACAGACAGTATCTGTAAATGAAACGCATAGATGTCAATGGGGAGCACTTCCAGCATCTTTTATAACACTACAGGTAATTTAAACAACAAAAGAGTGTCCTTCCTCTGTACTACATTTTCTGGGCTACTTTTAAGTAGGCCACCATCTCTCTCCATATATATACATATATATATATATATATATATATATATATATATATATATATATATATATATATATATATATACTAGAATTTTAGCCCTGCGTTGCTCGGCTGTTACGAGGTGTACGTTAAGCAAAAAAAAAAAAAAAAAAATAGTAGTAGAAAGGCAAACTCGAACCCATACTGCGAAGGCGGAAAAGAACGTGAAAAAAAAACGTGACGTCTTTGCTGTTACGATCACCGTCAAACCGGAAGTGACATAGGTTTAAATTAAGGCTAGACATTTGAAAAGAGGGGATGACTTTCAAAAATATCGGCGAAAAAAGCAACCCATCCCTGTAGAAAAGTGCCAGGTTGAGGGTGAGGAAATGAATGTTTTTAGCTAATTTTTCGATATTTGTCGTATGAAAGGTCGAGCTTCAAAACGATACTAATCTTGTGAAAATCCGTCGCCTCTGTCAAAAGTTTTAGGCAGACATGCAAACATACATGCATACATTTATATATTGGTAGCTCAAATTTTAGACGCAAGCCGATTAAAACGCTTGCCCTATCTCTGAATATCCTTTATGTAAAATTTCAAATGTTTAGATCAGAAATTGTCTTGGTAATTTTGTAGAGACCGAAGAGGTAAAAATTTTTTAAACTTTGACCCCTATTATGACTCCTTAAAATTTATTGTTTTGGGCTGAAATCAAGTTATTAAGTTAGATCCATGTCCAAGGAACCTTTCAATAGTTTAAACCGAAAATTAACGGAGGAGTTTTGTAGAGTTGTCAAAGGTCAAATCGTTGAACTTTGACCCCTTAACAAACTTCTGGCCGAAAACCGATCACATCGATTTTCCCAAATCCTCCTACTCTGTATATCAAATTTCGAGTCTGTAGGCTTAAAATTGACAGAGTTATTGCGCAGGGAAATGTACACAGACAGACACACACTTAGACACTTAGACACTTAGACACTCTCACTTATATATATATATATATATATATATATATATATATATATATATATATATAGTCCTAATTAATCACCGCCTAGTCAAGTTAGATAGATGTTAACCATAGACATAGATTAATAAATATATGCACCTACAGAATTATTAAATTATCAATGAAACATGTATATATATATATATATATATATATATATATATATATATCATTAATCTTTCTGTCGATGCATATATTTATATATAAGTGTATATTGACTACGTATATGAATATATGTTTCAGCTGAAATCACAACTGAAACATGTATGCATATATGTAGCCGATAATCTTTGCATGCATAAAGACATTTTTACTATAATACAGTTCTATTTTTTATCGACACTATTTTATTAACATTGGGGTTTCATTGGATAAACTTCCAGGAAATAACAGTAAAATAATCATTATTTGTGTGTATATAGATAAATAAATATAAATAGATAGACGACCAAAATAGATACATAATGTTATAGAATTACGTCGTGGCATAAGAACTATTGAAGCGTATGTAATTCTTCGTGTTTCAAAACAATCCATCCACCAAAACATATAGGATGAAAATGGTTGCAACGCAGCTGAACGCGCCATACACATTCTGTAAATCCTATTACTAAAATAACAAAAAGGGATAATACTCAGATACGTTCATTCAATCTACGCGTGTATTGATGTAAATGATATTTATAACTGAAGTGTGACAGATGAACGGGAGAAAATGCATAAACGCATCTCAAACTATTATTAAAAATGAGGCAACAACTTAAAGTAATAAACGTGTTTTTTTAGAATGAAGAAACTAAGCTACGACAATTTGCAGCCATTACTTGTTATAACAAACTGCATATTGACTCGATAATAACACGCTCAGCAATAGTAATATTGTTCTGTACATAATAAATATGAAAATGTTTATATCAAAAGAAGCAACGCAGATTATACACACACACACACACACACACACACACACACATATATATATATATATATATATATATATATATATATATATATAACAGCTACATGGTAAACAGCTGATGATCCCCATTTTCTATTTACAAAATTTTAGTTAAGATTTTCTCTTTTCATCCTTATGTAGTTAAATTCTGCTTTAAAATTGAAGACTTTTGCGAAATCGGCTTATGCAAATGCTAAGTCTATTTTTATTTAACAACTTTAGTTAATGCCTTCTTTCATCCTTATATAAATGAATTCTCTTTTGTCATTAAAAACGTTTTAGAAGTCGGACTATGTAGATGCTTTATCTGCGATAGGTTAAAGTTAATATATATTTTTCCTTCCGGAAATTTAAACTGCATTCTTCATTTTTATTTTTGCAATTTTTTTTATTCAAAGCTTCTTTAGAATATATATATATATATATATATATATATATATATATATATATATATATATATATATATATATATATATTTATATATATATATATATATAAACAGCTACATATACATATATATATATATATAAAACAGCTATATATATATATATATATATATATATATATAAAATTGTATTTTACTATAATAATTAAATACCTACAGACACTAGTGTTTCCTCCTTTTTGGAATCTTCAGTGCAGGGTATCACGATTATTACCAGTCGAACCCCGCAACACGAGACATCTCTGGCTCAATTAGCGAAGACCTAACCCATTCGGCTACCATTAACCGCCTGAAATAGCGTTGAATTTAAACATTTTAATATTAAATATTCTATAACGTCAGTCAGAGAGGGATCTAATCGTTATATATATATATCACTTGGCCAGGATTGAATGAGGATCATATTTTATTGCCATCGAAATCGATGAAATCGCCCATTCATCAATAAAATCGATTAATTGCTTCTCTAATTGAGGACCCACTACGGTGAACCCGGAGGCAATTCCACATGCCTCTTCGCAGTCACTTAATCCATAATACATTGTAGTCTATATTGCACTGTAGAGAACCTTGTCATATCAACGAACCTAATGTTGATTTTATATGATGAGTCTTTCTGCTTGTACGGCAATAAAACTTTTGATGTTAGGCTATATAAAGTAAAAATCGCTCGTTCCTTCTTTCATCGGAATTTTCGATTCTCGATTATCGATATTTATCGAAGAAATTCAGCTACAAAACTTATCTAAAACAAAACCTCATAAATACATTTGTGTGTAATTAAAAATAATCGGCCCACCTGTTTGGGAGTTCATAGGAAACCCTTCCCTTTCTCCCCCCCCACACCTACAAAATTCATTTTATACAATAGTAGATAGATATGCATTTAGACAGCATTTGTTTTATTTATGCTAACAGTATTAAAAATAAAAAATTTCAACTTAATTTTTATCTTTTTTAAAACTTTTCTTTATGATCTTTCTAGAGTTAAAATGCAAAAAGTGTTCTATTTGTATTGCGAAGATTTTCGATTCTTCATCGAATACCTATCTGAAAAGACAAAAAAAAAACATCGAGAGAACCTTTTTCAAACTATTCTGAAGACGTAAACAATGTTAATTCTGTGATGCCAGTCTTGACGTACGCTATTAAATTGTATTACATTAAACGTATTAAATTATTACAATTGGTTTCATAGGCAATGTTTTGTAGGTTGTTGAGTTTTGATGAAGATAGTTTCGTGTATTTTTAATTTTGAAAAATTGGTTTCGGAATGTATTATTTTTGCGTTAAAGTGCATGCTGAGACGACTACCTTACCCTCTGTTTCACTATGCATCTTGTAAACTCAATATACCAATATCTACATAAACATAGATGCTTCCATCCTTCTCTGACTTAAAACAACTCCTAGTTAATAACACAAAAATAATAATTTAAGTTTCTTTCAACTATATAAATATGGGTTTTAGGAGTATAATATAACCACAATCTTCCGTTTGAAAATTCAAATATATCAGATTTGTCTTAAATTTGGCGTCAATTAAACAAGGGGTTCTGAATTTAAATTTGGCTAAAATTTGATAAAAAGCTAATGGATTTTGATCAGAATTAGAATAAGGATTCTAGACATAAGTATTTGTAGCATATGTTCAATTTAAGTTTCGTAAAGGAGACATAAAGCTTTTCTGTTTGAAATATTAATTTTATCCGTCCATGTACAGATATTGTCCTAGTGTCTTAATAACTTTTCAGGTGTTTATATGTTTATATTTTTGCACGTACAGAATTCAATACTAAACTAATTAACCGATCATTATGAATTGGAAAACAGCTTCTAACCATAAGGGATCGCAATGTGAGCTTTTACTTTATTGAATTTAGTTTCATGCAAAAGGTTTAAAATGAGTGTGGATGTGAATCTTCATTTACAACACATACAATATTGCAGACTCTCACTAGTTGATCTCATTTAAATCGTTATAAGACCCCTTTAGATGAATAAAATATTTGAGCGATAATTAATTGGAAAGTAAAAAAGAAAACTTGAGTTTACTTTGAATAATAATCGCAACTCTCGCTTGTCCTTTTAATCTTCATGTTTCATATGCGATGTTTCTCACAAAGGAGAAAGAATTACTGTTTTCTGGGTCGTGATCTAACCATATAATACCTATCGTTGGGAAGTTTTTGACGTGGATAGCATTTTATCTCCTTAGAGCGAGTGGCTTCATGCCTTGTCTGGAGCGATTTCCATAAAAAATAAGCCAAGTTTTTGCACAGTTTCTACAAGAAGAATATTTGAAATATATTTTCAGTTTGAATGTCCATGTACTATGAAAGGTGCACGCGGGTTTTTATTATTAACAACCCAACATCTAAAAAAAAGTGCAATAATAGTAAATAACAATCAGATTTAAATACAACAAAAGTATCAGAATGATAAGCAAATGTCACTCTGAATGTCACGTTGACAGAAAAGTAGTGAAAATAAAAATATAAACAAGTATGAAGGTAATAATAAAACAAAAAAGAAAAAAACAAGTGAAGCATGCGTGGTCCCCCGTGAATACACAGTGAACAAGGCATAAAAATGACTAAGTTCAGCATTTGCCCCCTACCCATTTAGCCCCAAAAGCCCCCAGTGGAGTAAAATCCTGATGAAAATGAACAAACGGTGCAGTTTAGATCTTAACATATGTAAATTTGAGTCTTGCACCATGCAAAAAAAAAAAAAAAAGAATAGAAATGACTAAGGCCATCATTGCTCCCCCCCCCATTTAGCCCCAAAAGTCCCTAAGGCGTTAACATATTTTAATTTGAGTTCAGCACCATGCAAAACTGCTAAATAGACATATGCAGAAAATTTTGGACAAATATGGTAAAAAAAGTTCCCAAAATGGAGTGTTTTTATTAACCCTATAAGAGCCGCTGGGGCACACCCAAGAGTTATCGCGAAGTATAAACAAACAAAATTATATAGAAATCAGTTTGTTACAACTTTTCAGAAAGTTTTATAAAAATCCAAGGCATCAATTTTTTTAATAAGCACAAAAGTGTCAATTTTAGCCATTTTAACCCGAAAAGAACGCCTAAGGAGTCAACCGGAATTTGCCCGGAAAAATCTGTTCTGTTACTTTTTTTTTTATTCATATCATGTTTAATGTTTGTGCAAAATTTCAAAAAATTCCAAGGCGTAGTTATTGAGAAAAGTGCGGACAGACGAACAGACGAATGGGCAAGGGTGAATTTACAAGTCCGCCTTCTTTTTGTCGGGGGACCAAAAAGATCATTCTAATTCGCCAACATTCGCTAAATGTGTAGATTATCGTAGAAAATTAATGCGACATATATTGCGACCAAAGTCATTAACAAAACTGTCAGTGGAATGGAGGGGCTAAGTGTTTAACGACACGGACTAGCAATCTGGTTATGTCGGGTTCGAATCCAATTCGTTTCATAGAAATACTGTCACGTAAGGATAATAGCAACCGGCACATTGTCCCGCGTTCGAGTATTTGATTTCTTTCTAGAAAGAATCCCAA
This sequence comes from Euprymna scolopes, assembly GCF_053919585.1. Taxonomy (NCBI): domain Eukaryota; kingdom Metazoa; phylum Mollusca; class Cephalopoda; order Sepiida; family Sepiolidae; genus Euprymna; species Euprymna scolopes. Next base: position 39,886,088 of record NC_136515.1, read on the forward strand.
CTGGGAAAAAATCTGGGAAACGAATTTTAATCATCATCATCTTATTCATTCAAAATGACTAAAAGAATGATACTAAATAACAACACAATGGGGGGGGTAATGGTGGAGCAGTGGTTAACGACATGGACTGATAACCCAGGTATGCCAAGTTCGAATCCACAGAACACTTCCACTTAGAGACGTTGATAAACCATGAGTTTGTTTTCTCTAACTTATCGCAACCCAACTTTGATCTTAATATTTCAATTACTTTTCAGCCAAGCTGTTTCCCGTGTTTTTTTTTTTTTAAAGATGTACTGTTAATTTACGCTTGTAATTTTTTTCTCTAAACACATGTCCAAATCCGACGTTCATATAAGATTCAACGTAATTACCTGTCACGCTCTTTATGAATATTTTTTGCAATATGATTTTATGTCCACCATCTCTGGTTGGCTTTCATGTGCTGTTCAACCAGATCAAACGCAAAACACCGAACGAAGTTCATCATTGAGTCTTTAATTTTCTTTCGGGTATAGATTAAAATTTCATGAACAATAGTTTTAACTTGCCATTTTATTATACCTAAACTTCTAACTATGATGAAAGTTGTGAGTAAGTTGGAATGCAATGGGAAGTATAACATCGTTGTTTGCTGTAACTAACTAACGGCAGTTATATGTGTCTATTACATAAATAACAAATGCCTGTTTGTATGACCAGCTGAAACTTGAAAAACACACAACAACATCCACAAAGTTAAGGTTTTCTACTTGGTTTAACTCCGAATGTATAATATATAACATTTAAAGAAAAGTATTCATTATCTAAGGATTTAATGATCATTTTTATCATTTAATGTTATCAAGATTTACACAAATAGTTGGATGTTATTTTGTCTGTTTGAAGCCATTTATTAAAGAGAATTAACTCTGACTTTTTTTTTCACAGAGTATTTTTCATTATGCCGACTCAACTTGTTTGTTAGTGTATGTCCAGAAAGAGGAATACGCTGGACGAAGAAAAAGGGGGGGGGAACAAGATGAGAAAAAGAGGATAGAAGTTACACTTTTACCATGGGCAATGCCGGAGAGCCATTCTAGTATAAAATAAATATGACCAAAGATGAACAGTCAATCTCAAGATCACTAAGCGGCACAGGGACTAAAACGTACTCGACATATAAATAATATATAATATAAAAATATAAAAAATAATATAATAAAAATATAAAAAATAATATGATAAAAATATAAAAAATAGTAAATGAAAAATTGCTGTAAAATTGTTTCGTTTATTTGACAACAATCTTCTTACATTCCTGAATTCGTCGATCGTCGACATCTTATGCGTAAAAAAACTGAGAATGTGATTTACATTAATAACAATTAAACACTTTCGTTGATGACAAAACTCACCAAAGAACGGTTTATTGTATTAAATTTTTAAAGTTGTTCAAGGTGTTATTTTTTATTTTATGTTGTAGTGCGAATAGAACTGATTAACAAAAGCGAATCACAACTTTACAAAAACAATCCTAATTTCATTCTTGAAATTTTCACTGACTTTCATGGCACCAATTGTTTCAATATGTTCGAAAGTGTGTTTTCCGTTTCGTTTTTATTTAATGACATATCAACCATTAATATTTTGATGTCGAAAGGCAAAACCTCTACAAAATGATTCAATCGTCACTAGTTTTACGTGATTCAATTTTTTTTTGTATTTTATAAGCAAACAAAATATTTTTTTTGTATTTTATAAGTAAACAAAATATTTTTTTTGTATTTTATAAGTAAACAAAATACGTGTTTATATTAATTTATTTATTGTGAACTATTATTCTCATCTTTCTTAGTTGCTGTTTCACGACGTTTCGGCCAACTATTCCTCTGGCCTTCGTTTTCAGACAATTTTCACCTGGCGTAGTTGATAGAGACGTTGAATCTCTACGGTTCCAGGTGAGAATTGTCGGAAGATAGCGGTTTCAATCCTACCCAAAGCCGACCAGAGGCTTACTTGGACGAAAACGTGGCGAGATGACAACTACGGATGGCAGTAATTGCCGAGAAAGCAGTTGAGAGATTCGAAGTTCTTATCCCTCGCGGTTATCACCTGACGAAGGCCAGAGGAATAGTTGGCCGAAACGTCGCGAAACAAATACTAAGAAAGATGAGAATAATAGTCCGCAATAAATAAATTAATATAAATAATACTCATCTCAACCATGAATTCCAATTAAAATTACATATAAAATACATGTCATTTGGATTATTCGTAGTACAGTTCTCATCTGAAGTGTTATTTGTACAACGTTTCGGCCGATGTAATCTCCAAACTTATTTTGGTATATCTTGTCGAACGCGGAAATCTTTCTCTTGAATTCAGGAATCTGCATAGAATTACGATCACTCAAGATGTGAACAGTCAGTCAATTTAGATTCTTGATAAAATTATTTATAAAAAATAAACAGATTACTTGAGTGCCATCAACTTTAATCGAAACTGAAACCAAATCTGATGAAGAATTCTTGGTAAAATTATTTATTACAAGAAATGGAAGTCCATAATAATTAAACGACAGTCCCTCGGATGTAAGCGTGACACACAAAATAAATAACACACACGCTATCTTATTAATATATGGATTGCATTTGCATACTTTTCGTCACGTGCCTTCCTTAGGGGTAGTTCTACCACTCCTCTTTATACTACTACTACTACTACTACTACTACTACTACTACTACTACTACTACTACTACTACTACTAAAAATAATAATCGTATATTTATATGTTATTATAGTAATGATATCGTTTAACAACACACAGGTTATAATGGTGGATAAATATGTAAAAACGCAAAAGAAAAAAGAATACATGGATGACTCCTATGCATATACACAGCCTAAAACTAATGCAATGAAACAAATTATAGTTACAAACATTAATAAATGCAATTAAAATATACAGATAGGAATTCCAAATAAAAAAAAGTGTGCATTAATAGAGATGAAAACAGAAGAACAAAACTTTTCCGTTAGTCAATATAGGGGAAACATCTTTATAATAATGCATGTTTATTTTTGCCCATTTTCAGAGTGCCCCTTACAGGGGAGGTGATTTTGCTCTCACATTAAACACAACGTTTTCTTTTGTATTTATAATATCTTTCATACGTTTTGTTCTCTTTTCTCAACCATTAATTTTTTTGTTGCATTAATTTCGTTATTTCTGTCTTCTTTCATTCCAGTCTGCTAATTTTAATTCTACATAATTTATTTCTTTATTCTTTTCTCTTACATTTTTTTCTAAGTTTTTTTTTCTTTCACTATTCTTGTTTTCTACTTGTCATCCATCTTTCCTTTTTCCTTTCTTTTTTCTTTTCAACTGGTTTTTATTCTTAGGGGTTTCATTTAATCTTCTACCTTCTTATCATTGCTTGTTTTCTTGCTTGTTTTTTCTTTTGTTCTTTCTTTCTTTCTTTCTTTCTTTCTTCTTCTTTTTCTTCTTCTTCTTCTCTACTTCTTGTCCTTTTCTTCTTCTTATAGGGCAGACGTTTGGAGACATGAATTGGCAGGACTCACATTCTTTCTTCAGTTCTTTAGCATAAGTCTTGTAGATTTCCACAAAAGTCACTAATGGTTCGTCTTCTTCTTCTTCTTCTTCTTTTCTATAGAGTTTGTTCCTTATACATCAATTTCTTTCCTTCCCATTTTTATTCCATCAATATTTCATTTCTTCTTACCTTGCTTCACCCTTCTTTAGTTTCCAATTCCTTTCTTTCTACTCTTTCTCGCTTACATCGTTATTTTCTTTATTCTTTCTTTAATTTTTATCATCTTTTACTATTTCTGCTTTGGTGTCATTTTATACCCTTTTCCTTTTACCCTCTCTCTTACTTTTGCGCTCGATGTCAATTAAGACATTTCCCAATTTTCTTTTTCCTTTACTTTTCAAACTTCCTTCTTTGTACATTTTCTTTTTCTTATTTTCTTCATAAACGCCATATTTTCATGACATTTTACGTTATTTAAATTCACATCGACGCTAGAAAAACAAAACTACAAAACGAAAACAAACAAAACGCGACGGCATGAAATTTCCATTAACAAAAAAATAACAATAAAAAAGACAACTAGTAAAAATAAAAAATAATCATCTTCATTTTCCCCGCCAAAAAATCCTGATTGAAAATTATTTCCGCATTTGGCCCGAAGCCATCTTCCATCGACACCAATGTCGCTTCCGTCCGATACGGCAACGTCTTTTTGAGACCTTCAAAGACAATAGGACACATCACCCATGGTATACAGTCCCAATCCCAAGTCATCAATTTCGCCCACCTTTTAGCTTTCTTTTGCTCCGCCTTGCCCAGTCTCTCCCCGACCAATCAATGTCATTTGCCACACCCAAACACACACACCTTCCTTTGATTGACAGCGCATTTTCTCATGTTCCATTTGTAAAATAATAATAAAAAAAGATTTGAAGAAAAAGATTACACGAAATTAATTATATCGAATGAAATGTGTTATTTAAAAAATCAATCGATAGATACACGTATAGTTAAACACGCCAAATCAAACACACACACACATATATACATCGCACGCTTCATTTCTCTCTCGCCCTTTCCCTATATATGCATATATACATACACTCATATGCATATATATATCATATATATATATTATATATACATATATTATATATATACACACACATACATATATATACATGCATAATATATATATATATATATATATATATATATATATATATATATATATATATATATATAGAGAGAGAGAGAGAGAGAGAGAGAAAGAGAGAAATTGAGATAAAATAGAATATGCATAAGTTTACATATGCTTAAAGAATCTTATTTTGTTTGTACTGGCGATTTGGCATCCTACCTGATGTCAAGAATTCACGCGTTATCTCCGAATATTCCAATGGAGGTATATTTTAAAGATTTTAATTGTTTAAATACACTAGTTGTATCTCTCCTGCACTTGGTTAAGCAGTTTTATTTGCCACTATTTAAAATAATTGTCCGTGATCTCGATTGCTCTATAATTACTGGAATGATGGAGATCTACGTACACAAGACAATGGTATTTGTTATATTTTCTCTTTCAGTTTTGCATCATTATGGACATATTGTAGACATATTGTGGACATATTGTGGACATATTATGGACATATTGTGGACATATTATGGACATATTATGGACATATTATGGACATATTATGGATATATTATGGACATATTATGGACATATTGTGGACATATTATGGACATATTGTGGACATATTATGGATATATTATGGACATATTGTGGACATATTATGGACATATTATGGACATATTATGGATATATTATGGACATATTATGGACATATTGTGGACATATTATGGACATATTATGGACATATTGTGGACATATTATGGACATATTATGGACATATTGTGGACATATTGTGGACATATTGTAGACATATTGTGGACATATTGTGGACATATTATGGATATATTATGGATATATTATGGACATATTGTGGACATATTATGGACATATTATGGACACTTACTTTTACTAAGGTTGCTTCTTTCTTCTTCTTGTCTCATATCACTATGTCACGTGTAATAGCTGAATTTTCTAAGTACGTAGCTTTTGGAATTGTATAGACATGGTTACAGTGAATGGTGTACGAATTATTTTCAACTGTTCTTCCTGGTATATTTTCCCAAGATTGCTGCTACATTTGATATTTATCCTTTTACAGATTACCCAGTGAAGATATTTACAAACTCCATTGTGTCACACTGTATAGTAATATCTCCCAACAGAACTTTACAGCTGGATTACAGTTATGTATCTCTATACGTTTTGTATATGCAATTATGTATATATATATATATATATATATATATATATATATATATATATATATATATATATATATGTGTGTGTGTGTGTGTGTGTG
>NC_136515.1:39897059-39942059 GCF_053919585.1 Euprymna scolopes
GTATATTAGCTACAACGTTGACTGTGTGTTGAACAAGCTCAATTCCGATGTAAAGAAACTCTTGCACATATACTTTTCAATCGTCAACATCGTCAATGCATTCATTGGGGTGTTAAATGTAGTTTATGAATGCTTGAAAAAGTTGATCTATGCAAACTTCGATGATACGTACGAGTTTTAAAAGCCGAACCATTAAAAGGCATATATATATATATATATATATATATATATATATATATATATATATATATTTTATTAGAAATATTTAAAATATCTAATCTTAACCTTACCTTTCCACCCGATTTTATTTTATTTTATTTTTATTTTTATTTCTAATTTTATTTTCATTTTATCTGACTTAGTTTATTAACATAAAAAAAAGTAACTATTTTCTTTATATTTTAAATATTTTCTAGATACATCTGCCTTACTTAAAAAATACTAGTTTTATTTTTGGTGTCTTTAAAAAACGACCCAATATTTTTACTGATGAGGAGACTTTGTTTCAAAAAACTAAATGATAAAATTATTGTCCAAGACTATCTCAATAAAAAACATCGTTTCCGAAGCGATCGTACAATTTATTAATTTTGTTTGTTCTTCCTTGTGAAACCGATTTTTAATTTTTAATTTTAATTAAAAATTATCAATCATCTTACTCAATATATATATATATATATATATATATATATATATATACATACACACATTATATATATATATATAATGTGTGTGTATGTATATTTAAGTCGCTTCTCTCATAAATACACATTTGGTAGAATGCTCTGTTTCAATGCAGTAAACTGCAGTTGTTGCAATTTAAAACATGACTTTATTTTAATCACGTTTTGATGTCCTTCGTATATTATTCTGTCACTGTTCATAATCGGTTTATTTTCAGTTCAAAATACCGATGAGAATTTTCCTGTCTGAGAGCACTTTGTACTCTTCCTCTTACACTGAAATGAACTCTTATAATTGCTTTTAATACCACGCAAAACGCATTTTTTTGTACCAAACATTGCATCAAATCTATGACATAAGTTTGCCGTGCAGGTTCGTGTACATTGTTTGTGCGGAAAGAAACATGTAACCTTTTGGGAGCTTGGATGCCATTTCGATTTGAACCTTTGCATATTGAGCCAAGCGATAAATCCAGGAATAAAGGATTCGCAGCTGCGTCATTGCATATCTCTGAGCAGATTTGTAAGTCGGTAATTTCAGTTTTAAATAACCGTTCCATCAGTCTGTCACAATCGGATAAGAAATAAAATTTCAGCTGCGCCCAAGCACTTCTATTGTCGATGTTAACGTGTGCAAAAACATTTGTATGACTAACCGCACACATGTAATGGACGTATCTTAAGAATACACGTGACCTTCTTACAATGTACTGAGATAAGCAAATCGCAGAGACCTAAGTACGACGATAAAACCCTGTTCGAGAATATACTGCAATGTTCATTGATGCAAAATATGAAATCGCCATGCCGGGTTCAATTCCAGTCGGATTTGTTAAATTTACTAATGCATTAACATTTTGGCGAAATGTATGTACATAAGTACAGTTATTTCTATACGAACTGACTTAAGTTTGATTCGAAGACGGCGCTTTCATGAATCTCCATTAGAGAGCAGAAGCACTGGAGCCACATTAAGGTTGACGGGGTGCATTCGATAGATTCTAAGATTAAATAATACATATCAAAGAATGGCGATCCAAATGTAATGCCTTTTATATTTTTATTCCGCTCGAATAGATCAGAGAAGAGTCAAATTACATGAACTTATGCATTCATGACCTGAAAGTTTCATCTCTGTGTTGCAGATATTAACAGTATGAGACTAAGAAAGCAGCCTCTGCCATGAATATGCATGTGGCACAATGAGAAAAAAAGTGGCTGGTTACTTTTAATGCATATAAAACTAAGCTTATCTATTTTCATCATCAACGCTATCTCTTCCGTTTGCCTGCTTTCCTGCTGACTACAATATGGTCGTCTTCAAGTCCAATGTAAACAAATTCTTGATGAGCCGTTCCCCTTAAGTAATCCAATTTACAAAATTTACACTTCTAACCATTACAATGATATCGTCCCTTTAACAACAATCTTTAATACTTTACACCCTTATCCTCGAGTGGCTTCCAGGCCTCGATAAGTGGTTATTCCTTTGTAAAAAGCAAAACAAAGAAAAAACTTGGAGAAGGTTCACGACTCCTAGTATAAGCCAATGTAGAGTAACCAGACAAAACTAAATTTATTTGGGTTTCGAATATTAGGTTATTTTGAATACTTAGTCAATGTTTTCTTGTAAGGGAAAATATCCGCATGTCAGATTGTTTTGCAAACCCCCGTACAGAACAGATTTAAACAATTAAATAACATGCCTAATAAGCATTTAAGTTCTCAAAAGTGTCAGAAGAGGTCTGGTATGCAAGTTTACTTCAAAATAATGGCACCTTTACCATTGTTTATGCTATGTTTATATCATGTTTATGATATGTTTATGTTATGTTTATGTAATATTTATATAATGTTTATATTTATATTATGTCCATATTATGCTTATGTTATGTTTATGCTATGTTTATGGTATTTATGATATGTTTATATTATATTTATGATATGTTTATGTTATGTTTATGTTATATTTATATAATGTTTATGGTTATATTATGTTTATATTATGTTTATGTTATGTTTTGTTTATTTTATGTTTATATTGTGTTTATATTATGTTTATGTTATGTTTATGTTATGTTTATCATATGTCTTTGTTATGTTGATAATATGTTTATATTATGTTTATGCTATGCTTATGTTATGTTTATGTTTTGTTTATTTTATGTTTATATCATGTTTATATTCTGTTTATATTATTTTTATGTTATGTTTAGTTTATATTAATGTCATCTCTATATTATGTTTATGATAATTTTATGTTATGTCTATGATATATTTATGTTACATCTATGTTATGCTTATGATATGTTTATGATATGTTTATGTTATGTTTATGATATATTTATGTTTTCTTTATGTGATGTTTATGACATGTTTATGATATGTTTATGTTGTGTTTATGATATATTTATGTTATTTTTATGTTAAGTTTATATTATATTTATGTTAAGTTTATATTATGTTTATGCTTATTATATATATTTTATATGTTTATGTTATGTTTATGTTATGTTTTTGTTATGTTTTTGTTATGTTTATGTTATGTTTATATTATGCTTGTATTTATGTTTATTATATATTTTTGTTATGTTTTTGTTATGTTTATGTTATGTTTTTGTTATGTTTATGTTATGTTTTTGTTATATTTATGTTATGCTTATATTTATGTTTATTATATATTTTTGATATGTTTATGTTATGTTCTTGTTATGCTTATGTTATGTTTATAACATGTTGATGTTATTTTTATATGTTGATGTTACGTTTTTGTTATGTTTATGTTATGTTTATAACATGTTGATGTTATTTTTATGATATGTTTTTGTTATGTTTATGTTATGTTTTTGTTATGTTTATGTTATGTTTTTGTTATATTTATGTTATGCTTATATTTATGTTTATTATATATTTTTGATATGTTTATGTTATGTTCTTGTTATGCTTATGTTATATTTATAACATGTTGATGTTATTTTTATATGTTGATGTTATGTTTTTGTTATGTTTTTGTTATGTTTATAGCATGTTTATAGCATGTTGATGTTATTTTTATGATATGTTGATGTTATGTTTATGTTATGTTTTTGTTATGTTTTTGTTATGTTTATGTTATGCTTATGTTTATTATATATTTTTGATATTTTTACGTTATGTTTCTGCTATGTTTATGTTATGCTTATGTTATTTTTATGATATGTTGATGTTATTTTTATGATATGTTGATGTTATGTTTATGTTATGTTTTTGTTATGTAATGACATGCTTATATTATGTTTATGATATATTTCTGCTTTGTTTATTATATGTTTCTGTTATGTTTATGATAATTTATGATATGTTCATATTTTTTGTTATGATTATGATATGTTTATGTTATGTTTATGATATATTCATGTTATGCTTATGATATGTTTGTCTTATGCTTATATTATGTTTATGCTATGTTTATGTTTTGTTTATGTTATATTTCGGTTTCTTGAAATGAGAATCGGTAAATCGCAAAATTTGGATTGCAACGACTATTGTTCTCCTCTTGGTTGTTATTGTAATATTTCAGGTACATATATTTAGATAATAATTTATAATTTGTATAATATTATAATTGGTAGTTATTTTTATAACGTAACGTTTTGACTGATGTACTCTTCGACCTTTTTCAAGCGCATTTTTACAATGATTATTTCTAATTTGTATTAATTCAATTATTGGAACTAGCGTTCTAACCTTAGATATTATTCTTGAAATGTTAAGACCGTTGGATATATCAGTCGAAGCATTTTTTAGGTGTATTTTTTTTTAGATGAAGACTGGTAATTTGTATTATTTAAATTATTCTCTTGTGGTTATGTTAGCAAAGTTTGGGCGATGTAACCTCCGATTTAATGTACTTCGATTGGATGTTCTCGAACTTTTAAATTTTGATGTAGAATTCAGTACAGATTTCTGAATTCAGTAAAGAGATTCCAACGTTTGAAAAGATATAGCTGAAAAATATAAGATGTTATGTCGGCCGGAATGGTGTGAAAATTGCAACTAAGATCGAACATTCCGAATAATCCAAATTGTTTATATTGTTTAAAACAGTTATTATATTCAATCTAATTTATGTTTAGTTTTGCTTTGTGTAACTGTTTTACGGAATCTTACCATCTTTTCTAATTATTTAACATTTAAACACACTTTCTCGACTTTGTGTTACATCCTTCCGCCATAAAAAAGAGATAAACAGAATGATACGTGCACGACGAAATATTTTACGGTTGTTAATAAAAGAATATCGAACACTTCGGTAAGTATTCAGTTTGTGGTGTTACCTCTACTTTGGAATTAAAAAATATTCGATCTTTTCATCAAAATTAAAGAATAGGCATGACTATGTGAAATCGGAATGAATAGCTAACATCTCATTTATATGAAGGCACAAAAAAAATTAAGGATTCATAATCCCGTCATTACCGTTTTCGAAAAAAAAAATGAACCGAATTTATATTTGCTGGATTCTTCCGACTACTATTCTCGTCTTGAGTTTTATTGTCACAACATTTCGGTTGATGTAACTTTCGACATGCTTCGGGTGTATATTGTCAAACTCGGGAATCTTTCTATTGAATTCGGGAATCTTTCTGTCTAACTCAAGTATCTGCACGGAATTTTGAACGAAATCCTTTATTTAATCTCCGGGGATAGCATGCTTCGTTCCGTCAGCCATGACTGGGTAGATTTCGAATTCATTTGCAACTGTATTTTTTGGGTGACGCCCACACTGTGGATTGAGTCTTCAACTTCGATAACAGCTTAACTTACAACTGAATTTTGCAAAGTGCTTTATCCATTACGACAGAAACAATGTGCAAATATCGCACTTACGATGAAAAAAGTAATTAGAAGAATCCGAATAATACGTATATAAAAAATGTAGAAACGTACTGTCTGCATTTATCCGGGAGTCACTTTACTTTAAATTTTGTTTTGTACATTGCAATTCAAATGTCTTATGTAATTTATTCTAAAAAAATGTAAACATTTATAGACGGATTATTCAATAAATGAATATAAGTAATTCAAGAAATCGATTTTCCAATGAAATCGATCAGCCGGCGCTAAATATTATTTCTAATTCTGTTGTATTATGTAGTTTTTTCTTTACCAAAATATTTTATTTGAAAATATGATCTGGAATATAACATTAGATTATCACAATGTTACTTGCTTGTTGAAGATAAATGTAACACAACTGCTATAAAAATATAATTAATGTGGGAGGAAATTAGACAATCACTTCTTTAACAGTTTGTCATGTTTACAATATCGGCAGGTAGGCTGGCAGATATAATGAGTACGGCTGTGACAACAGCTGTACTCATTATATCTACATATCCTTTTTATTCTTTTGACTCTCGAGTATATATCCAACACAGTTAGACAGAGTTAATCACCTGAGAATCACATCAGTCTATATAAAAACATATGAGATATTAACGGATATATACTCAAGAGTCCAAACAAACAAACAAAAAAAAGAATATTCTGTTATAACAGTCCTAATAATGAGTTAAAAAATACGTTACAAATACAGTGAAGAAGTGACCTGTTTCATCTTTTCGGTATTTTGTGGGAGGGAAAGCAAGAAAGCATTTATTGTAACTAAATATATAAATAAGAAAACGAATTACGTTTCGTAGAGTTATCAATATATAGTTTTTAAAATAAATAGTCGATTTACAAATACGTTGTGTGTGAATGGAAATATTTTATAGTCGATTTACAAATACGTTGTGTGTGAATGGAAATATTTTATAGTCGATTTACAAATACGTTGTTGTGAATGGAAATATTGTATATCATAGAATGACCATATTTTATTTTGAATCGAATCACTGTAATGATTACATATGGTGGAAATTGGGTGAAATTTGATTATTTAAGAAGACAACACAACTAGCTGACATTAGTCTTAAAAGCTTGTAGTCAGCTGGGAAGCAGCACTGCGGTATAGAGTGCCACAAGCAGGTATTATTTGGTAAACTTTTCTAAACTTTGTTTTTAAATAGAAAAAATTGTATATCGTAGAATTACCAATATGTTGGTTTTGAAATAAAAATATTCTATTTTGTAAAGATACCAATTTGTTTTGGATAAAAAAAACTTATTTCGTAGAATTACCAATATCATGGTTTTAAAATAAAATATTGTATATTTTGTAAGTTACGGATACTTTAATTTTGAATAAAAACGTGTATTAATTAGGATTAACAATATGTAGTTTTTTAATCAAAATATTGTACTGGATATCAATACTTTAGTTTTCAATAGAAAATTGTATTCCGTAGAGTGATCAATACTTAGAAAAATTGTATTTAGTAGAGTTTGTAATGTTTTGGTTTTGCATAGAAAAATTTATTTAGTAGAGTTAAAATTATATTTGTTTTTATAGAAAATGCATATGGTAGGGTTACTTATATTATAATGTTAAATTAAAAAATGTATAGGGCAGAGTTACATATACGTTGGTTTATAATAGAAATATTGTATTTCGTAGATTTACCAATACAGTGATTTTGAATACAAAAATTGCGACAAACTTTTTCAACTTGACCGAATGATCAAACTCGTTAATACTCAAAAAATGCTGTAATGAACTGAATAAACCGTAATCAAATGCACATACTCTTATACAACGGTTTCGCAGAATTCCAGCATCATCTTATTGTTTTTTTTTTTTCGGGCGTACTCTGTTTTTCAGGTTCTCTTGACAATGTACTTTTGAAAAAAATGGTCAACAAAACCAGTATTTTCATCGTGTTCAATTATCTGAAAAAATGGTTAATGATGCATAAACGAGTTTCCTGGATAAACAATTCATATTTAAACAAAAGGTTATCATTTAAGTGCCCGCGTTGAGAGCAGAAAATTCATTCGGATATATACGGTTACGATATGATCCATTAGAGACAATGCTAAAGTTCGAAATGGAGAGCTATGACAACAGCATATTCTTTTCATTGTTTTGACTCTCGAGTATATATCTGACACAGACACAATTAATCAACCGAGAACCACATCACTCTACATAAAAACATATAAGATATCAATGGATATATACCCGAGAATCAAAACAAGGAAAGAATATACTGTTGTCATAGGCCTACTCATAACTAACAGGTCGCCTAGCGTTGCTCGTTTATAAAATACGCATAAATATTATATTTTAATTAATGCAGAATTCTTATTTCTTATTAGAGAGGCAATTCTCTATTGATTATTTTCCAATATATAATAATGATTTCAAAAGTTAAAAAAAATGACTTGAACACCACCCATTAGAATCGAAACCAGAGTGTTTAACGTCCTTATATATCTCGCTAGCGTCCTTACCGTTGTCGCTACCAGTTGATAGGTGAAAAATTAAGCAACTTTATCCTATGAATGTTTTGTTTGAACATGTGCAAAAGACACAACAGACGTCATGTTTTATTTGACTTACCCTGCCAAGGTAATCTGGTTTTGTTTTAATTTTAACGCCTTAGCAGTTATTTTTGCCGGATAAAAACCTAATCGAAATTATGCTACAGATCCAAATACACTATGTATCAAATTTTAACTCAGTAGACCAAATATTCAGATAGGAGTTTGGCAAAAAGTTTTCGCGGACACACACACACACACACACACACACACACACACACACACACACACACACACACACACACACACACACACACCAACAAGGATTTATACAGAATGTGAGTGAGAGATTATATATAATATATTCCGTAGCCAAATAACGTCGCAGCCCACAAGAGCTATGACAGTCAAAGAACCGAATATCTGTATGCTAGAACGTTTTCCGCTTAAATTCTATTCAATTATGCAGAATGTAGAAACTATGGATAAATAAAATTCAGCGTAATAGTCAAATGAAATGAATCATCTAATAAGATACCATGAAAAATGAATAATTAATTAATGCCTGTTTTCAAAGAATATGCAAATTAGTTAACCTTTATGTGATCGCTCGCATATGCGTGACTGAGTATATTAAGTTCATTTAATAATTTTTTACTAGAAAAAAATAGGCTTGTAATATCAATGTCAGAACGAGAAAAATCAACATTATTGTTATATAGATATAGATTACTTTTATAAAAAATCTGTTTCCTCTTTTTTGCCAGTAATTACGTATATTGTTAAATGTATAGAAACCAACCCAAGTCTTTATAATGTATGATGCCACATTTTTTAATTGTGTCTATATCACTCCCTTTTTATAAAACCAAAGTTTGTCGTCATCTTGGGCAAAAATTATGAAATATTTGTGCAATGAGTTTCTTAAGAAGGAGACGAAGTTGTGTTCGTCATGAAATTAGAAATTCGTCTTTGATTGCGAAATCCACTGGGAAATTAGCACGAGACAAAAATCTTCATTCAATAAAAAACAATCTCTACATTTTTTAGTTTTTTTTTTCGGTTGCGTCTGTGCATAGCTTTAAGAATCTCTGGACGTTGTTATGTTTGTGCGTCGGGCTGTCACACTTCTTTATGAAATAGCATTTTCATCGATAAACGCGCAGATTGAATGCGCGAATTTTACTTTAGCTGCGCACGACAATCCCTTCCTATCGAACACGTTTATGTTTGAATGATGTTCATTTATATATCAGCCAGAACTTGAAAATATAATACTTATTTTTTGGGGGCCTGTGGCGCAGTTGATATAGGCGTTGAGTCTCTACGGTTTCAGGTGAGCATTGTCTGAACATAGCGGTTTCAATCCTACCTAATCAGGCCAGAGTTTTAGTTGGCCAAAATTTGGTGAGACAACAATTATGAAAGACAGTAATTACTGGGGATAAGTTACGAGACTCAGCATTCCTATCCTCTCGGAATTCATCACTTGAAGAAGGCCAGAGGATGAGTTGGCCGAAACGCGATTAAACAACAACTATGAAGATGAGGATAACAGTCCGCAAAAAATGAATGCAATATTCCTTCTCTTCTGCTACATTCAGTTTTAAATACGATTTTTTACAAATGAGTCACCGCTTATCAAGGCATGAAGACTACTCGAGGATAAAGGTTAATGAATTTCAAGTGATCAGTTAGACAACACTGTAGTGATTTATAATAATGGAAATTGATGAAATTTCGTTATGTAAGAGGGCGGTTCAACAAGAATAGTTTACATTGGATTTAAAAGCTCGTAGTCAATTGGGAGGCATCCCTGCAATATAGGGTGACACAAGCAAACAAGTCTAGGGAGAAAACTTACTTCATCGAAATTGCATTTAGTTTTATGCACAGATAAAGCGTTGGGGAAACTGTTGACTGTTGGTGTAACCTTTTTTGTTGTGAATGCTTTAAAGGGTGTCACAGATTGAAGCTTATTCAAGCACAAGTAAATAATAGGCAATCAACGATTCCCCCACTATCCAACAATCATGAGGTTGTTTGCTCAGCAACCGAGAAGGCTAACATGCTTACCAGTCGGTTTGCCTCCAACTCCACACTTTACCCTGCTAACGACCCCCTCCCCGACTTTCCTTTGCTGACAGACGCCACCCTAGACGATCTGAAAATCACTCCTGCTCAGGTGCATGCTATTATAAAAATCTTGACACTTCAAAGCATGTGGACCTGATCTCATCCTGGCTGTGCTATTAAAAAAGTGCTCTGCCGAAGTAGTTCCATTTCTCTCCAACGTTTACAACAAGGCCTTAATGAATCTTGCTTTCCTGCCTGCTGGAAAACTGCTTCTGTGGTAGCAGTTTTCAAGAATTCTGGCGAAAGAACTGACCCAGTAAATTATCGCCCCGTTAGCCTCCTTCCACTTTTTGCCAAAATATTTGAGTCCATAATTAACCAGGCTCTAGTCCATCACCTTACAGATGCTAAGCTTCTGACCAACCAACAATATGGATTTAGGCAAGCCCGTTCCACAGCAGACATCCTAACTGTAATCTCTGAATGTATATACCATTCACTGGACAAAGCAGGCGGTAGCTCTAGATATGTCTAAAACTTTTGGCAGGGCATGGCATGAAGGTATTTTAAGGAAAATCAGATCATACGGTATCACAGGAAGAATACTTAACATAATTAAATCCTTCTTAGATAAGAGAAAAATACAGGTTGTCCTCGACGGTCGTACATCTAAACAATATGATATAAATGCGGGAGTGCCTCAAGGATCTATCCTTGGACCTCTATTTTTCCTAATCTCATAAATGACCTCTGTGAGATGGGTATATATGCTGATGACACCACGCTCTATAACAGACACGACAGGAAAACAAATGAACACATATCTAAAGAAATGGCAGAAACGCTAGAGGATGAACTCCGATCTATAGAGGAATGGGGACAAAAATGGATGGTCACATTCAATGCTGCCACGACTAAACATGTTTCCTTCAATAATTAAAAGAATCCTTCTCTACCACTAATAGCTAGGGCCAAAGACTCTTTATCTGAAAGTACATCTTTTAAACTCTTCGGTCTAACGTTCACAGAAAACATGAGTTGAAATAGATACGTTGAGATCATTGCCAGGGCCGCTGCGAAGAAGGTAGATTCTATCTACCATGCTAGAAAGCTACTAACGCCTGAAAGTATCCTATACCTCTATAAGGCCACCATTCACCCATGTATGGAGTATTGTGGCCATATTTAGGCTGGTGCATCTGCTACTAGTCTCTCACTCCTAGACAAGGTTCAAAAGAGAGTCGTCAACCTGATATGTCCTGAACTGTCATCTAAGCTTCAGCCTCTGTCCCATCGACGAAATGTTGCATCCTTCTGCCTGTTCTACAAGTACTTTAACGGGGAATGCTCTGACGAACTGCAAGCAATTGTACCTCCTCGACGTAAATACCCTCGACAAACCCGACAAACAGCTAAATCCCACCCCTTATAGTAGAGATCCTTAGATGTAAGAGAGCCTTCTACTCCAGTAGTTTCTTCCGCAGAACCGCTAGTCTTTGGAATTCCCTTCCGGGTCCCTGCTTCCCCAACTGTACTGGCATGCAGAAGTTCAAGTGTAACGTGAAGCGAGATCTTGCTAACCAACTCCCTACATAGTACCCCTGTAGTTTATGCCCCTGATAGTAGCCCCTTACATCAAAGTGGGAATTTTCCTTGTTTGGGGTGAAAATGTAATAAAAAAGCACTTGCCATGAAAGTAGCGATAAAGTAAAAACGAGCAGCAAAAAAGTGAAAAAGATTTTGCCTACTAGATTTTGAAGCCGCTTTTGAACGCTGCTAAACTTTCACAAAAACCTTCGTCAAGCTACGACTACTCTACTCTCTATTTATTCTTAAATCTAAACGTTAATTCTATGTACAAAGCTCTCTTTTCTGCCTGCCTGTTGAACTCTGTCCTGCTAGTAACGTGGTCATTTTCAAGTCCAATATAAACAAATTCCTACTGTGCCGCCATCTTAAATAATCAAATTATCCAATTCACACTAAAAATGATCACCAAGCTGTTGTTCCAGTGACTACTTCACACTCATTAACTCTTATCCTCGAGTGGCTTTGGTAAGCGGCGAACCCTTTGTGAAGAACATGTTTTGTTGTCTTTTATGCTTAAGTTTTAAATAGAATTTACTGTGGCCTATCAGGTTATAGAATGAAACGTCATTCTTCAATTTGTTCGCACATCACATAGAAGAGACTTTGTCAGTTCCCCAGTTGGTCTGTTATTTTTCTTCTCTTACCAAACACATGCAGTGGAATTTTCGGGTTTGGGAAAGTCTAAGCCGTAAACATGAGTAGGAAGAGGAGGCAAAAATATGACAAGTCATCACGACAGAATCTGCAGATTTTTTTTAATACAAAAAGGAGTCAAATCTTGTAGGAATAAAATCTGTCATAAAATTTATATTTGACGATGGTCTTCGTGGATTTACACAATTTGAAATTTCGTTGCGACCATTAATCTGGAATCTTTGGAATTTTGAAACCCTTCCCAAATCTCCTGCTTTGTATATTAACATTTAAACATACATGATTTTATTTTATGTTGATGTGAAGAAAGCTGTCAATGTTT
Organism: Euprymna scolopes; assembly: GCF_053919585.1. Classification (NCBI taxonomy): domain Eukaryota; kingdom Metazoa; phylum Mollusca; class Cephalopoda; order Sepiida; family Sepiolidae; genus Euprymna; species Euprymna scolopes. Next base: position 39,909,792 of record NC_136515.1, read on the forward strand.
TGCTGTATTTTTGTTTAAAATCACAGATCAATGGTGAAATAATCAAATAATGTTGTCTACAGAAATTTTGAATAGAATATTATGCTAACATGAGACATCTTTATCTGTATTCAATGATTACATTAAGACTTAGGCACGTAATATCTGTTAGAAACATTATCTTATTTGATAAGCCATGTATTCATTTTCTGATAACTAGCAGAAAAATGAATTCAGACAAAAACATCTGAATCTGATGTGGATAATTGCAGATTCGTATAATCTGAGATTTTTTAATAAAAAAAAAAGATTAAATCATAAAATTAAAAATATAAAGATTAAAATTTCAAAATTAAAAAAATCTTATAAATGTTAAAGTCACAAAATAAAAAATCTAATTAATTTTTAAGTCACAAACTTTAAAAATTCTAATAAAGATAAAAATCACAAAATTAAAAAAATATAAATAGATTAAAGTTACAAAATTAAATAAAAGCTTATAAAGATTAAAGAAACAAATAAAAAGACGTATAAAGATTGAAATCATAAAATTTTAAAAATATAAAAAAGATTAAAGTCACAAAATTAAAATTCTCTAAAGATTAAAGTCACAAATAAAAAACAAAAAAAAAAATAAAATTACAAAATTAAAAAAGTCCAACAAAGATTAAAGTCAGAAATGAATCCCCCCAAATTAAAATTACAAAATTAAAAATCAAACAGAGATTAAAGTCACAAATTAAAAAAATATTAGGGTAGCCGTCACAAAATTAAAAAAATATTCAAGTCACCAAGCTAAAACAATCTGCAAAAAATAAAAATCACCAAATTAAAAAAATCTTATACACATTAGTCACCAATTAAAAAAATCAGTAGAAGATTGAAGTAACAAAATAAAATACAACATCAAATAAAGATTAAGGGCACTAAATTAAATAAAAAATCTAATAAACATTGAAGTCACAAATTAAAAAATTTAGTAACGATAAAAGTCACTACATAAAAAATGTACAAAGATTAAAGTCACAAAACTTAAAAAATCTAATAACGATTTAAGTAACAAATAAAAAAAAATATAAAAAAGATTAAAGTTACAATAGTAAAAAAATTTCATAAAGATTAAATCAAGAAATATGTAATAATATTAATATCGCAAAATTTAAAAACCTAATTCAGATTAAAGTTACAGAATAAAAAAACTCTTATAAAGGTTAAAGTCACACAACTAAAACATCTAATAAAGATTAAATTCACAAAATACAAAACATCTTATAAACATTAAACTCACAAGTTAAACAATCTAATAAAGATTGAAGATAAAAATTAAAAAATAACTAATAAATATTAAACTCACAAAATAACACAAACCTAAAAATTTCAGCAAAAAATAAAAAAAATCTAAAAAAAAATTACAGTCACTAAATAAAAAATTTAAAAATTTAAAAATCTAAAAAAGATTAAAGTCACTAAATAAAAAATTTAAAAATCTAAAAAAGATTAAAGTCACTAACTAAAAAATTTAAAAATTTAAAAATCTAAAAAAGATTACAGTCACTAAATAAAACATTTAAAATTTGAAAATCTAAAAAAGATTAAAGTCACTAAATAAAAAATTTACAAATCTAAAAATCAAAAAAAGATTAAAGTCACTAAATAAAAAATTTAAAAATTTACAAATCTAAAAATCAAAAAAAGATTACAGTTACTAATTAAAAAATTAAAAAATTTAAAAATGTAAAAAAGATTTAACTCACTAAATAAAAAATTAAAAAATTTAAAAATCTAAAAAAGATTAAAGTCACTAAATAAAAAATTAAAAAATTTAAAAATCTAAAAAAGATTAAAGTCACTAAGTAAAAAATTAAAAAATTTAAAAATCTAAAAAAGATTTAAGTCACTAAATAAAAAATTAAAAAATGTAAAAATCTAAAAAAGATTAAAGTCACTAAATAAAAAATTTAAAAATTTAAAAATCTAAAAAAACTTAAAGTCACTAAATAAAAAATTTATAAATTTAAAAATCTAAAAAGGGTTAAAGTCACTAAATTAAAAATTTTAAAAATCTAAAAAAGATTAAAGTCACTAAATAAACTATTTAAAAAATAAAAAATCTACAAAAGATTAAAGTCACTAAATAAAAAATTTAAAAATTTAAAAATCTAAAAAAGATTAAAGTGACTAAATGAAAAAATTTAAAAACTTAAAAATCTAAAAAAGATTAAAGTCACTAAATAAAAAATTTAAAAAATTAATAATCTAAAAAAGATTAAAGTCACTAAATAAAAAAATTAAAAAATAAAAATCTAAAAAAGATAAAAGTCACTAAATAAAAAATTTAAAAATTTAAAAATCTAAAAAAGATTAAAGTCACTAAATAAAAAATTTAAAAATTTAAAAATCTAAAAAAGATTAAAGTCACTAAACAAAAAATTTAAAAATTTAAAAATCTAAAAAAGATTAAAGTCACTAAATAAAAAATTAAAAAATAAAAAATCTAAAAAAGATTAAAGTCACTAAATAAAAAATTTAAAAATTTAAAAATCTAAAAAAGATTAAAGTCACTAAATAAAAAATAAAAAAATAAAAAATCTAAAAAAGATTAAAGTCACTAAATAAAAAATTAAAAAATTAGAAAATCTAATAAAGATTAAAGTAAACATGAGTAGGAAAAATACGTAATACAGGTTTAACTTACAAAATTAAAAATGTCTAAAAAAAGATTAAACTACAAAAAATAAATAAAAATCTTATAGAGATTAAAGTCACAAAATTAAAAAATTTAATAAACATTAAAGTCACAAAATTAAAAAAAAATCAAAGAAAATTTAAAGTCACAAAATTAATTATTAAAAATAAAATAGTAAAAGAAAATCTAATCGAGATTAATAAACAAAAAATAAAAATCATATATCGATTAAAGTCACAAAATTAAAAAAAACTCTTATAAAGATTAAAATCACAAAAAATATAATAAAGACTAAATTCACAAAACTAAAAAATCTAATAAAGATAAATATAAAAAATCAAAAATATACTGAAGACTAAAATGACAGCATTAAAAAAGTCCGAGATAAAAAAATTAAAAATATCTAATAAATATTAAAGTCACAAATGAATAAAAAAATGAATAAAGATAAAAATCCCAAAATTAAATCTAAGTAAGAATAAAGTCACAAAGTTAAAAATCTAATAAAGAATAATATAAAAAAATTAAAGTGTTAAGCGGCTGTTGCGATTACGCAAATTCATTTGCAAATATTATCGAAATAGTTGGAGTGTACTGAAAATTTGGGGAGACTTGTTTGTCACTCAGCTTCCAGGGAACATCACATATTATTTTCAAGGAGAGATCTTTGATGACCGTTGTGAAAGCTCCTTCTGATCTAATAATAATAATAATAATAATAATAATAATAATAATAATAATAATAATAATAATTATGATTTCGTTTATGAACGTCTCTCTGAAAAGGTATGGGATTCATTTCCAGAGGATTTCCCTTAATCCCGGCTTCAAACCAGGAGCTTCAAAGCTCAAGGGTTTTCCTAAGGATGTTGGTGGTACTTCTAATTGCAAAGGTTTGAAGGCCGCCTAAAACATCGGGGATTTGTAGTTTTTTCAATTGTCCTTCCAGACAACTTGATACTATTCCTAGTGTACCGACTACGACTAGGATTATTTGTGTTTAACCCCGTGTATACGCCTTATCTCCATAATTGCTCCACTTCTCATTCTCCTTCTCTCTCACATTCCTGTCCCAGGGTACTGAGAAGTCTACAATCTGCCAGTTTTTTGAGACCTAGTCAATGACGACAAAATCCGGACGATTATGTTCCAATTGCTTGGTCGTTATGACACTTTTGTTCCACCATACCTCTACCTTGCCATCCTCACTTGTTCTCACTTCATCAGACACCTCCTCAAACCATTTTCCAACAAACTTCACCCCAACCCTCTTACACACCTCCCAATAGATTCGGAGTCCCATGTGATCGTGTCTTTTGCCGTACTCTCTCTGGGCCAGTCCACTGCACCCTGCTGCAAGGTGCGCAATTGATTCTGAGATCTTACCACAAATCCGGCATTCTGCAGCAACTTCCTCTCCTAGAACCACTTTTTTGAACAATCGTGTTCCTAATGCCTGCTCTTGTGCTGCACAAACAAAAGCTTCAGTACTCTTAGCCAGATACCCTGCTCTAAGCCATTGCCATGATCTTTCATCAGCCACTTCTGCTATATCCTGGAAGAACCTTCCATGTATTTTCTTCCTAGCCAGTTCCTCTGCCCTTTCTCTATCCATACGTTTCACATAATCAGCCTTGGTCTCACATACCTCCACTTCATTGGCCACAATCTTAAGCATCCACTCCTCACTTCTAAACACATGCTCCTTCAACGACATCTCCTCGGTTCTGACACAATCTTTTACACTTTTCAATCCTCTCCCACCATCTTTCCTCTTTTGATACAGCCTTGCTACGCTACTTCGAATGTGAAATATACCAAACATTGCTAAAACTTTTCTTGCTTTGATATCCATAGCATGCAAATCCTTGTCAGACCATTCTAAAATTCCCACACTGTATCTCAAAACACTGACTGCCCATGCATTTACTGCTTTCATTAGGTTTCCTCCATACATTTTCGACTTTGCAATTAGTTTCACTCTTCTAATATACTCCTTCCTGACTTTTTCCTTCATTTCTCTGTTCATGATGCCTACACCCTCCAGCACTCCCAAATACTTATATCCTGTATCTTCTATTTCTTTCATGATTTCTCCATTTGGCAGCACTATTTTATTCGAATGAACCTTTACTCCTCTTTTCATCACCAGCACAACACATTTACCAATCCCAAACTCCATCCCAATGTCTCCTGAGTATGTCCCCACAAGTTCTACCAGTCTCTCCATTTCCTTTTCATTTCTAGCGAATATTTTCAAATCATCCATAAACAGTAGATGGTTGAGGTATCTGTCACCAGATCCAAAGTTTTTCTCTCTTCAAGAGGATGCTGAGTGGCATCATTATCATTACAAAAAGAAGTAGCGATAACGAATCTCACTGAAATATCCCACGTTTAATGCAAACCTGCCCCATCTCTCTACTTGCTGTCATCACCGTTTTCCATTGAGTCATACTCGTCTCCAAAAGCCCTACCACATTCTCAGCAACCATCATCATCAATAGTGTTTCACGTATCCCTGAATGAGGAACCATGTCATAAGCTTTTCTGTAATCGATCCATGCTACGCTCAGATTCCTCTTCTTCTTTTTCTTCTTCTTCTTCTTCTTCTTCTTCTTCTTCTTCTTCTTCTTCGCATCCTGCATTATTGCTTTATCAATTAGTAGTTGCTCTTTAGTACCTCTCGAGCCTTTCCGGCACCCCTTTTGTTCGTCAGGAAAAACACCATTACTCTCTAGATGTTCATAAATTTTCTCAGTAAATATTCCAGTCAACAGTTTCCACATCAATGGCAGACATGTAATTGGTCTATAATTATTGGCATCTGTTCGTTTACAGGTTATTTCTTAATCAGTGCTGTTCTTCCCTTCACAAACCAATCAGGGACATCTTCCGACTCTACAACCCTTTGCAGAGCAGCAGCTCTAGGTGGATAAAGGCATGGAAACTGTTTAAAGAAGCCCATCACCAGGTGCCTTCCAGTTTGTCATCCTTCGTATGCCAGCCTTAACGTCATCGATGGTTATCTCAACGTTCTTCATCTGTTGCATTTCTGATAGCCTTTCTCTGACCTCTCCTAACCAGCTAGCCTTCTCATTATATCGCCCTTCGACATACCAAATCCCACTCCAGAACTTACTTGCATCTTTTGCATTTGGAGTGTTGTTATTTCCCGCCTGTTTACTACCATTTAATTCTTTATACAGTTGAGACTGATTGTTCCGGAAAAGGTTGTTCTGTCGAAATGCAACACTTTTTCTAACAAAGTTCCTAATTTTTATACCACCAGTGTGGACCTTCTCTTCCAACATTGTTAGAATGTTCATCGTTAATTTTTACAGCAATCTATACCTCCTTTCAAGCTAGTCCTTGGCTTTCTGTCCTAGTTTAACTCCTTTTCTTATTTCCTCGATTCTACCAATGTATTTTCGCCACCGTTTAATACTTTCTTCGAGCCGCCTCTGCCAGTGTGGCCTTCTATCCTTCATTTCTCCCTTTTTCTTCTGTAATAAGCCAAGACGATTCGCAATAACGTATGACGCTGCATACAGAAGCCTGTTAAGTTCTGTAATCGATATGTTCTTTCTTATGATGTTGTGAATTACTCAAATGTTCAATAATAACATATGTATGGAATTTGGCAAAAAGAAGAGTCGTGTCCTGAATCTGAAAAGAGGTAAATTGTGTAAAGTAAAGCAATAAAACTTTTGAATGTTGAAATAATATTAGAAGTTGGAGTAGAACTTAGGTAGGAATTGTGGAATTAGATGAAATAAAAGAAGCTTAAATGGAGGAAATAATATGAAAAGAATATAAGGGAAGACTACGGTTTGGTTCTTTGGTTAATAAACAAAATACACGCAGTAAAGACATGGGCAGTAGCCATATTTTGATTCGGGGCGGGTATTATTCAATGGAAAGAAACAGAACTGAAAATATGGACAGCAAGACAACGAAAAACGATGCCAATGATTGGAGCTCTTCACCCAAAGAATGATTTTGATAAGTTACATGTGAAAACAAAAGAGGAAGGAGAACGATGTGTAAAAAAAAAGAAAATAGTCTGAAGGTTAAACATCTCCAAAAGAAAAGCTGAAAAAGGTTGTGTCAAAATTTGAAAAAATGTAAGAGAGCGAATTAGTAAGAAGGGATTTAAAGCAATAAATGAACAAAAAATGAAATACAAGTGAGTCAAGAAGACAATGCAATACCAATTCAGTAGAAATCTACCAGAGGCAGTGGACAAGGGGAAAATCTGGCCATTGTTGTCAAAATCTGACTCGAAAGTTTGAAAAAGGAGCCCTTATATGTGCCCCGCTCAAGTGACTATGGCAAATTCTGTGAAGTATCATATTGTTAAACAAATTCTGTGAAGTATCATATTGATAAAACAAATTCTGTGAAGTATCATATTGATAAAAAAAAAATTATGCGGGGTATCATATTGATAAAACAAATTCTGTGAAGTATCATATTGATAAAACAAATTCTGTGAAGTATCATATTGATAAAACAAATTCTGTGAAGTATCATATTGATAAAACAAATTCTGTGAAGTATCATATTGATAAAACAAATTCTGTGAAGTATCCTATTGATAAAAAAAAATTTCAAATGTTTTCACCAGAAATTGTCTGAATAATTTGGTAAAGACCGCACATGCAAAATTTTTTTAAACTTTGACTACTATTATGACCCCTTTACATTTATTGTTTTGGGCTCAAATTAAGTTATTAAGTTAGATCCATGCCCAAGGAACCTAAATCTAAAATTTCTATTGTTTAGACCCAAAATTGTCGGAGGAGTTTGGTAGAGTTCTCAAATGTCAAATCATTGAACACCCTTTAACAGCCAAATTTCTGGGCGAAAACGGATTGCAAAAATTTTCCCAAATCTCAATACCCTGTATATCAAATTTCGAGTCTGTAGACTGAAAATTGACAGCGTTATTGCGTAAGGAACTGTACACAGACAGACACAAAAACACAAAAGTAAACAATTATAAAAAGTATTGTCAATGCTTTTTTTTTTTTACATCGTTCGTTTCCGTATTACTTTTAAGTTATTTCCACGCAATTTTCTTACAAATAAATATTTAAGGTAAAAATCTGCAAAAGAAGCGATTTGTGTTTATTTTTTACGTTGTTAAGGGTTAATGTTTATGCGCGCATGCGCAACCGGATGTCGTAAACCGGAAAACGGGTTACATCACTCGTTCAAGGTCATTTGAGTTTTATAATTATATATATATATATATATATATATATATATATATATATATATATATATATATAGTAATTCATAAAATATATATGGCGATTAAGCTACACTGAATATTCGGCGTTTCATCCACTCTAGGATTCGTCAGGCTTATGCGCGAATTCTGTGGTTGTTTATCGTATTTATATGGTCCTCTTCTGTTGAGGATTTTAGTTAGCCAATCAGCTTTCTAGTATCCACCGCGTCCCTTCCTATCAGCAAATGGGCATGCATTTTATCGAAAAAGGATCTGTTTTAGAACTAGGTTAGTGGTTTAAGGCAGGCCTTTTCCTTTTTTTATATATATAAGCCTGACGAATCCTAGAGTGGATGAAACGCCGAATATTCAGTGTAGCTTAATCGCCATATATATTTTATAAATTACTAATTAGCTCTACGTACGTATTGAACACTTTTGAAGTAAATACTTAAAGTTTACGCATAAATCTATACTTTCGTATATTAATTTTATGTGAGTTAATGAAGTAGTTATATATATATATATATATATATATATATATATATATATATATATATATGGAAGAAACAATAATTTTATAAAATGATAGAATATTCGTAATATGTATATTGATTTATCATTCATCTGTAGCATTTAATATACCCTTGCGATTCATTATAACTTCATTAATTATAAAATATGTTATGTAATCTCCCTGTGATATACAATTGTTCAAGTTCTTCAAGATAAACCATTCTTTAAATATCTATTTTATATTTCTTTTAGTCTGTCTATCTGTTTATCTGTCCGTTCCACTTTTCTCGGTAACTATTGGGCCGATTTGACTGAAAATTTGTATGTACCTTTCTATGATTAGGTGCAACGAACTGCGTATTATATTTCTGTTCTATGCGCAGTTAGGTATTAATAGGAATTAGTATTTAATCCACGATTTGTCTATGTACCGTAATTACTGTACCGTTCTTGCTGAAATTTTGTCTGGACTTATAGTACGATAATATGCAGCGACCTAGCTATTATGATATCTGTCTTATATAGATTTGGGGATTCATCGGGATTAGTATTTAATGCAAAAAAAAAAAATAAGCACATATTGAACCATATTCCACCATTAATCTGGCAAAAAATACTTATGGTTGTCTTTAAGTCCAACGTAAACATGTTCTTGATGAGCTCTTACACTTAAGTTAAAAATTTACCGAATTTCCATTTCTAACGATTACTATAATGTCCAATTGACTACTGTACACTCTTAACCCTTATCCTCGAGTGGTCTCTGGGCCTTGATAAGTGGTTATGCCTATGTGAAAAAAGTCAACGTGGTTTAAATTTTGCCAGTTTATAATGGACAACAAATTTAGTAATTGCATATTAGTATAGTCAGATACGCAAACATATTTCTAATGTAATGACAAATGAAAAATGTCACAGTATGTATAAAAACAATCATTCGTACACAAACAAGATATACAACTATTGACACCAGAAAAAATGGAAACAACAAATTGTTTTTCACCGATTTTAGTAAAACAGAGAAGCAAAGCGGAATCTTTGGAATGTACGCATTAGAGATGAGAGATTCTTTCATAATCCTGGATTAGCATTTCGAAGACTTACGTTTTAGGAAGTGGTTGCCTTTTGCCTTCAATATCAGGACGAAGGTCAAGCTATGGGCGTTCACGTAAGGGAATATGAAGAGACATATCTATAATGGATCATGTCCATCCATGCGTTCCCATAGCTTACTACTCGAAATTACATTAATGATATATGTATTCGAAATGAAATACATTTGTAACCCTTTGTTTAGATCTATTTTAAAATAAGTTTCAATTTCCCAACTGAAGAATAATGAAACAGACTTAATTCCTGGTATGTATATTTATTTTAGTATCGCATACCGGTTAGACGATTTTATTCTACGTTTGTTATTTTGAAGAAATATTTTTCCAAGGTTTTTGCTTTGTTTTGATTTCAACTTTTTGTCTTAGATCAAGAAAATTACAATAGCGTCCAAAACTAAGGGACAACATTTTAAAACCTAATATTTGTTAGAAATAACAAATGTGGAAAGCTGATATTTTGACAACTGGTAGTCGTTATCATCCATAATAACATACTAAAATTTGAATCATTTGCAAAATATAGAAAAAGAATTATAACAATTATTTATTTTCAAAATAGGAACGTCCAAAAGTAAGGGACAAAATTGAGTAAAATAATGTAAATAGTATGCTATATTCAAATCTTTTTATTTTCTCTAAAGAATAAGTCTTACTTAGTCATTGTAAACTTTGCATCAGCCGGCACCATGGCGAAACGCCAAAAACATTATTACTCTGTGAGACAAATTATTGTGAAGCTACACAAGGAAAAGCACACCATTAGAGAGATTTCAGAGAAAGTGAAACGTTCTAAGTAGGCAGGTTTGTTAAATCCTACAATGATACTGGCAAAATAGTGTTTTTAAAACCGGAAGACCCCGATAAAACTTCTGCAAGAGAAGATCGAATAATCCAGCATATGTCATTAAAAGACCGTTTTAAATCTTGCACAGATATCAAAAGGGTTATGAATAGTACCTCATGTTTTAATTTGTCAAGATAGACTGTAAACAACTGCAAGAAATAAGGCTGTTAAATCGAACCCCAGGAAAGAAACAACTTGTTAGTTCGAAGAAAGCAAGTTTAATTTATGTGGAAATGATGAAAAAAAACTATGTAAAGAGACGTATTGGTGAAATATTAAGTGCAAAGTGTACTAAGAAAACTGTCAAATTTAGGGGCTAAAGCGTCATGGTATTTGGAATGTTTTCTAGCCAAGGTACAACGCCTCTTATCCGGTTACAAACTCGTGTAAATGCGTAGATCTATAAAAACATTGTTCAAGATCATGTTGTGCCAATAATACAGAATTCAGGTTTCGATAAGTCTACCTTTATGCAAGATAATGACCCATGTTACAAGGCAAAGGTGGTAATGAGTTTCCTTAGCGAGTAAGATTTCGAAATTATTGATTGGCCACCGCAACGTTCTGACTTAAATCCAATAGAAAATCTTTGGAAGACCTTGGGAGTGAAAGTTATGGAAAGAAATCCCACTAACACGAGGTATTTATGGGCGAGGCTTCAAGAAGAATGGTCTAAAATTAGTATCGAGGATTGTAGAGAACTGATTCGTTCTTGTAGTCGAAGATGTACAGCTGTCATTGAGAGCAAGGGCTCATTTACTAAATATTGATTGTACATGTATTTTTTTTATTGTTTTTTGGCTGTTTACATTGTTTTTCTCAATTTTGTCATTTACTTTTGGATGTTCCTATTTGGAAAATAAATAAATAATTTTTATAATTCTTTTTGTATCCTTTGCAAATGATTCAAATTTTATATGTTATTATGGATGATAACGACTACCAGTTGTTAAAATTTCAGCTTTTCACAGTTATTATTTCTAACAAATATTAGGTTTTAAAATTTGTCCCTTATTTTTGAACGCTACAGGATAATATCAAATGTGCCACAATGAGGTATTTTATTGCTACGACATTAGTAAATTCAGCTAAATGATTTTGAATGAGTTAATTTGGAGGAAGAAAGCAAGTAGTATTGCAAAATATTATTATCGCTCGAAAAAGTTAAATTGTTCGAGTACGATTTGAAAGGTGAGTTTTTCAGGTTCAAATAACGCAGAGGCACACACAGCTATTGGATAGAGAGAGAGAGAGAGAGAGAGAGAGAGAGAGAGAGAGAGAGAGAGAGAGAGAGAGGATTGAGAAGGCGAAAGAAATCATTTGTATTATTTAGATTATTAAGCCTACTTTTCTCAACGTGAGTATTATTATCACCACGTTTCGGTCGATGTAACCTCCTGCTTTCTTGAGATGTATTTCGTCGAACCCAAATCATTCTCTTGAACTTGGAAATCTGCACGAAAATTCGAACGGAACCCTTTTTAGTCCACGGATGCAGTAAACTATCGTTCTGTCCAACATGACTGAGTAGAAATTCTAAGTAATGTCAATTATAGTTTTGTGTCAACTTCACTGAGGATTGAACCTGTACGGGCGATACTCAAAAATACAATTGCGAATTACTTAGGACGTCTACGCAATCATGATAATGGGAATGATAAAATGTTACTCCCCTTGGAATAAATAAAATGCTTCGTTCGACATTACGAGCAGATTCCCAAATTCGAGGGAATGATTTTCAGGTTCGGCAAGGTAAACCTAAAAAAGATCGGATATTACATCGATTGAAACGTTGTGAAAATAACACTCAGGATAAGAAAAATAGAGCGAATAATCCAAACAATGCGAATTATCAACTATTATCTCTATCATTCAGAGACAGAGAAACACAAATTTTGATGTAACCGAATTCTAAAGGATCTATTTTCAAGCGAATTTTTTTTTAATTAAAACAATGATTTCAGAACAAAACAAATAACTGTTTTTGCCACTTGAAAGCGAACTTGCAAAAATTGATTAGAAGGGTGGATTATCAAGTGACATTTTTAGAATGACAGATTATCTTATGATTTTAATACCGATGAATTTAACCAGTAAACCTGCCTAGACTTTAACCAGTTAAAGTCTAGGCAGGAACGGAACCTCCTTAAGGATATGCCTCTCGTTATCAAATCGGCAGGGTTTGACTGATTCTCTTGTCATTATTTACAAAGGTTATGAAGTGCGTAACTTATAATTGTTGGAAAAAGTCCCGGATCCGGTAGTTCACTGTCGTCAGGAGTTGCAAAGAATGCTCTCTGCGCCCCTAACCAATGGGGACAAGTAACAGATCAAAAGAAAAAGGAGTCAAAACTCTAGCCTCGCTCGCGTTAACTTACTCAGCGAAGTGGCAAGAGAAGAAGAAGAAGAATTAATGGGAATGGTTGTAGGTTGCCTTTTATAACCAATAGGAACAAGCCTCCCACCACTCCCTTAGTCTATTTAGGCGGTGAGACAGATCTGCTCATGCTGGTTCATCCCCCCCCGACGGACAGCCACACCCATCCGTAAGTAGCCTCCATTTTTTTTCTACACACTCCCAACAAAAGGAAAAAAAAGAAAAAGAAAAAAAAGGGGGAAAAATGGGGTCCAAGGCACGATTCATTATGCAGGAAGCAGACTCGGCCTGCCTCTACGCCTTCTCTGGGGCTCACACTCAGGGCAGTACCACTTTTGTCTTTCTGGAGGTTCTTGGTCGATTCCCACACATCTGAAGTGGTACCACCTGTCGCACGCGTCACAGGCGATCATGGCTAGGTTCTGTTGAGGATGATTGCAGCTAGGGCACAACCAGGTTTCAGCCTCAGCTACCAATGGCGAATCAGGCTCTTCCTCCAGACAGCGGGAGTTCAAGGAGATTTCGAGGGGATACAGATGTTTTAGAGAATGTGCTTCTACCAGACCATTAGCCCTTCTGACTCGAGCCGCTCTAACGACGTTGTCGTTGCCTTGGACGAGCTCGGTAACAGTACCTAACGCCCAAAAGGGCCTGGGCCTCAGAGGGCTTTTTATAAGAACGACATCATCCTTCCGAACCCGATCTCCCGATTGGGGGCGAGATGGCGCAGGGGCCTTTCTTCCCAACTCCAGAAGGTATTCCTTGTACCAGAGCTCGTTGAATCTACTCAGGCATTGGTCTCTAAGCTGCAGAGTACGTATCAGCTCGGATCGGCCGAGAGGAACCGAAGGAGCCTCTTCATCCAACCTGAATAATAATCCAGGGCACTTATTAGGTCTGAGGAACATATTGGGCGTAATGGCAGTCACATCCTTGTCAGCCGACGATATGTAAGTAAGAGGTCGGTTGTTGACCGACCTCTGTATGTCGGAAATGATGGTAAGTAAAGAGAAATAGTTCAATTTTTCTCTTCCAACAACTTTATACAGGCAGTTTTTTATAGTTCGAATACACCTTTCCCATGCCCCTCCATACCAAGAGGAAAAGGGCGGAATAGTCTTCAGTTTCAAGTTGCTAGGACCATATCTGTCCTGGTAATCCTTGCAGAGCACAAGCCGGTTGAAGAGTCGCCCTTCTCCCTTGAAAGTTTTAGCATTATCGCTATATAAGGCCTCAGGGACACCGTTCTGGTTTGTGAAACGGATCAGAGCTTGTAGGAAGGAGGAGACGCTCATATCTGGTACCACTTCTATGTGGACGGCCCTGATGTTCAGACAAGTAAACAATAACATATACATTTTTATATTTCTTTTCCCATCCCACACCCACAGATGGCCGGTAAAATCGATCCCGGTGTGTTGGTATGGGGTACAGAAGTCAGTCCGATGTGAAGGCAGGTCGGCAGAAGCTTTCGGCGGTGATGGCCTAGAGTTATAACGTTTACACGTCGAACATTCAGCTAATATTAGGTTAACAGCTTGCCTTCCCTGGGGTACCCAGTAACCGCGCCGCCTTAGTTCAGCCAGGATTGATCCGGTCCCCAGGTGGCAACACCCCTTATGGCAGTCCATGATTATGAGCCGTGTCACAGGGTGCTGTTTTGCTATCAAGACGGGGTTCTTAACTTCATAATCGTAGTGTAAGGAAGAGTCGATCCTACCCTTCGAACGAATCAGCCCATCATGATCCAGGTAAAGGTTTAAGTCGCGAACCCTAGCCGGCAGGTGATCCCCGTCAGGCCTCCTTAGGTATTCAAGTTTCGCAGGGAACCCTTGCTGCTGCATAGTCCTCATTAGGTAGGTAGCTGCCCTGGATTCGCAGTCCCACTGACGGTGAAGTCTGATAGCTAAGAACTTAGAACTTAAAAACCAAGGATGTGACCCTCAATAAACGGAAGAAGGATGAAAAACGATCCAAGGACACGACAGAAGCACATCCCGGCTTGCGAGAGATAGAACAATTTGCCGGAGTTCGGGCCATCTGCTGACACATCCCACTTAAGCAAGGCAGATCCAGCTCCGGCCACTGAGAGATCCCACCGCCAAGCCAAGAAGGGCCTACGCGCCAAAAGTCTAGACAGGAACGGAACCTCCTTAAGGATATGCCTCTCGTTATCAAATCGGCAGGGTTTGACTGAGTGTTCACGTATTTAAAGAAGGTTTGCAATCCATAGCGAGTCTCTAACTCAGTTTTCATCATTAGCACATCCCTTAATCGATTCCTGGCGAAAATGTTGTTGGAAGCTGGTTCATTCCCCCCCCCCCCGACGGACAGCGACACCCATCCGTAAGTAGCCTCCATTTTTTGTCTACATAATGTACTTGACCTGTCAACGACTAGTAATTCCGGAATAATATTAAGCCAACATTTTGTGGTTTTGACCGAAGGCTTCTTCGACATGTCTGAGTGTAAAGCTGCCTAAGAAACAGAAAGATTGACATACATACATACAGAAGAGAGGGGGGATTGAAGACACTCAGAAAATAGAAACAAGAAAAGATTACAATGATTTTTATTTTATTTTAATCTATAATATAACTCTCACCTTTCTGTTTAAATGTATGTATCTATGTATGTCTACCTAAAACTTTCGACAGAGGCGACGGATTTGCACGAGATCAGTATCGCTTTGAAGCTCGACCCTTCTGACGACAAATACTGAAAAATTAGCTAAAACCAATGGTTCCTACACCCTCAACTGGGCACTTTTCTACAGGGAAGGGTCGCTTTTTTTCCGATATTATCGAAAGTCATCCCTCTTTTCGATTGACTAACCGTAATTTAAACCTTCGCTACTTCCGGTTTGGCGATGGACGCAACGGCAAAGACGTTACGTTTTTTCACGTTCTTTTTCTCCCTAGCGGTATGAGTTCGAGCCTGCCTGCCTACTACTACTACTACTACTACTACTACTTTTTTTCGTTTTTTTTTTTGCTCAACACACACCTCCAAACACCCGGTTAATGCCGGGCACCCAGGTAGTTCAATATATAGGGTAAAAGATTATGATGAATTTCAAAGTGCGATTACAAGATTTAGAAGCGGTTAGATTTCTTAACTTGTTTTTACACAGTCAACATAATTTTAATTGTGTAAAATAAAACTGTTTCTGTTGACTTAAGATTTTTGTATATTGGAAGTTTTGCCAAGTCTGCTCGGAGAAAAGACCCTTCTAATTTATACTTACAGAATTCCAGTTTAATTTTAAAAATATGAATAAAAACTATTCTTTACTTTAAAAACATATTTTTTAAGTTTACATATAATTTTTAATCTTAAATATTCTTTTTAAATATCTTGCAAGAAAAAATACACTTTTAATTTTACATAAAAAAACAATATATTTCATGTTAAATTAAAAAAAATTCAATATAAATGCTAAAAATATTTTTATTACAAGATCAATGTAAAGCCTATGTTTCATGTAAATGTTTAAAATATTTTTATTATATAAAATTATTCTAAACAAATCGAAGTAAAAACTAAAAATATATATTGATTGCAACATATTTAATTAAAATTAAATAATTCCAAAAATACATTTGAAAGTAAAGAATACTTTTTGTATAGTTTCAAGATCACACTAAAATTATGGAAGTATTAATTAGAAGGGACTTTTGTTCGGTATACACCGGTCAAACTTAACAATTCAGCGTCGGTGTAGAATAATTGAGAGAGCAAGTAATTAGAACGTGTGTCATCATCATAACATTGTAAAGAACAAATCACTCCACACATGCTAGCATGTTTCATTTGAAGGCTCACGCGTACAATCCTTAAGTTGTCAATATAAGTAGGACCCCGGGATACGGCATAAAATATTAGTAACAAAATACAGTTCAGTATAGAATACACATGTATATAATCAAATAACATTATAAATAACACCGTAAGGCGGAGGAAATACCGTAACCAGGGACATGAAAACATCGTATTTCACATCGTAACCCACAAAAAACGTATACGAGAGCAACCGTATCCCGGGGTTCCTCTGTGTGTGCTATTTTGTGTGTCACGCTTACATCTTCATATATATATATATATATATATATATATATATATATATATATATATAAATATATATATATATATATATTTATATATATTTATTTATTTTTTACATCTCATTATTTAAATAAAAAGATATTTTTTATTTATTTTACATCTTTAAATATATATATATATATATATATATATATTATATACATATTATATATAATATATTATATACATTCTCTCACATTCTGAAAATCCTATCATAAGTTGCTCGCTTGGTTAGTATTGCTGGATGGCATCGTCATTTCGAGTTGAAACTCCTACTTGTGAGACGTCGGCTTGGGGTTATTAGCTGGTTGGATGACTGCGTCCCTTGTCGATACGAGGTAGGTTCATTTCACAGTCAGATTTCGGCGCGGTTTGCTTGATCTGTGTTGGTTAATAGAATTCTTGTGTGCAGCGCGTTTGCTCAGTTGGTAGAGTGCTTGCCCTGCATGCAAGAGGCTCGGGTTTCGAATCCTGAGTTCGGATGTGTCTAACTGATGAGCCCAAATGAGGGCGAAACTCGAGTCTTAGACTTCCGGGTCTTTGACTGTCATGGCTCTTGTGAGCTGCGACGTTGTTTGGCTGTGGAATTTATTATATACATTCTCTCACATTCTGAATATATATATGTATATATATATATATATATATATATATATATATATATAAAGCCACCGGAAGCAGTTGTTTATAGCACACTAATCATGAAAAGCTGAAATCAGCATCGATTAAAGAGGAAAGTGATAACTTTATTGGTAAGACGCTACCGTAAAATAAAGTTAAAATAAAAATAATACAGTGTTATACTTTCAAATATTTAGAATAAATGAATAATAAGAACTGAAATCGAAATTAAAACATTATTTTGAACATGGGAATGTTACACATTCTAATTTAACCGTGAAGAATGTTAGATGGGCACCGGAAGTAACACAGCTGTTATTATTAGGGCTGTGACAACAGAATATTCTTTTCATTCTTTTGACGTCGAAGTATATATCAGACACAGTAAGACACAGTCAATCAACCGAGAACCACATCAATCTACATAAAAGCGTATAAGATATTAACGGATATATACTCAAGAGTAAAAAAAAAAAATGAAAAAGATATGCTGTTGTCACAGCCCGAGTTTTAATACAGGATTTTCATTTATGACACACTTTAATATGAAAGAATATAAATGGCCACCACAACCAAACGTGTAAAGTAAATATAAATACATTTTACTTAAATTATGCAATAAGAGTTTACACAGAAATGGGGGAACTGTATTTGGGTTCCGCTGTTACTAGTTGCCGTACGGTGATATTGAAACTGATGTTTGTAATTTTAATGCCACCGCATGAGAAAGCTAAGTTCATGTAATCATTTTGATTGCCTATATGTCCACATACACATGCAGCAATAATATAAAACTGCTCACATAGTTAAAGCCAATTTGAAATATATCGGTCAAGTCGCTTACAGGTGTATAATTAACACCTGGCCTGGGAAGACGCTTTCAGGATGTCTTATTTAAAGTCACATATTGGCTAATAGAAACTAATCATCTAAACGTGGGAAGCTCAACTCACACATGTCAAATTTAGATTATGACATCTGCTATTTAAAAGTTACGATCAACATTGAATACCGTAAGCTGGCTTTTGATGCCGCTCCAGAGCATATCTCACTCCTAACGCAATCCTCTATGCCAAATACGTATTAAGATGAAGTACTGTTGATACATCTTGGCAGACGCTGCACATAGAACCCTTTCCTTCCTGTGACAAGCCTGAAAACCGGCTTCGAAATCTAGTAGCCGATGTCCTTTTCCCCTTACAATCTCTTTCTCATTGATAAGACATTGCGAGCGTATCCCTAATCTATCGTTATTAGCCCCCCCCCCGACAAAAGAAGGGTGGACCTGTAAATTCACCCTTGTCCGTTCGTTCGTTTGTCTGTCCGCACTTTTTCCAATAACTATGCCTAGGAATTTGTTGAAATTTTGCACAAACATTAAACATGATATGATTAAAAAATTAACAAGACAGATTTTCCAGGAAAACTCCAGTTGCTCCCCCAGGGGTGCCTTACAGGATAAAATGGCTAAAATTGACACTTTTGAACTCATTTAAAAAAAAGTATGCCTTGGATTTGTATAAAACTTTCTGAAAAAGTTGTAACTAACTGATTTCTATATAATTATGTTTGTCTCTCTCTCTATCTATATATATATATATATATATATGAGTTGTAAATGACTGGTTTCTATATAATTATGTTTTTCTATACTTCGCGATACCTCAGGGGCTCTTTTAGGGTTATTAACAGACTCCATTTTTGGGACTATTTTACTATATTTGTTCAAAATTTTCTTTGTATGTTTATTTAGCAATTTTGTATGGTGCTGAACTCAACTTTTTTTTAACAGAATATTGTACAGGGTGGAACGATACAAATGTCGCCCTAAAGAAAACAACAATATAGCTTTATTAAAAAAAATATTGAAAAAATCAATTCAAGTTGACTTTGTAGTCTATTTGATATCTATTCAATGTAGCCTTAGTTCGCTGCACCTCGTCATAACAATGGTCAATACAAACTTTCAGCGAGATCTGAAATTCTGTATGAACATTTCTTATGAGTGCAGCGAACTAAGTATTACAATATCCGTTAGAAATAAAGTAATGAATAAATACGGATTTATAGAAATTAGTCCCCAGAATACCACATTTACTTTACTTTTGATCCAAAACTACTGCGTCGAATTAGCTAAAATTTTGCGTGGACCTTTCTTACTATGAGTTGCAGTAAACTTGGTATTATAGTATGCGTTCAATTCACAGTTAGAGATTGGTAGGGCTTAGTATTTAATAAAAAATGAGAACATTGTTAACCATATTTAACCATTAATTTGAAATAAAACATCCATTCGGAGGCATCGTCTATAACTTTTATCTAGTTTAAAAGTGCTACAATAATATAAAATAAAAGTGCTAATATATATATGTATATATACACTCCTGGTCAAAATCATAAGACCACTTAAGAAAGTAAGCGTTTACGCATAATATCGAATTTTTTTTCTTACATGGGGGTCACCACTTATCAAGGCCCGGAGGCCACTCAGGGATAAGGGTTATTGCGTGTACAGTAATCAATGAGATAGTATTGTAGTAATAATTAGTATTGGAGATTTGATAGAATGTCTTACTTAAGGGGCGGTTTGTCAGGAATTTGTTTATGTTGGACTTGAAGACGTCCAAGTTGTAGTCAGGTGGGAAACAGGCAACCGGAAGAGAGTTCCACAGTCGTGCACTTCTGAGAAAGAAGCTCTGCTCATTGAATCTACGTTTGGATTTAGGCACAGATAAAGAATGGGGAAAATTATTGACAGTAGTTTCAGCCAGACGAGTGTTTCTCGTGAAAGATTGGCGAGGGGAGACGAGAGATTAGAGCTCAGACGAGCACTTGCCATGGAAATAACGATAAAACAAAGACAGTCTCGCAACGTCTTTTCTGTGGGAGAGAGGCTGCAGGGAAGAGAAAAGGGCATCCCCCACTCAAGCATAGAGTCTATTTTGTACTCTGTCAAGGCAGGATAGGCGAATTTAGTAGCTCCTGCCCGATGTGCCAGCAGTACTCGATCCTTTGACGTACTGAGCGGTAGAAGGATCCCACCATTTTCCCAGCGTCCTTGGCAACAGACCTGATGTACGTGTTCAGGAGTAAAGGTCAAACCTAGAAGCTTGTCAAAACATGGAGCCTCCCCATGACGAGAGCTATCCATTTCAATTGATGCCAGATGGGGATCAGAGCGTTGATGATGTAAAGATAGAAGCTTGGTTTTGGATGCATTAAAAGTGACCAGCCACCTCTTCCCCCACTGTACCACACGCTCAAGATCAGAGGAGAGAGAGAATTTACGGCTTTTGATGTGTTGCCATAGATGGTCGTGTCATCAGCATAGATGTCAACGATGATTTAAGAATGTGTTTTGGGAGATCATTGATGTAGATCAGGAAGAGAGTTGGGACCAGGATGGACCCCTGAGGGACTCCAGCATTAATACTGTGGGCCTCTGATTTCTGCCCATCAACCACTACTCTTATGAACCTATCGGAGAGAAATTATTTAATGATTGAGAAAACATTTCTAGTGATATCGTAGCTGGAAATCTTGTGAAGTAGGCCCTTATGCCATACCTTATCGAAGGCCTTCGATATGTCAAGAGCAATTGTCCTGGAAAGGAAGACTTTGTCAAGAGATTCAATAATCCTATGAGATATAACCGTTAGCACATCTGTTGTAGATCTTACAGAGCGGAAACCATATTGCATGTCACTAAGAAGGTTGTTTCTGGTGAGGTGGTTGGCTACTTCTTTATTTAATATGGATTCCAACAACTTACTCATGACACACAGGAGACTTATTGGTCTGTACTGGGAGGGAGATGACTTTTCACCTGAATTCTTAAATACAGGGCATACTGATGAGTTTTTCCAGGGTGTTGGAAAGTACTTCTCCTTAAGGCAACGCTTAAACAGTTTTGTAAGTATGGGGGCAAGTTCTGGTTGGAGCAGCACTATAACTGGAAAGCCGACAGAGCTAGTTGCTTTACTGGAATCAAGGTTCTTGATTAGCTTGGTGACCTCACGCACAGATATTTGTATGTTGCGTACGCGTATCTCTTATGACGTTTCTACGTATTTGATCGTGATACATTTACTGTTTTTGTGTATATATATATATATATATATATATATATATATATATATATATATATATGCGATAAAGTTCACCATACTATTTTTTCTGTTATCTTGGTCTTCCCTGGGTTAATAATTTCCGTCACTGGTCGATGAGTTACAAGGAACACAGATAAAAACATACCGCCGATTTCATGGCACGGATTACTTTATTTCGTCTACGAGTGAACTGGGGGGAAACCATCACATTGGGTACTCCATTTTTTTTTTTCGACGAATTTTTGCAAATCCAGCTCGACAGGTCTATTTCGCTTCAAATAGGCAGTCAGATTGCACTTGCATGCGAAAATATACCTTCCTCTCTTTTTCCTTTCTGCTCTCTTTCTCTCTGTCCACGTTTTCTTTACATCGGCCGAATAACATTCCGGGTACTATTGCTAATCCTAACTACAGCGTTTGACGTACGTCGAAACTTAACCCTTTGAACTTTTTTGCTCTAACCAATCTGCACAATTTTCAACATGCCGGTCTAACACGGGATATATTACATATCAGGATATATAGATAGATATAAAGAAAGAAAGAAAGAAAGAGAGAGAAAGAGAGAGAGAGAGATTTGAAGAACAAGTAATACGCACAGAAATATACACATATAAATTTCGTCGTATGTATAGATATAACTTGATATTATGTTCTAAACCGAATTACACAGCTCCGCATGCTTATATACATGTAACATATAACAATTTGTATATATTTTTAAATCGATTCAGGACAGACTTTGTCAGGTGAGCTATAATTGGATCTTGGCAAAGATTACGCTTTCCCAGTGTCCGTATTAAAAGGCAGAGATTGGCACATAGAAACGGATCGGAATATATCATTTCGACGCTTCTTCTCGCGACGACATGTTCAATTCACACGTGCTGTCAGGTTTGGATCATGAAACCTGTCATTTAATCGCAGTGGTCAGCTTAACACAGCTTGTCGTAATTGGGCCGTTGTGATTGTGAAATTCGTCATTTAATTATACTCAGCAGCCTTTGTCCATTGTGAAATGGACACGAGTAGGTTGTTATTCACGAGTGTTCGGAAGTACGATTTACATTTCCTAGGTGTAGTCATCGCATTCGGACACGTGACCTTTTTGTTGGGATCAGGCAGAATTGGCTACGATAATGACAGATATTGGAAATATTTGATTAAAACCAGAGAGAAAAATCGTTTTTAATCTGTTGCTAGATAATCAGACAGTGTTTTCATAAATTCTAAACATTTTGCTTATCGTATTTCTGAGTTTTTAAAACCTAAACGTAGATTTCATGAACGACGTTTATTTCTTAGAACTGCACACATGTGGCACTCTCTTCCATTTGCCTGCTTTCCGGCTGACTAAAATACGGTCGGCTTCAAGTCCAACATAAACAAATTCTTGATGAGTTGTTTCTCTTAATCCAATTTACCAAATTTCCACTACTAACAGTTACCACGATATTGTCCCATTGACGACTGTACGCTTATTAACCTTTATCCTCGAGTGGCCTCTGGACCTTGATAAGATGGGACTCCTTTGTAAAAAACAGTACTTGGTAAAATTCAGTTGCAAATTACATTCTTGTAGAGGCTGAAGGTTAAATCCTAAGTACGGGCGATCCACAAAATACAGCTGCGAATTATTTAGGATTTTGACCCAGTCATGACTGACAGAACGAGAGCATAGAGTCTTGTGCATTAAATAACGCGTTCCATTTGAATTTCCGTGAAGATTCCCAGAGTTCAATACACTTGGAGGAGGTCAGAGCTTACATTGACCTGAACGTTGTGAAAATAACACTCAAGGTAAAAGCAGTAGTCCAAAGATTCCAAACAATACGAATAATCAATTCTTATCCAAAAATATCGGAAATGTAATTTTATTGATTGCAATTTAAGAATTTATTTTTGGGTGTTTAATTAGTATTGTATTATTTCATCCAACAAAAGTTTTAAACGTCATTTGATATTATGTTGCTGTATTTTTTTAGATGAGAATTGATAATTCGTGTTATTTGGGTTATTCAGACTACTGTTCGCATCTTCAGTGTTATTCTCGCAACGTTTCGGTCGATGTAACCTCCGACCTTGTTCATGTGTATAATTTCGAACCCGGGAATCTTTTTGTCGAACTTGGTAAGCTGCGCGAAATTTCGAGTGAAATGCTTTATTTAATCGACGAGTTAGAATGCTGTTGTTCCACCAGCCATGACTAGGTAGAAGTCCTAAATAATTCTCAATAGATCCGAAGAATGTCGGTGGTTACATCGGCTGACATTTTGTGTGAAAACATTCAAGGTGAAAACAGTAGTCCTAATAACTCAAATGATACGAGTAACCTTATATTGCTATTATTCATTAACTTAAACGTTAACCTATTTCAGTGTGAGCTTATAAATTTCATAGTTTGTTTTTATATTGTTTTATCAGCAAAATCGGATAAGCAGTCGTTTAGAAAACTAAATGATACAGTAAGGTGTATGCTTTCCTACCGATGCAGCACTGAAGCACATTGAGTCAACATCTTTTCTCTTCACAGCAAGATTATCCAACATAAAAATACGCTCATCACCGATGCAATGATCAGGTACCAGTTTATTATTCGAATTGTTTAATTCAAAGCAACAATAATACAATTTTTTTCCAATCGTAGTGAAAATTATCATTCATCGCTTGTGAAGAAATTGCAGATTTGCTACTTTTTAGTTGTTACATTCGGTTAAACCAGATTGCGTACTGACATAAACAATCTCATGGCAGTTTTTAAAGCTTTACTACTTCCATGCTTGATGACGACAAATTAGAAGTGGATGTTTTGTTTGTGACAAGCAATAGAAGATTTCTTTACAATGCCATTGGGGTCTCTTTATCTTATTTTTTCATTTTTCAACAGAATATTCCCTTTTTTTCCTGATTTTTGGAGATGAGGATTGATAATTAGCATTATTGGGATTATTTGAATTATTAACCCAATCTTGAGTGTTTTTGCACAACGTGCAGATTCATGAGTTCGACAGAAGATCGGAGGTTTCATCGTCCGTAAGATTATGCCAATAACACTGAAGATAAGAATAGTTGTAAAATAACCCAAGAAGCCCAGACATCCTTTTTCTCCATCTTGTGCCTTCGTCATGGATGATCAATATCAGTTACTCCCTGTATAGTAACTCTCTAGAATATCAGGTGAGGTTAACAGATGTTACACTTTGGCCAAAGCAGGACCACTTAGCTCCCTAAAGTATTATACATACTCACATACTCAAATATATACCAAACTTAGTCATTTCAAATAGTCACCCATCTGGCAAGGATCAACGTCGCGTAACTTCTTCGATCTAACGGTAATCGGTAATCCGTATATGGTTATTTAATCATATGAAAAGAGCAATTCCAAAATGTGGCTATCGGCCTATCATCCACCTGATATCGGCATTCTTATTTTAGTTTACTAAGCTTTAATACTTCCGGCTTTGGAAAATTGGAAGTGGGTGTTTTATTTGTGACATAATCACTAAAAGATTGTCTGGCAGGGAGAGCTGCAGTATTATACATGCCAGTATGACTATATGTAGCACCTACTTTCGCAAATAATCAAATGGTATGAGAAAAGCTCAACGTCTCTTAATTTCGGTGATCCAACGAGAACCGGCGTGTAAACGCGATTATACCGCATGGACAGGCTTGTTATAATTTGTAATTCCAACTATACTTAAAAAGATTACACTTCTAGCCTCGATGCTGTTATTAGATTTTAGTAGTTTGTATTTGAAATATTTCAATCAATAATCCATATGATAAAATATCATAGTCTCAGTTTACTTCAGTCAAACTTCTTAGAAATCACCACCTCCTTCCAATGGCTACCATTTGATCTCTATATAAAGTACATAGATATTCGAATATTCCAGTAAAGTTACACTGTTATTAAATTATAGATTGAAATGTGAAACATGAAGTCAAAGTAAGAGTTAGAATAAGAATGTTTTTAGGTTCAAATAATCGAATGCGACACTTCGTATTTTTTTCCGTATTTAGGTTTATGTATCCGAGTTTGTGATTATGTCGAGATTTTGATTATGTTGTGAGAGGTATTATCAACCGGTCATGCTTTTATTTCGATATTCCCTTCTTTTCATGAACGTATACGAACAGCCAATCAAATTTTCCGGAACCTGCGAAGACAATGGTCCTTAGTTTCTGCATTGATATATGAAGAAAAAGGTAAACATGGGCGACGCTGGTGTTAATAATGTAACTAATCTGGAAAAGTTACTGGTTACGTTAAGGAGAGAGGGATGTTAAAATAATTAGTGAGTAAAAATCGTGCTACCCCCGCTAAATATGTATTTATTCCAAACAAATTTATATTTACCCGAATCTAGAAGGAATTCTCAAACAAAGAAACATTAGAGATAAATAGTTGCAGCATTAAAAAAACTTATTAAGGAAAAATTTATATATTGTAAAGATGTTCGAGACACGCATAAAAGAATAACTATAAACGAATAGTTTAAACATTTTAAAATGCTATTTATAAAAATTATTAATTATTTTTTTGTAGAGCATATTGTCCTTTTAACAGAAAACCCAGAGGATGATTAGCTAAAAGGAAAAGTAACGCTTCAAATTGTACAATATTTTATTACTTCCATATATATTGTTAACTTACTGACCACTTAAAAAAATGAAAAATTACAATTTCAATGACTGACGAGTGAGCGACTTTATTTAGATAGAGAATAAAAGAGAAGGAAAGCCTATCAAATGAATTGACCAAGAAAATTCAGATGGAAATCAAGACTGGAAACCCAAATCAATTTACTACATAAAATAAGCAAAATCTGTGCATATATAATGTAAGAGGAAAATAATAGCTGACAAAACTAAACGAAAAACAAGAAAAATTAAACCAAAATATACTTACAAATTAATACACACACACACACACAAATATATATATATATATATATATATATATATATATATATATATATATATATATAAAGCCAACGATGGCTTCGTTATGGAGTGCGGATCCTTTGACCAGCGACAATCGTCGATTGCTGCATTGATGATAGCGAAAGCGCCAAACACTAGCATCTGTAGATACGAAAACAATTATTTATAATTCATAAAAATAAATTCTTAAATGTTAGGCAATGTATTGAAAATAAAATAGGTGATAATCTGGACCTTTTGCAAGATCGCCACTTCCGGTCACTCGATCACTATAGATCGTCTGAATAATGCAAGTTTTATTAATGTTTTCATTCAGCGGCTGTTGGCGGTGGCTAGCGGGGCCAAAAGTGGCTTCGTTGTAGGGTTTGATCAGCATCACTCGTCACTTTCTACACTGGTGAATGAAAATGCTTGTAGATATAAAAATGATCTATATGTTAATACGATAGCGTTTGTGTTATTTGGCGTGTCATGCTTACAGCCGAGTTGTTTAATTGTTATGGACTTCCATTTCTTGTAATAAATAATTGTACTAAAAATTCTTCATAAGTTTTAGTTTCGGTTTAGATTGTAGTTGAAAGAACTCAAGTTATATATATATATATATATATATATATATATATATATATATATATATATATATATATATTGCATAAGTTTAAGTTTCGGTTTATATTCAAGCTGATGCACCAAATTCATATAGATATATTTTTATTTATTTTTGAAATCGCAACTTTATAATATATAAAAATCGATAGAACATTTACTCTATAATAATATAAACGAAATCTTCAAGAATTAAAATATCATATTTAAGCGTGCTTTACGATCGGGCTACCCCGAGCGTCCCTGCTAGCTTAGATAAATACTTTTGCAGTTTTAAGAAAATAACTACAATAATATCCGAGCGTCTCCATTTACGCTGAACGTCTACAGAATTCTTATATCAATATACTACATATGAATGACTCCACTGTGGAATTTCTACAGGTTTTTCTAGTTCTCTCTCTCTCTTTCCCCCTCTCTCTCTACACACACACACACACACACACACACACACACACACACACACACACACACACACACACACATATATATATATACACTGCGTATCAAATTATTAACGAGTTCACATTTTTTTTAATATTGAAGGAACGAGTTAATAAAAATCCATGAACCTTTGCGAAAGTGCTTGCAATAGTATTCAGCTACTCCAGTCTGAAAATACAAGTATTTAACGCAGTATTAGCGAAACTATGGCAGAAAATAGGAATATCTATTGATATCAGTTTGTCAAGTTATTAACGATGTTGAGAAAAAGATACAATATACCCATAACTTGTTTATTGAAATAATTTTCAAACATAAAATGATGTAGGAAAAATGCTTAGAACACAATAACTACATAGCAATTTCTACGTTGACATAATTAGTAGAAGATATGCGTTTCTTTTTCATGCATGACTTGTAAAAGACGTTGGTCTACAGAATTAGTCAAATTTGTGATTTCGTCAACAGATTCCTCGCGATACCTCTTGGAGAGCATCCCACAACTCATCTTTGCGCTTAAATTGGCGTCCACTAGCATAGAGGCGTCGCTGCATGATACTCCAAAGGTTCTCAATTGGGTTAAAATCTGGTGAATTCGCAGACTACTCCATCTTCCGTAGCCCAGAGAATCACAGTTGTTGCAAATACTCTTTGCTTTTGTTTGCTGCATGCGAGGGAACATTATCCCGCATAAAAATAATGGTTCTTCTAAATGTCAACCTTTACTTCTTCAGCCACGGTTCAAAGTGCTCCTTCAGAAAAGTTATGTAAGCGTTTGACGTCATTTTTACGCCAAGTAAAGTATCTCCGATAATCCCAGCCCAAATCATTATCTCACGACCACCTTGTTGGCGCCTTAAACGCTGATGACGATGTCGTCCATCTAGGACTCATCCCTTGCTACAGCCATCTTAGCCATCACGAGTGACACGCACTTCATTCGTGAACAAAACTTTGGAAAAATCCATTTTCATGTCCTCTGCTCATTTCTATCGGTTTTGTATGTGATGTTGCTTTCATGGAGGCTTTGTAACGACTTAACAGACCTTGCCACTTATTTCAGAAGGCGACATCGAGTACTTTTTGAGACATTCTTCAATCCGGCTTGGTCAAAGACTTCTCGACTTGTCTGCCAGGGTTCTTAACAACTTCACGTTTAATTTGGAGTAGAGAACGGGTGCAACAACTCTAGATTTACCTTTATCAGCTCTATTACGTACCTTTGAAGCTCTTCACAGTTCGTCACAGTTTGATGGTACCTTCCTATCATTTTCGATATTTTGATGGTAGTTTTACCTTTTGCTAGCTGTTCTGCAATAGTAATCTTTTCAGAACTACTGAAACCATCTTAACGACCCAGTTTATTGACGAAACAAGCTGCCTTGTTAATAATTTGACACGCCTCAAATACCGTGGATTCAGCAATTACGATGGCAAGTTGTTTACATTGCGCATAACAGTACGAAAATTTCATATTACGCGCAGCTCAGCATTGCCAACGTTTCCGAAGTTTTTGATATGAAACAACCGGTAAGTTTCTGAAACTGGTAAAAAAAATGTTATCTCGTTAATAATTTGAAACACAGTGTATATATTAATGAATTGGACGTTTGAAAAGAATCAAAGCCTCTTTTATCATGTCATAGACAGATGAAAGAGAAAATTGAAGAAGTGAACATAAGAAAAACATCACTATTTAAAAATGATATATAGGAAAAGCAACATATACACAGCGTAAATATAACTGAAAACATTTTAACAATTGAAAGGTATTAAAGACAAATATAATTATCCCGGAATTAACTTTAATATTATCTTATCTTATGAGAAGGTCAAACGCAGAAGTTAAGAAGGTACTTATATCCTTGCGCTACAAGCAGATGCTACATTTCTGTTCGCTCATCAATCGGTGTAGGTCAATAATGCTTTCCTTATTCAATATGCTGGTCCCCTCGACGTCGGCGTCCGCGGTTAACAAGTTATGCGTTGGTATTGTTGTTGGAGAATCTCAGTTGGACATCTCCTGGGTGACTATCGGCCCAATTCCATTCAGTCATCAATTATGGTCTGGGTCGATTCTTTAATTTACCCATCCATCATTCGAGACAAAGACAAAAAATATCGCTGTGGTAAAGTCGGGGGGGGGGTGGTTAGGGAGTGAAGAAAAAAGTCCTTGTTAGTTCCTTTGGGACATATAGTCAATTTTACGAGAGTCGACCAGTCAGACGTCATGTGCATCTGTGTTCGGTATAAAAGCCCACCATGTTATTTAGTCTCTTTATCTTTCTCTTTTCTCGCCCATTTCTCAGGCCCTATCTCTTTGTGTGTTTCTTTATATCTTCTATTCTATCCGTTTCTCTCTCATTTTATCGCTGAGTTTGACTAAAACGAAAATATACATGCAAAACAAACGAGCCGGTCTGATAATTTATTTCTGTCACATACGTTGTGTATGCATGTATGGTGAGAAACCATGAATCGTATGAAAAACACACACACACATACACGTATATATATATATATATATATATGTATGTGTGTGTGTGTGTGTGTGTGTGTGTGTGTGTGTGTGTGTGTGCGTATTAAAACCGAGGAAATCCTAACACCGACTGCTTCATAACTTTCCGTATTCCCTTTTGATTTTTGCCTGTATTCTGAGAAGATTGTATTTCAAAATTATTTTCTGATTGCGGGATTCACTTGAATTCTCGACGACGACGACACAGAAATATCGATGTTGATATCATTTTATTTATTTATATATGCACGTATTTAGCACTTTTGAAAAGAGATCTTTGTTTTTAGTAAATGATAACAATATACTTGAATATTCATTGTCGCGACTAATTATGTCCCGGTAATTCTATTTACCTATAGTTAATAAAACGGTATATATATATATATATATATATATATATATATATATATATATATATATATATACTAGCATTTCAGCCCGGCGTTGCCCGGGTGTTTGGAGGTGTATGCTGAGCAAAAAAAAAAAAAAAAGTAAATTTTTTTTTAATTTGACCCCTATTATGACCCCTTAAAATTTATAGTTTCGGGCTCAAATCACTTTATTAAGTTAGATCCAGGTTCAAGGAACCTATATCTAAAATTTCAAGTGTCTAGACCCAAAATTGTCGGAGGAGTTTGGTAGAGTTCTTAAAGGTCAAATCGTTGAAATTTGACCCCTTAACAGCCAAATTTTTGGCTGACACCCGTCACATCAATTTTCCCAAATCTCAGTACCCGGTATTTCAAATTTCGAGTCTATAGACTAAAAATTGACAGAGTTATTGCGTAGGGAAATGTACACAGACAGACAGACACACAGACAGACAGACAGACAGACACGTTCACTTTTATAGATATATAGATATAGATATATATATCAGTATATATATATATATATATATATATATATATAGAGAGAGAGAGAGAGAGAGAGAAAGTTATAAAAAAAAACTATATATATTCTCGTGACGAATTTTTACGTGAATGAAACGGAATATTCTGTGTAGCTATATATATTTTCATAACTTATATGCCATATATATTTTTATAACTAACTACCTAGCTCTTATTGAACACTGTTTAAGTATATACTGACAATTTACGCATAAAATTATATTTTCATATATTAATCATGTGATTAAATTAAGAAGTTATATATATATATATATATATATATATATATATATATATATATATATATATATATATATAACATGATATGAATACGACAGGAGACAATACTTGGACTTGCATTATTCCTCGTATTCATTAATGACCCATAAATGCGGAAAGATGCGAAAATGCATTAAGAAATATTTTAGACAATCGTTGAAAACTTATATGAAGATCTCCAGTTTCTTGCGAAATGGGAACGTAAATTGATTCAATACTTTTAATACAAAACTTGTTTACTTCATCAACAAAAAAAATCATCTCAATCGTTGATTGCCATGACTTATAATAATCTACCTGAAAGATCTTCCTTAACACAACTAGGCTGGTGCATCTGCAACTAATCTCTTGCTCTTTGACAGAATACAAAAAAAAAAAAGGAATCTCCCATCTAATAGGTTTTGCACTATCACATAACTTCAACCACAACCAGCGCCGAGAAGTTGCACCCCTTTTACAGGTATTTTGATGGAAAGTTCGTCGAGGCGCATTCCATTAAAATACAAACTCAAACACGTGAGCCCACTCGACGTAAAAATTCCCAATTAACCCGAAAAGCAGCAAAATCTCACCGCTGCACAGAAGACATCTCTACGCCAATAATTTCTTCCCTCCAACTGCTAGACTTCAGAATTTGTCTCTCAGGTTCTTGCTTTCATGATTCACAGACGTACAGAAGTTCAAGTGTAACGTGAACAGACATTTCATTGTTCAACTTCCTACATGATAGCATTGTGCCTTGCTTTAGTGAATTATATATATATATATATATATATATATATATATATATATATATATATATATATATATATATATGAAAAGTGAAAGTGTCTGTCTTTCTGTGTACATTTCCCTACGCAATAACTCTGCCAATTTTCAGTTTACAAACTCGAAATTTGGTATACAGAGTACTGAGATTTGGGAAAATCTTTGTCATCCATTTTCGGCCAGAAATTTCGCTATTAAGATGTACGAGGTCCTACGATTT
>NC_136515.1:39947059-39967059 GCF_053919585.1 Euprymna scolopes
TTATGACAATTGGTTAAACTAACCCATATCTTAATATAATAAAATATGCCCCAACTTGCCTACATTTGTGTATATAGTGTCCTGACAGGCTAGCTTCTGTTTTGCTGCTTTCGGATGAATTTTTCTTAGGGTTTTTATTTTCTTGGTTATTTCCCATGTAGCCTTATAAGGCTACTAATACACAAAGGGCGTTCTAAAAATACTGCTTTTTATTCCACTGAAATGAATCTAAGGGAATTGAAAGTTGTTATAATAACTGAATTCATGCATTCATAACGTGAAAGCTTCATCTCTTTGTTGCAGATATAGACGACGTGAGACTCCAAGAGAACGCACCATGTCATGGACGTTCGTCAGAAGCAGAGATGCGTCATTGAATTCATTGCAAAAGTACATTGAGGATGGTGGTAACTATGTAGAAAAATATATTCTGGAGCACAAAAGGTCACTCGTTTTATGGTATTACTCCCGTCGTCTTAGCTCTTCAATATTTTGAGTAAAATATAGGCAGCTTTACATTTGTAACGATTTTCGTATATATATATATATATATATATATATATATATATATATATATATATATGTATGTATGCGTGTGTGTAACAGTGATTAATTTCCGAGTCGTAAAATATTTTATTTTTAGAAGTGAAATGTTGTTAAAAACGAAATGGCAGTATCAATCCAGAGAACCTTTGAATTGTAAACGCTTGCAGACAAAAAACAGAGTTCCTTCGTGTGTGAAGATGAAAAGTTATGTGAAGGAAGTCTAAGAGATTCAGTATATTTATGGGGTGATATCGATTTCTGATTGGTACGTAGCAGAGCCTGGTTTCATGTGATTGGTCGATTCTTATCATCAATTTTTATAAATTACAATCTTTCATTTTTTTTGTAACTGAATACCAAAAATATTGCAACATTAATAATAATAATAATAATAATAATAATAATAATAATAATAATAATAATAATAATAAATAATAATGATTAAAATAATAATAATAAAAAATAATAATAATAATAATAAATAATAATAATGATTAAAATAATAATAATAAAAAAAAATAATAATAACGTATATGGCTACATATGAGTATTCTTTTTTTGTAAGTTCTTCATTCTGATAAAGGAAATCAACATGTAATTCTGCAACATAATTTTGCTAATAAACGTTTTGTTTAATATACGACTCTGTTAGTTTTGATTATTACCAGATTGCAATGCAGCAACAGAAATTACATTCCTCTTGGCATGTAGAAACTCACATTGTTAATGAAACAGTTGGATTTTTATTCCAACTTGGAGCATTAGTAATGCAGCATCAAGTTTTCTCTGTGTATGACTATACGGGTAAATAGACATATTCAGTATCTTTTATTTTCTGCGTAGTATTCCCTTTTATCTCTTTTTGTACATCGGCATGTTATGTTTGAGGGACTATCACTTTTTCTTTCTCCCTTTCTGTATTTCTATGACTCTTTTTTCATTCTGCTTCAGTG
This sequence comes from Euprymna scolopes, assembly GCF_053919585.1. NCBI lineage: Eukaryota > Metazoa > Mollusca > Cephalopoda > Sepiida > Sepiolidae > Euprymna > Euprymna scolopes. The sequence continues at coordinate 39,948,559 of NC_136515.1, forward strand.
TTTGTTCTTAGAAATCAAAGGTCCCCTTCCTGGAACAGACAGTTGATCTCTACTTGAGATACATAGATTTATGAGTGTTTAATTACAGTTGTCCTTAAACGTTGGAGTTAGTAAAGACGTGAAGAACATCACTTGTCATCTCCTTAATTGATCAGTTAAATACGTTATGTTATATCCTTCTTTTGTTCTCTTGGTCTTACCAGATTCAAGGACAAGAATCCATCTAGTCTGGTGGAGTATCCGGCTTAGTGCTGTTACTAGATACACTCTCACTTTGAGAAAATACACCATTCATCCTATGAGCCACTGTGGTTTAGCTGTATTTGTATTTCGGTTTCGAATATTATGTTATTTCGAATATTCGATAGGGGTTTACTTGTAAGTGGAAGTATCCTCGTGCCAGGTTATCCTGACAAAACTCTATACAAGATTGACCTTATAGGACAGTTTCTAGTAGGCACTGAAATAATCTGAAGACATTCACATTTTTTCTAGTAAACACTCAAATTCTCTCATGAGGTCATTTAAATCTCTCCAGTAGGCATTTAAATTCTCTTAAATGTATATATGTAAGGAGTATGTGAACGTTTAAATGGTAGTCCAGATCTTTTCTTCCTTTCTCGTTCTTTATGTGTAAACGGGTCGAGTGATGGAACGGATGACAAGTTTGTGATTGAATAAATTTAAAGAGTATTTATGTATTTCTTTCTTAACCCTTTCTGCTAATGACGAATGTCTTTCCTGACCCTTCCATCAGTCACCAAATAATAATAAAAAAAAAACGAAAGTAAATTAATCAACTCTTTATTGTGGAGATGATTAAATTTAGGTCGATGCTGACCGACTCGCAAGACGGAATAAATTGGTTCACGATTTAAGGCTGATGAAATATAAGACAGGTTCGCTGATCGCGTCAGCGGATCCCTCGTGGATGTGATCCCTTTTGCAGAAAAAACAAAAACAAAACAAAAAACAAGAAAATAGAAAAATAAAACACAAACAAATCAAGAAGATACAAATAAAATAAACAAACAAAAAACATATGCTTTTACACGTAAAAGTTTTGGCTACACGTGAAGCGTGAACAATTTCTGATGAATGGGTATTGTAACAATAAAATTATCCTAAAATATGCAATCGACATGAAAAACGAAAAGCCTCCTTTATACAATTCTATTTACATAAAATTAAATTCTTTGTATATGTTTATACATTTCGGCGTATGGTGCTGAGTCTTAAACTGATTAACAGATCATTATACATTTTGGAATATGCCGCTAGTCATAAGAAATAATAGCATAGGTGATACAGTTAGCGTAAACAGGCAAGTGCTTATGAGTTTAGTGATAATTTCAATCTCAACAAGTAGTCCTCGCATTTGTGCTTTCGAAATATTTCAAAGGATATTAAGTAGTGATTACATAGGCAGAATGACTCAATTTTTTAAAATTCAATTTTCGCCCAAAATTGGTAAATTACGATACGTATTCAATATCCCTTTGTAAATTATGATATGTATTTAATATCTCCTTTGTACATTATGATACGTATTCAATACCTCTTTGTAAATTATGATGCATATTCAATATCCCCTTTGTAAATTATAATATGTATTCAGCATTCCATTTGTAAATAATTATACATATTCAATAATCCCTTTGGAAATTACGATATATATTCAATATCCCTTTGTAAATTATGATACGTATTAAATATCACTTTGGAAATCATGTTACGTATTCAATATTCCTTTGTAAATAATAATACGTATTCAATATCCCCTTTGTAAATTATGATACATATCCAATACCCCTTTTTTAAATTCTGATAAGTATTCAATACCCCTTTGTAAATGATACTATGTATCCAATATCCCTTTATAAATAAGGATACATATTCAATACCCCTTTGTAAATTATGAAATGTATCCAAAACCCTTTTGTAAATTATGATACGTATCAAATATCACTTTGTAAATTATGTAACGTATTCAATATTCTTTTGTAAATTATCATACGTATTCAATACTCCCTTTATAAATTATGATAAGTATTCGATATCCCATTTGTAAATTATGATATGTATTCAATATCCCTTTGTAAATAAGGATACATATTCAATATCCCTTTGTAAATTATGATATGTATTCAATATTCCCTTTGTAAATTATGATTTATATTAAATTTTCCCTTTGTAAATCATTATACGTATTCAATATCCCTTTGAAAATAATGATACATATTCGATATCCTCATTGTAAATTATGATATGCATTGCATATTCCCTTTGTAATTTATGATACACATTCAATATCCATTTGTTAATTATGATACGTATTCAATACTCCCCTTTGTAAACTATTATATGTATCCTAATATTATCTTTGTAAATTATGCTATGTATTTAATATCCCCTCTGTAAATTATGATATATATTTAATACCCCTTTGTAAATTATGATATGTATTCAATATCCCCTTTGTAAATAATGATAAATATTCGTTTGTATTTTATATCCCTTTTGTAAATTATGATATGTATTCAATATCACTTTGTAAATTATGATATATGTTCAATATTCCCTTGTAAATTATAATACATATTACATTTCCCTTTTTTAAATTATGATATACATTCAATATCCCTTTATAAACTGTGATACATATTCAATATCCCCTTTGTAAATTATGCTATGTTTTAATATCCCTTTGTAAATATAGATATATATTCAATACCCCTTTTTAAACTTTTCGTCGTATAAAATATCCCTTTGGAAATTACCATATGTATTAAATATCCCTTCTGTAAATTATGATATATATTTACTATTCCCTTTGTAAATTATGATACATATTCAATATTCCTTTATAAATTATGATATGTATTCATTATCCCTTTGTACATTATGATATGTATTCAATATTCTCTTTGTAAATTTTGATACTTATTCAATATCCACTTTGTAAGTTATCATATGGATAAAGTTCCCTTTGTAAATTATTATACATACTTTATATTCCTCTGTAAATTATGATACGTATTAAATATTCCTTTGAAAATAACGATACATATTCAATATTCCCTCTGTAAATTATTATATGTATTCCATATTCCCTTTGAGATTTATGATACATATTCAATATCCATTTATAAATTATAATATATATTCAATATCCCCTTTGTAAATTATTGTAAGAATTCAACATCCCCTTTGTAAATGATGATACGGATTTAATATCCCTTGTAAATTATTATATGTATTCAATATCATTTTGTAAGTTATGATGCATATTCAATATACCTTTGTAAATTAAGATACGTATTCAATATCCTCTTTGTAAATTATGATACGTATTCAATGCCCCCTTTGCAAATTAATATAGGTATATACATGGCCTTTTTACATTATAAGTATGCAATATCCCCATTTTAAGTAATGATATGTATTTAATAATCGTTTGTAAACTATGACACAATAAAATACCTTTTTGTAAAGTTTTACACATATTCAATATAACTTTGTAAATTATGATACGTATCTAATATCCCCTTTTTAAATTATGATATGTATTCAATTTGTGTGAACCATGGTACATATTGAATATCTCTGTGTTAATTATTATACATATTCGATACACTATTGTAAATTATGATATGTATACAATATACAATTTGTAAATTATAAAACGTATTCAATATCCCTTTGGAAATTATGATACGTATTTAATATTCCGTTTGTACATCATGGTATGTATTCAATATTACATTTTAATATTATGATACAAATTCAGTATCCATTTGTAAATAATGATATGTAATCAATATTCCCTTTGAAAATTACGATATATATTCAATATTCCCTCTGTAAATTGTGATACATATTTAATATCTCTTTGTAAATTCTTAAAAATATTCAATACCCCTTTGTAAATTATGATATGTATAAGGTATCCCTTTGTAGATTATGATACATATAAAATATCCATTTGTAAATTATGATACATATTCAATATTCCTTTGTTAATTATGATATATATTCAACAACCCTTTGTAAATTATTATATGTATTCAATATCTCCTTTGTAAATTATGATACCTATTCAATATCCTATTTTAAATTATAATACATAATATTACCGTTTCCTCTTTGTAAATTATGATATATATTCATTATCACTTTGTAAATTATGATTTGTATTAAACATCTATTTGGAAACTGTAATACGTATTCAATATCCCATTTGTAAGCTTTGATACTTATTCAATATCCCCTTTGTAAATTATGATATATATTCAATATCCCTTTGTAAATTATGATACATATTCAATATCCCCCTGTAATATATAACACACATTCAATATTCATTTGTAAATTATGATGCACATTCAATATCCTCTTCGTAAATTATGATATGTATTCAATATCCCATTTGTAAATTAACATACATAATAAATATGCCTTTGTAAAATATTATATGTATACGTATTCAATATTCCCATTTGTAAATGGGTATATGTATTCAATATCCCTTTGTTAATTATGATACACATTGATTATCCCTTTGTAAATAATGATACACATTCAATATCCGTTTGTATATTATGATATGTATACAATATTCCCTTTGTAAATTATGATACTAATTCAATACTACTTTGTAAATTATGATACATATTAAATATCCCTTAGTAAATTATGATAAGTATGCAATATATCTTTTTGTAAATTATGATATATATTCAATATCACTTAGTATACTGTTATACGTATTCAATATCCCCTATGAAATAATTATACATATTCAATATCCTCTTTGTAAATAATGATATGTATTAAATATTCATTTGTAAATTATTATACACATTCAATATCCCTTTCTAAATTATGATACACATTTAATATCCCCTTCGTAAATTATGATATGTATTCAATATCCCTTTGCAAATTATGATATATATTTAATATTACTTTGTAAACTGTGTAACTTATGATACATATTCAATATCTCTTTATAAACTGTGATACGTATTCAATATTCCCTTTGTAAATTAGGATATGTATTCAATATTCCTTTGTAAATTATGATATGCATTTAATGTCTCCTTTGTAACTGATGATACGTGTTAAATACCCCCTTGTAAATTATCATATATATACAATATAACTTTGTTAATTATGATACATATTCAATATCCCTTTGTAACTTATGATCTGTATTCAATATCCATTTGTAAACTCTGATACATATGTAATATCCCTTTGTAAATCATGATAAATATGCAATATCCTCTTATTAATTATGATATGTATTCCTTATCCCTTTGTACAATATGATATCTATGACATATTCACTTTGTAAATTATGATGCGTATTAAATATCCACTTTTTAAGTTATGATATGCATAAATATATCTTTGTAAATTATGACAAATATTCAATGTCCCATTTGTAAATAATGATAATAGTTTATATCCCTTTGTAAAATATGATACGTATTCGATATATCTTTGCAAATTATGATATGTATTCAATATCCCTTTGAAAATACTGATACATATTCAACATCCTCTTTTTAAATTATGATATGTATTCTATATACCATTTGTAAATTATAATATGTATTACATATCTCTTTGGAAATTATTATACGTATGTAATATTCCGTTTCTACATATTCAGTATCCATTTGTAAATTATGATACGTAATCAATATTCCCTTTGAAAATTATGACATGTATTCAATATTCCCTCTCTAAATAGTGATACATATTTAATATCCCTTTGTAAATTTTTACACATATTCAATACCCCTTTGTAAATTATGATATGTATCCACTATCCCTTTGTAAATTATGATACATATTCAATATCCCTTTGTACATTATGATAATATTCAATACCCCTTTATAAATTATAACATGTATTCAATATTGCTTTGTAAATTATGATATATATACAATATTCTTTTTTAAATTATGAGACATATTCAATGCCCCTTTGTAAAGTATGATATGTATTCAATATTCCTTTGTAAAATATGATATATATCCCTTTGTAAATCAAGTGACGTATTACATATCCCCTTTGTAAATTTTGATACATAATAAATATCCTATTTGTGTATTAAATACCCCTTTTGTAAATGATGAAATGTATTATATATCCCTTCGTAAATTATGATACATGTTCAATATCTCATTATAAATTATAATACATATTAAATTTCCCCTTTGTAAATTATAATATATATTCTATATCACTTGGTAAATGATTATATATATTCAATGTCCCTTTGAAAACTGTGATACGTATTCAATATCTCTTTGGAAAAAATGATGTGTATTCAATACTTCTTTTTATACTTTGATATGTATTCAATATCACCTTTGTAAATTATGATAGGTATTCAATATCCCCATTTGTAAATGATGATATATAATCAATGTCCCTTTGTTAATTATCATACACATTGATTATCCCTTAGTAAATTATGATACACATTCAATATCGCTCTTTATATTATGATACGTATTCCAAATCCCCTTTGTAAATTATGATACGTATTCACTATCATTTTGTAAGTTATGATACATATTCAATATTCCTTAGTAAATTATAATAAGTATTCAATATCTTTTTGTAAATTATGATATATATTCAATATCACTGTGTATACTGTAATGCGTATTAAATATCCCCTTTGAAATCATTATATATATTCAATATCCTCATTGTAAATTATGATATGTATTAAATATTCCTTTGTAAATTATGATACACATTAAATATCCCGTTCGTAAATTATGATATGTATTCAGTATTCCCTTTGTAAATTATGATACGTATTCAAAATCCTCTTGGCATATGATGATACGTATACAATATCCCGTTGTAAATTATGATACATACTAAATATCTCTATGTAAACTGTGATACGTATTCAATATCCTTCTTGTAAATTATCATATATATTCAATATCACTTTGTAATCTGTGATACGTATTCAATATTCCTTTTGTAAATTAAGATATGCATTCAATATTCCTTTTGTAAATTAAGAGATGTATTCAATATCGATTTGTAAATTATGATACGTATTAAATATACCCCTTGGGAATTATCATATATATTCAATATCACTTTGTAAATCATGATACATATTCAATATCCCTTTGTAACCTATGATATGTATTCAATATCCCTTTGTAAATTATGATAAATATGCAATATTCTTTTATTAATTATGATATGCATTCTTTATTCCTTTGTACAATATAATATCTATGCAGTATTCACTTTGTAAGACATGATACGTATTCAATACGTTATGATATGTATAAATATATCTTGGTAAATTATGATAAATATTCAATATCCCATTTGTAACTAATGATACATAGTTTATATTCCTTTGTAAAGTACGATACGCATTCGATATATCTTTGTAAATTATGATATCTATTCAATATTCCTTTGAAAATAATGATACATATTAAACATCCCCTTTGTAAATTATGATATGTATTCAATATAAAATTTGTAAAGTATGATACATATTCAATATCCCTTTGGAAATTATGATACGTATGTAATATTCCCTTTGTACATTATTATATCTATTCAATATTCCCTTTCTAAATTATGATGCATATTCAGTATCAATTTATACATTATGATACGTAATCAATATTCCGTTTGAAAATTATGATATGTATTTTATATCCCTTTGTAAATCTTTACTCATATTCCATACACCTTTGTAAATTATGATACTATTCAATATCCCTTTGTAAATTATCATACTATTCAATATCCCTTTGTAAATTATGATACTATTCAATATCCCTTTTTAAGTTATGATATGTATTCAATATTCCTTTTAAAATTAAATACATATTAAATATCCATAGTAAATTATGGTATGTATTCAATATCTCCTTTGTAAATTATGATACACATTCAATATTGCATTGAAATAATCATACATAATGTTACAATTTCCCCTTTGTAAATTATGATGTATATTCTATATCACTTTTTGAATTAAGACATGTATTTAATATCCCTTTCTCAACTGTTATACATATTCAATATCACTTTGTAAATTAGGGTACATAGTAAAAAAGGATAAATATTCAATATCCTTTTTTAATTTATGGTATATATTCAATATCAATTTGTATACTGTAATACGTATTCAATATACCCTTTAGAAATCATGATGCATATTCAATATCCACTTCGTAATTATAATATGTATTAATATCCCTTTGTAAATTATGATACACATTGAATATCCCTTTGTAAATCATGATACATATTCAAGATCCCTTCGTAAATTATTATTATTCAATATCACTTGTAAACTGTGATACGTATTCAATATCCTCTTTATAAATTATGATACATATTCAATATCCCTTTTAAACTGCGATACGTATTCAATATCCCCTTTAAATTATGATATCTATTCAATATTCTTCTGTAAATTATGATATGAATTCAATAAGCCTTTGTAGATTATGATGCATATTCAATATTCCCTTTATACATTACGATATGTAATCCGTATCCCTTTGTACAATATGATATGTATGCAATATTCACTTTGGAAATTATAATACGTATTCAATATCCTCTTTGTAAGTTATGATATGAATAGATATCTCTTTGTAAATTATGATAAATATTCAATATCTCCTTTGTAAATCATGACATATTTTATATATCTTTCTAAACTATGATACGTAAACGATATATTTTTGTAAATTATGATATGTATTCAATATTTATTTGTAAATAATGATACATCTTCAATAATCCCTTTTTAAATTATGATATGTATTCAATATTCACTGTGGAGATTATTATACGTATTCAATTTCCCTTTTGTAAATTATTGTATGTATTCAATATCCATTTTGTAAATTATGATACAAATTCAATATTCCTTTGTAAAATATGATACATATTCAATATCCCTTTGGAAATTATGATATGTATTCCATATTCCCTTTGAGATTTATGATACATATTCAATATCCATTTGGAAATTATGATACGGATTTAATATTCCCTTTGTACATTATGATATGTATTCAATATTCCCTTTCTAAATTAAATATATATATTAAATATCCATTGTAAATTATTGTATGAATTCAATATCTCCTCTGTAAATTATGATACATATTCAATATTCTATTGAAAATAATAATACATAATATTCCAATTTCCCCTTTGTAAATTATAATATATATTCTATATCATTTTGTAAATTAAGACATATATTTAATATCCTTTTCTAAACTGTGATACATGTTCAATATCCTCTTGTAAATTATGAGACATATTCAATAACCCTTTGTAAATTAGTATACTTATTCAAGATCCTTTCGTAAATTATGATACATGTTCAATATCACTTTGTAAACTGTGATACGTATTCAATATCCCTCTTTTAAATTATGATATGTATTCAATAAGCCTTTGTAAATTATAATGCGTATTCAATATCCTCTTTGTAAATTATGATACATATTCAATATCCCTTTTAAACTGCGATACGTATTCAATATCTCCCTTTAAATTATGATATCTATTCAATATTCTTCTGTAAATTATGATATGAATTCAATAAGCCTTTGTAGATTATGATACATATTCAATATTCCCTTTATACATTACGATATGCAATCCTTATCCCTTTGTACAATATGATATGTATGCAATATTCACTTTGTAAATTGCGATACGTATTCAATATCCCCTTTGTAAGTTATGATATGTATAGATATCTCTTTGTAAATTATGATAAATATTCAATATCTCCTTTTTAAATTATGACATAGTTTATATCCCTTTGTAAACTATGATACGTAAACGATATATTTTTGTAAATTATGATATGTATTCAATATTTTTTTTGTAAATAATGACACATCTTCAATAATCCCTTTGTAAATTATGATATTTATTCAATATCCTCTTTGGAAATTAATATACGTATTCATGTTCCCTTTTGTAAATTATTATATTTATTCAATATCCATTTTGTAAATTATGATACATATTCAATATTCCTTTGTAAATTATAATACATATTCAATATTCCTTTCTAAATTATGATACATATTCAATATCCCTTGTACATTATGATACGTATTCAATATCTCTATTATGAATTATTATATATATTCAACATGCCTTTGAAAATTATGGAATGTTATAAATATCCATTTGTAAATTAAGGTACTTATGAACTATCCCTTTGTAAATTTTGATACGTAATCAGTATACCTTTGTAAATTATATGTATTTGATATCACTTTTTAATTTATAATATGTATTCAATATCCCTTTGATAATTACGATACGTTTTCAATATCCCTTTGTAAATTATTATATATATTCAATATCACTTTGTAAACTGTGATACATAATCAATATACCTTTGTAAATTATGATATACATGTAATATTTATTTCGTCCCACACGAACTTACTTTTGCTGTTTAAATTCTTTGATTTTCATAAAAAAAACGGCAGGAAATTAGTCTACAACCTCATATATAAAACTTTACAATTGTATTCACAATTCTGATAAATGGATGGAAACTAAACAGAATGCCAATTATCGATAAACATTCGACTCTCGCAATGAAATAAATGGAATATCCAAGTAAATAACTTATTGTTAAATTCATACATTAAAAGATATGTCAATTTTAATATATTTTCGAATGAAACAGTGCAAAAGATGGCAGGTGGTTTTTGTTCTATGGATCACGTGCTCAACTAATATTTTTTAAAAGAATACTTACTTAATTACCTATCTAATTATCACGATGAAATATTAATATTTTTGTTATAGATTAAGGACCGAGTAGCGATTAAATTAACTAGTGTTATTGTTTACAGGAATTACATTTACTACATGCCAAGATGACCTGGGTCTGCAAACAGAATCGAGTGACGTGAAGTTGAGGCGATAGCAGAGGTCAAATACGGTAGACAAAACAGGCTAAAACAATAATCAATATCGTCACATTTTCGAGCAGGAATAAAAAGGTTTAAAGATCAGATATTTTCAGGAAGCTATGTGAACGAGACACGGCCAAATTATGTAGAAAATTAATAGTTACAGCGAATGTTACTTATGTCTTCTGTCTCCGTCATTCATTTTTATACTTAGAAAGTTATGTTTATAAAGTAAATAACTAGAAAATAACATTACTCTTTTTTTCCTATTTCATTCTCTCAAATAAAGTATTGAACAAACTCAGCGAGCATCTTTCCTTACATCCTTTATGTAGTAAAGGTTTTATTTCGTCTAAGTAAGCGGACAAGACGACCGAGAACGACTAGTGAAACGGCTACTCATAAAACGAGGCGAAGAGAAGCAGCTACGATGAAAACAATACAAGACTTTGAATAAACACCCGTATGTATCCATAAAAATATTTGGTTTATTGATTTCACATTAATGAAAAGATTACATTTAAGTAGCATACGAATTCGTTATTGCATGATGGACTACTTCGCTTTATTTTTTAAAGACACAATGTTTACTTTAGTAAACGTCTGGTGATGGGATTTATTAAACCAACTTTTAGAAATAATTTTTTTTCTAGAATTTGCTATATTTCTTAAAATATAAAATTCCATGAACATTCGTAAGATTCTTTAATCTTTTGACGACTAATTAAGATGTGTCCCCGGTGGCGAAAACTTGACAATAATCCAAGAGGGTTGGTAAGGGAGAGCCAAAAATTGTAGTCAAAAGACAATTTAGCCTTCTTGGGTATTCAGGATTTGCCAAATTTTGCAGGAACCCCCGTCGACTGTTACCCCGTATTCTTTCTTTTATTTGAAATGAAAAAAGGTAAGAGTAAAGTTCGGAGATTTTTAAAATGCATTTTTGTGAAACACAAAGTAAAAGAAGCCAAACAAAATGGCTTCCGGCATTGGTTTTCATTTGTTCATTTAAAGTTCGCAAGTTTAATAAATCATGAAAAGAAGGAAGTAATTTAATACTGACGGTCTTTTAAATTTTATTTTATTTATTTGCTGTGATTGATTTATATATTTTTGTGTTTGACTGGAGGGTAAATTATGTAAATTGAAAAAACAAAACAAAACAACAAAAAAAACTTTGGTAAAACTCTACATTAACTTTTGTCTGTTTTAAGACATATCAGACCACTTTTTTGTTTACTTAATGTGGAAACGCAATACTTATTTTGAATGATTGATTTTATAAAACGAATGCAACCCTGATTTCAATTAAACCTATAAAAAGGGTAAAGGTGTTCATATCTTTTTCAATTATTTTGCAGTATAAGTGAACAGAATAGATGCGACTGGATTTTAATTTGAATCAACTGACTCCATAGTCTATGTCTGTATCGCTCCAATTCTAAATAATTAGCGAACGCATTTTTTTTGTTTTTATTCTAATGTAATCCGATACTTATGCAGAATACGGTATGTGTTGAAATATCAACGTTATTATTTAGAAAACCATTCTTAACATGGGAAGAGGAGGGCGTTTTGTAACTATTCTGTACTTTCACATAATATTTAGTAAACAAACAACTCATTAAAAATTTCATTTAACTTGAAAGTTCTATTAAAAATAGCACGGTCCGTATTCTGCATAAGTGTTCCTAATCCGTGTAAGCTCTCACTCCGATGCAAATAAACACGCGTACTCTAGTTTGAAAGCAAAATTACTTTTTACAAGTAATAGATTCGCTTTGGTTTTCGAACATAGGTATTTTCTACCTAAGAACTCTTAACTAACTTATATTCTTGTGGCATGAAAATCTGAACATTTGAAGAAGACAGAAATCGACACGACAATGACAAAATAAAACATTACAAATCAAACGTATGGGAACACGTAAGGGAAGAAACAAATTAGAAATTACGGACCACATTGTCAGTTGGAATATTGAAAATTTTAGGAAATTTCGTTTAGAAGTGAAGATATTTTCACAATAGGATGATGTGGCATCAGAGACGGAAAGTGAGTTTGAAGAGCTAGTACCCTAGAGAGAAAAGTGCTCTGGGCTGATCCGTTGGCATTCCCCTGTAGAGACACCTCAGGAAATTAGTAATAAATCAACCCCTTGGTAAAACTTGGAAGGGTCAACCTAGAATTTCACAGAGCCAGAAGTATCCATCAATCAACATGGAACAAGGCATTTAAGAAATGGCGTTGATTCGGTTTTCGTGCGAGGAGTGAGACGGACATTAAGATGTAGTTATAAAAATAGTCAACGGTGAGCTGTGATCTCTCTCTTTTATTTTTTCGGTTGCGCTTAAATAACCTTTATGTATCTCAATTTATTAATTCACATTGTCTGCAAAAACATGCAAGCCATGACCAAAATCTAATATATAAAAGGCTATATGTCTGTCTGTCTGCTGTCTGTTTCCATTATTTTCAAACTATATATGTACCAAAACTAAGTCGCAGAGCGGCGTTAGGGACTTCAAATGATTAGATTTTTTATGGGCCGTTCTTTTATGGGTCCTTAGCCAGTTAAAAAAAAATAAGAGGTCAAGAATGGGTCAAAATTGTAAAAAAATCGTTATACATTTTTTACGTTGATCTTTAAATTTATTTTTAATTTTTAATTTTTAATCAGTTCGTATGCATGCCACGTTGGTATAGTGGTAATGTCCCCAGATTTGAATGTTGCATTTTGCCTTTTGGTTTCGATTCTAGCTGATGGCATCCAAATATGTTTTTTTTTTTACTTTTGAAAAATCAAGACTTTATATACGAAATCTGGACGAATTAAAATATCATATTTAAATGTATTTTACGATCGGGCAAAGCCATCCCCACTAGTCTAATATATAAACGGCTATATGTCTGTCTGTCTTTCTGACTGCCTGTCTTTCTGTTTCCATATTTTAAAACTCTCTCTCCTCTGAAACTAAAATTCGCAGAGCGGTGATATCGGCCTAAAGTGATTTGATTTTTATGGGCTTCCTTTTATGGGTCTCCAGCCGGATTAAATTGTTTTTAAGGTGGCTAAGATGGGTAAAAATTGAAAAAAATTGTTATAAATTTTGTAAACACATCTTAGTTAACTTAAATTAAAAAAATTTTTTAATCGACTTATATGTGTGCCACGTTTGTACAGTGGTAACGTTACCAGCTTTGAATGCTACAGTTCTGGTTTCCATTCTTGCTGATGACACCTAAACACATTTGAAATCACGCCTCAAGAATAATATATTCAAAAACTGAACAGATTAAAATATCATATTTAAGCATATTTTACGCCCGAGCAAACCCGGCCGACTCCCCCGCTAGTCTAATTAAAAGCGCCATTCTGTGTCCATATTTTCATAATATATGAGAATAAACTAATGACTGGCGTAACTCATTTCCCGCTGTGAGTTTATGTCCATTTGAAATTCTGTAAAAGTAGCCATAATATTAATAACGTTTCCTTGCTATAATAATAGCGACACCATTAACGTAGGCCATAACATGAATTACATTTTCTAAAGATGATAACAATCCACAATATCACAAAAAGCTCATAAAACTATAAAGACGCATTCAGTTACAAACTTGAATGGAAATTGAATCTTAAATAAATATAATGATAATATTAAGTTAAGCCCAGTACACTTGTAGCATGTATCGTGATACTTCCATAACTTTTTAGCTTCATTGAGAAAATTATATTAACTCATTACATTGGAGAAGCGCATAATTGTTTTGCGACAACATTTTGTACATTCATCTTAGTTTATTTTTACTCATTTCATATGCGTGGTAGCGTCATCAGCTCTAAAGGCTACAGTTTGGCTTTCTGCTTCGATTCTAGCTGGTGGCACCCAAATACTATTTGTTTACTTTAGAAATCACGACTCAATAATAGTATATACGGCATCTGCACAAATTAAAATAGCGTATTTAAGCGTAAGTTAGGCGCTCCGCCCCATTAGTTATATCTAAAAATGAAATTAGATTGTTCATACAAAAACAGGATCTTTTCTATATATTTACAAAAGATAAACAGTAGGCAAATGACGGTGATTAAGTGGTTAACGATACGACGGACTGGCAACCTGGGTGTGCCAACTTCGATTCCTGTTCATTCCGCAGAAATACGTTCCCTTAGAGATGTTGACAAATTTTACGTGGTCTCTTTTGTAAGTACCCAATGTCTTTCTATAAAGAATTCTATCAAGAAAGATATCGGAGAAACGAATGCCCAAAATAATAATTTGATTCATGCGAAATGAATGATACTCAATGACAACAACGTTGGTCATTTTGGCGCACAAAACAAATTTGCCTGTTTTGGAGCCGATCGGAAAGGATTTTAGGATCAGATGTTTAGCATCATAAGATTAAGGTTAAAATGAAGAATACAACGACAAAAGGCTACATGCCATATCAAAAACTCTTACACTGTATACACAATATTTTTACTAAAGGAGTCACCACTTATCAAGGCTAAAAGCCACCCAAGGTTAAGGATTACTGAGTGCCAAGTGGCCGGTTATACAACACTGTGGTGATCAGTAATGGTGGAACTATAGTAGGATTTGATTATTTAAGAGAACGACTAAACAAGACACTTTAGAACTGCCATGTTATTATCAGCTGGGAAGCAGCCCCGCGATATTGTGTTCCTCAATCGAGTAGATCAAGGGGAAAAACTATGTTCATGAAAATTGCGTCAGTAACAAAGTACAGTGCACTCAGATGAACAAATTAATCGAACAAAAATAACTTTCAAACAATTATAAATCTGTCCACATATAAATACATTGTGCTCGACAAACACGTCTTATCTATTTCCTATTCTATTGAAGAAATAAGCATCTACATTTTATCTAAGCTATGGATGAAGCTGATATAGAAAATAGACACATAGTTTTGGTATAAATGTTTTCGAGGTATTCTGTTTAAGTATTAATGATTCAGCCACAAGTCGTCTCAAATAATTATTCCTATCTCATCGCCACAGAAGTGAGACTGTAGACAAGATGGTGCTATTTTTAAGACAATCTTTTTCTCGTATCTTTAATTTATTCTATATTTTCTATATCTTTAGCGTTACAGTTGTGGTTGAAATTAATGTTGGGCTGCATGTTCTATTACTAGTAGACATATCGACTTGGTTCTTATATTATTGGAAATTAGCCGGTACATATAAATCTTCAAAGTTTTTTTATGTTGCTGTTTGTATCTCAGATTTACGTCACATCAACAATTTGAAATTATATAATAGTAAACCATAATTGTCTTAGAAAATTTATTGCATGTGATTAATAGAGTCCATGTTTCTATTACACGTAAAGCTGATAGAAAATAACATTAGTGAACGTCATTAACGTATATTTGTATAAGACACTAAATGCGAGACGATTGGAACACGGTTTTAAACAGTTTAGTGAGACTATTGTGCTTACCTGGATTTCAGTTTTAAGTGTGACGGATAAAGGCAAAAATCAGTTAAAAGTGACAGTCTTCTGGCTGGTGAAAGTTCAATCCTCAGTGTAGGCGATACAACAAATACTATTGCGAATTAAAATTTCTACTCGGTCATGACTGATTGAACAACAATATGCAACAATCGAGTGCTAAATAAAAGGGTTGTGTTCGAAATGCTGTGGGGAAAAAAGAAAAATATATCGTATTTTTTTTTTTAAATCCTGATAAGGGATTTTTAAGAGCCGAAAAAATGAAACTTTAAATGAATAAATATTTATTTAAAAATATACGCACATGACCGTTCTTTTTAACCTCACTCCCTACACAATATATATATGTATGTATATATATATATAATTATTTTTTACTATAATAATTAAATACCTACAGACACTAGTGTTTCATCCTTTCGGGATTCTTCAGTGTAGGGTGTCACGGTTACTACCAGTCGAACGATTCGAACCCCGCGACACGAGACATCTCTGGCTCGATTAGCGGAGGTCGTATCCATTCGGCTACTATTGAATTTTAAACATTTTAATTTAAATGTTCATTACGTCAGACAGACAGTGATCAAATCGTTATACGATGATCTACGCATAAGAGCTAAATTGACCGACTTTTTAATTCAACTGAAAGTGCTCAACGATAAGAAACGAATTTCTTAAAGGGGCTGTATATGTATATGTATATATATGTATATGTATATATATGTATATGTATATACATGTATATGTATATATATGCATATATGTATATCTATGCATATATGTATATCTCTATATATATATATATATACGTATATGTATATATGTATATATATATGCATGAATATGTATATGCATATATGTATATCTATATATACGTATATGTATATATGTATATGTATATATATACGTATGTGAATATATGTATACGTATATGATTATATGTATACGTATATGCATATATATGTATATATATGTTAATATATGTATATGTATATATATGCCTATATATATGTATATAAATATATGTGTATATATATATAAATATATATATATATATATATATATATAACTACTTCATTTACTCACATAAAATTAATATACGAAAGTATATATTTATGCGTGAACTTTAAGTATTTACTTCAAAAGTGCTCAATACGTAGGTAGAGCTAGTTAGTAATTTATAAAATATATATGGCGATTAAGCTACACTGAATATTCGGCGTTTCATCCACTCTAGGATTCGTCAGGCTTATGCGCATAAGCCTGACGAGTCCTAGAGTGGATGAAACGCCGAATATTCAGTGTAGCTTAATCGCCATATATATTTTATAAATTACTATATATATATATATATATATATATATATATATATATATATAGAGAGAGAGAGAGAGAGAGAGAGAGAGAAAGAGTTGGAGAGAGAGAGAGTAAGATCAGAGGAGAATAATTAATGAAAGGACGAAGAGAAAAGAATAGAAATTCAGGAATAGTAAATTAAAGGCGACAGACAAAGGGAGAGAGCAGACATATAGTATGAGAAACAGATTATGAAAGAGTGAGGGGGTTTGAAAAAAAGAAGTATATTTAATGAGACCAACAAATGCTTTTGAACGGGAGATATTTAATATAAGTTGAAAATAAAGGAAGGGTTAAGTAGATATTATAAACACACACACACACACACACACACACACATACACACACATATATATATATATGAGACAGAGACAAAGAATACTACAAGTTGGGAATATATGAGAATAAACTAATGACTGGCGTAACTCATCTCCCGCTGTACGTTTCTGTCCATTTGAAATTCTGTAAAAGTAGCCATAATATTAATAACGTTTCCTTGCTATAATAATAGCGACACCATTAACGTAGGCCATAACATGAATTACATTTTCTAAAGATGATAACGATCCACAATATCACAAAAAGCTCATAAAACTATAAAGACGCATTCAGTTACAAACTTGAATGGAAATTGAATCTTAAATAAATATAATGGTAATATTAAGTTAAGCCCAGTACACT
>NC_136515.1:39972059-40042059 GCF_053919585.1 Euprymna scolopes
TTATTTCTTCTTTCTCTCTAATAATTTCTCAATTAAATGCTAAATAAATCAGTATCGTGATTACTAAAATATTACTTACTTCTTCATATGAGTAGATGTTAATTTTTAGATGAACAAATAGAAACAATTTACAAGAACTACTGAATTTGTGTACTATGCATTTCTGCTGGAAAACGAATCTTTACATACTATAACGTAATCGATATAGAAAAACCTTCATTAATGTCGGGTATTTTTAATATAATGAACATCAAAACGAACGAACTTTCACTGAAATATTTCATGCTGTCAAAGAAGTAAGTCGATATTAAACAAACGCGTTTATTTTTTCTCACTTCAATCTTAATTATTTAATTATTATTCATCCGTGGTTGTGAGAATATTTGATTTCACCAAACTCCCCACTGGAGTGCAAACGAATCTCCCTTTATCTGTTGTCGCTTTACGAGCGCCTGTCAAATAAAAAAGAATGTTTTATGGGGGTAGATAATGTAAATTTGCTTGACTTACATTATTCGTGGATAATTTGTCTCGGAAACAGTATTAGAACCCATAACATGATTAAAAGTTTGTCAATACTAATTCTATCACCGTGAAATCAGTACAGGGTGACCTTAGCATTGGAACATATAGAATAGGATTTAAATGTACTAATGCGTAGTACCTGTTTATTTAAACTAAAACATATATAACGCCGATATTCATCAACAATAAGAATGATCAAATACTAGCAGGCTGTCCGACCTTTCCCGGTCGTAAAATACGCATAAATATTATATTTTGATCCATACAGAAACCGAGACAAGTGTATGCGAGTATTATGTTTTTCTAAGCATTTCACTTCTTGTAAGTAAAAAAACACAAAAGAAATACTCGAGCTGAGATCGAAACCAAAACCTAAAAATAGTGAGTCAGGTATCATAATCATTACGGTAGCGTGATCTGATCCTGAAAAAGTGTTTTCAAACCTATTTATTTTAACATAAAGCACCTCTGATGTGAACGATTCACGCATGCGCATTCGTGAAACAGTTGACAACCAGATAAAAATTTGATGACCCCCACCTGCCAATTTTTCAATATTGACCCCTTAGTAGATTTTTTTGTCCGAATGAAAATCGATTAAAAATTTTTTGCACATTTCTGAATATCTTATATATCTTATATATCAAATTTCAAATCTGTAGATAAAAAATATAAAGGTTGAGAATTGTTCTTACACGCATGTTCACTTTTATAGATGTATAGATTAGTATTAGAGCTCGCAAGTTTACAAAATACTGACAAGTTTTTCTTTCCGGGAAACGCTGCTTTTAAACACAGCTTTTGGAGTACTATACACCACTTACTAAATATAAACTATGATTTTACAATCTTTTTCCGGCCTTTGAAGTGGAGTCAAAGAATAAAGCCTAGGCGGCCTGCAAAGCTCTACTAATACCACATTTTCAGAGTGACTTGTCCCTTTTCTCATTGTGTTTAGTTGTACTCCCTTCAAAGGGAGCACGACACTAAGTGTGTGTTATGTTCCCTTTTGAGAAACTGTTGGTCAGTGTACCAGATTATATATATGTTCCGTATGCAGCAGATTAACTATATGTTAGATAGCGGATGTGTAAAGAGTGTATATAATAGACAGGTGTATATAATGGTTACCTTGTGTTGTTTAGTGTTCATAATTCCTTGTGTGTGTGTGTGTGTGTGTGTGTGTGTGTGTGTGTGTGTGTGTGACATGGGTTACAGAACATTTAAAATAAGAATAACACAAACGGGACGGGACAAAGTTCAGATTGGCTTTATATCTTGCCAAACAAAAGGAAAACGTACCTTCATCCATATGGTCTTGAGTGACGAATCCGCTAAAAGCTTAAAGGAATGAAAATATAGCCTCGGGTTATATTTTCAGATAACTTTTATTCAAAATGCTTTCCCATTGGAAGATTGCACGCGTCTTATATTCTGCTTCATCGACGTACAAGACCATAGGCTCTGTCGCTAGCTGACTCTGTCTGCAACTCTTTCATCTGTCTAACTGACCAACTGACTATTCCATATATATCTATCTATTCGGTTTCTATTACACCATTCAACGTACATATTTTAACATGTGACTTTTTAAACACCCAATCTGTTATTTGAAAACCTATTTGAGTATTTTAACATTCATTTCGTCAAGGTCACATTCCTGGTTATTTTGCTTATTGTTCTACTAAATTCTAAAAACCTATAAACATATTTGTCTTTGTACACAAACCAATTCTGCATAGCGACAAATAATAATAATGTTCTTTATCTAACATTTAGCTTTTAATAATAATAGTTGATTTGCTTAAACCGACTATCAACAAGATAATCCGGTGTCGCTCCCGCATAATCTAACATTTGAATTGATTTCTTTTCAAGTTATTACATTATTACATTGAAAAACTCGACGGTTTCTTGACAAATTCTGCTCTATAGCTTCCATAAATTTGTAGTTAGACGTGTCGGTGTACTTTCATTATTTTCCCTGCTAAATTCTACATAAAAATATACTTTTATATTTTACGATTCTGTTACCTACCCATCTATAGAAAGCATTTAGTTTTATATAGATACAAAAATATATTTGTCTCACCCACATAGCATACTAAAATCAGTAGGAGATGCCTACAACACATTTTTATGAATTCATAAAGCAAGTACATTTTGAAGATAAAATAACTCTACGTATCGTGTGGAGCCGCGTGTCTTAAAATTTTTATGTTACCAAAACGTTACTTAAAGAATTCTACAAGAAAAGTAAGATTAGCTAATAACCCGTGAACTTCTTTTATTTGATAATGATCAATACAGTCTTATGATTTCTAGTAAATTGAATATGACGCCACGCCAAAAATTATACTTATTTGTTAATGTAATGTTTTAAACTCTATTTCATAAGTACACATTAGTCAGTTTACAAACCCTCAGAATAAAGATATTAAGTTTTCGGCTTAAACCTCAGACAGTATTATCTATTTTTAAAATTAGTTGAGACCTCTGATATTTTAAACGAGTCACATCCAACAATGCATTTATTACGTTTAAAAATTTAAGTGCCGGGCGAATAACCAGACAAAATATTTATTTATATAAGTTTTAATATACGTAATATAACTGAGCACTCAGGAAATACGGTTGTTCATTATATTTGCATAGAAACATCATTATCTCTGATCAATTATGTTATTGAGATATCATGAAGAATATAATGTGATGTTGTAGAGAAAATCGTAACTTATTTTAATAGCGCGTGTGTGTGCGTGTTTGTGCTTCGTAAGGTTCGCTCGTTTGACAAGAAAAATGGCGACTTGCAGTTGTTTTTATATTTGACGATCACACGTGAGTAACGCAGACTTTCGCCGTCTCTATGCAAATGAGGCTACAGCAGACACATAAAAAGAAACCGTGAAGAGAATGAATTGAAGGAGGACGTCTTACGGAGACGTACACGGGCGACAGACTGCTTAAGTTAATTAGAAAAAACTGTGGGCGCAAAAGATCCAAACTTTATTAAAACTGACTTTTAAGCTAGAGATGCTTATTACAGCAATCGCCTATATACCAGGAATATATTGTGATGTACAACAATCACCTGTACACAACCTACTAAATGTAATACTGTAATCCCAGATTTATTATTCCATTCTATAAGTGATATGTAGAAAAATAAAACTGAGGCGACATTCAAAGCACTGCTAATACTACCTTCCGAATTACTTGCACCCTTTCCATTTGAAAAAAAAATCCTTTGAAATTATCACATAATTACAGTTAAAAAACCCGACGGAATCTATTCTCTTAAGTGTATCTCCAATAGTTAAGTATGTAACCATTTAGATATGTAATATAAATGAGCACCCATCATATACCTTTGTTTATTATAATATTTGAATAGAAAAATCCTCATCTATAATCAATTATGTAATAAAAGCATAATTGGGAATACAATGAGTGATGTCGGTAGTACAATGGTGTAAAACCAACTTCACTAGTCAGTGCTCACTTACCGGATTGAACCTAAACATGAGTGATACAAAAATATTAATTTTCCTTCAACCTCTTTTTATCAAAAGTATATGCTATAATAGTTACGATGCGGATCACGCTGAAAATAAAATGAGAAATATATGGCATATAATTTCTTTTTTAGGCAAGGGTTCTTTGGGACATGTAATTTATTTTATAGATTATGGACGCGTAAAAAGGTTGAGATAAAATGGTACAGAGAAATACACCGCAAAAGCCTATCCGTTCCTAAGCAATAATATTAATGGGATACTTAATCAACTTAGAGCATTATTCCAGATTATGGCAGTATCATTGCAACGAAAAGGGAGGTAATTCTAAAGAAACATTATTGAAGTATGTCACGCCCTTTTCACCAACAGAAGGTTAACAGTTATAGAAGAAAAAGTGAATAAATAAATTAAACAGTACTTATTAGGGATGCCTACAACAGCCATGATTTATTTGTTGCGCGTTATAGATTTTTCTTTCCATTGTGACCTTCCATAGATAACTCTTGTGTACTGTAAAATGATAACGATATTCTCTCTGCAAAAAGCTTATCAGCAATATTGATTTTCGATAAGACCATTTTGCTATTGCAATTTTCGTCGCAAATACGGTCGACATATCATCGTAAAAGTTCCTACAGACCACGCCCAAAATATTCATCATGTGAGAATTAGTTTGCAACATTGTCAGGTTTAACATACTGAGTTTCATTATGCCTTATATTAGCGTAGATTGATATTGGATTAATTTTTATACACACGTTTTTTACTAGGAGGGTTTATCGATTAACAAGGCCCAGAAGCGACTCGAGAATACGTTAAAGAAGGCCTGGTAGCCAGTTAGACAACACCATGATTATCGGTAATAGTGGAACTTGAATATTGTATGTTTATTTAAGAGGGCAGCTCAACAAGAAATTGTACACGAAATTGTACACCTTAGACTTGCTAACAGCCATGTTATAATGTTGGAAAGAAGTCATGAGATATTGTGTTCCATAGTTCTAGAAAAAATGGATCATGAAATTTACGTTTAATTTTTAGCACAGATAGAAAATAAGAAACGTTGTTAGTAGTTGTAACTAGATGAGTGTCCACTGCGAAGCATCTACAGGGGAAAGCTTAGTCGAGAACCTGCCACGAAAATAACAATAGAGCAAAGATAGACTCACTAATTTCTTCCACGAGAAAGAAGAATCCGGATGAAGAAGTGGGCATCAGTAAAGAGTATTGTCTTTTCTTGCGCGTTGGGTTGATTTGAAACTGTTTCTGAGATATTTTTCTTTTTTGCTGGTACTCTTGTAAAAAATAAACTGCCACTACAGGGTGGAACGATAAAATTATCGCCATAGAAAAGACGACATGATTCCATTTCCGTTTGATCATCTACTAGTTGTTCAGTTGTGTACAAGTCCCTAGAGCAATAAGAGCCTAGTATCATGTCTGAAATAACACAATGTTAAACGAGCGAGATCGGAGATGCGCTTCTATACAACTCATACTCTCTACTGATCAAAGTTATGAAGACAAGAGCATTGCCAGCACCCTCAAAATTCATCGCCGGATTTCCACAAGTAACAGCAACGTGCATAGAGTTATGAAAACAAAGTTTCCAGCCACGGTTATTGCCTTTGGTGTGGGTCCAAGTAAGTGCCACCTCATGCCACCTCACATCTTCGAAGTCAACAGGAAAGTCAACACCAAAGTGTACTTGGATGTGATGAAGAATGTGGTAATGCCCTGGTTCAACCAGGTTGCCGCTGGCACATCCTAGGTGTGTCAGCAGAACTCGGCATTAAAAACAGAAATCATAGTTTTAATCGTACTGTTTATAACTTGATACTTGCATTTGATAAACAATTACAATTTATTTAATTGTGATATACAAAAATACACTCACACTAGAGACGGGGTGAGGAAGTGCTATAATAAAGACTAATTCTAGTATGAACAATCTCATTACTTATCACAATAAGTATAAGATGGCATTTTGATGATAATATATGATAATATATAAGTAATAATTAATAGTCAGTACTACTTATTACAACATATTATTATTTATTATTATTATTTATTATTATCATTATTATTTATTGTTAGTAGTAGTATTAGTATTGTTATTGTTTTTATTATTATCAAGTTTATTTTCGTTTAAAATATATTTCTTCGACTTAACTGTTAATATCAATTTTCCTTCTGTAAAGTTGTTTCCGCTGGCTTTTTTCATGAGCTTCAAGACTAGTAAAATCACATCGCACGTGCAATCTGAGAATAGTTATTAATTAGTTAATACTTCTATTCCATCAAAGCTATTTTATAGCAAGCCCCACTCTCCCCAATGGTTTAGTAGAAATTTGCGCAACTGCCATTGCTCAAAAGCAGCATGCATACCGCATATTTAACCGACATAAGTCCAGTTCAAACAGACATAAGTATATAGAAGCTAGAAGTAACGTTAAGAAAGAAATAGCGACAGATAAGAGAGAATTTATTGAAACGACTAAAAACGCATCGAAGCACAAAAACTAGGAACTCGTGACTTCTGGAAAATCTACAACAGTGTAGTAAATAATGGGCAATCAACAATTCCTCCACTAACCAATAATCACGAGGTTGTTTGTTCAGCAATCGACAAGGCTAATATGCTTGCCAGCCGGTTTGCCTCAAACTCCACATTGGACCCTTCCAACTACCCCCTGCCTGACTTTCCTGTGCGGACAGACGACACGCTAGACGATCTAAAAATCACCCCTGCTCAGGTACATATTATCATGAAAAACCTTGACACTTCAAAAGCATGTGGACCTGATCTCATCCCAGCTGTGCTATTACAAAAGTGCTCAGCCGAAGTAGCTCCAGTTCTCTCCAAACTTTACAACAAATGCCTTAATGAATCATGCTTTCCGGGCTGTTGGAAAACTGCTTCTGTGCTACCAGTATTCAAGAATTCTGGCGAAAGAACTGACGCATCAAATTATCGTCTCATTAGCCTCCTCCCACTTTTCGCCAAAATATTTGAGACCATAATTAACCATGCTCTAGTCCGTCACTTTACAGATGCTAAACTTCTGACTGACAAACAATATGAATTTAGACAAGCCCGTTCCACAACAGACATCCTAACTGTAATCTCTGAACGTATATACCATTCACTGGGCAGAGCGGTAGCTCTAGATATATCTAAGGCTTTTGACAGAGTATGGCATGAGGGTCTCCTCAGGAAAATTAAATCATACGGTATCACTGGTAGAATACTTAACATAATCAAACTCTTCTTAGATAAGAGAAAAATCCAGATTGTCCTCGACGGTCGTTCATCTAAACAATATGACATACATAAGGGAGTGCCTCAGGGGTCTATCCTTGGACCTCTATTGTTCCTACTATTTATTAATGACCTCCCCAACAAAACTGCCTCTGAGATGGGTATATATGCTGATGACATCACACTCTATAACAGGATTGACAGGAAAACAAATGAACATATAACTAAAGAAATGGCAAAAACAGTAGAGGATGACCGCCAATCTGTAGTAGAATGGGGGCAAAAATGGATGGTCACATTCAATGCTGCCAAGACTAAACTGGTTTCCTTCAATAATTACAAGAAACCTTTTCTGCCACTAATAGCAATGGCCAGTGACTCCCTGTCTGAGAGTAATCTTCCAAACTGCTTGGCCTAACGTTTACAGGAAACATGAGTTGGAACAATTATATTGAAAACATTACCAGGGCCGCTGCGAAGAAACTAGGCTCTCTCTACCGTGCTAGAAAACTACTAACACCTAAAAGTATCCTGTACCTCTATAAGGCAACCATTCGCTCATGTATGGAGTATTGCTATCACATTTGGGCTGGTGCATCTGCTACTAGTCTCTCGCTCCTAGACAAGGTTCAAAAGATAGTCGCCAATCTGATAGGCCCTGAACTGGCATCTAAGCTTCAGCCTGTGTCCCATCGACGAAACGTTGCATCCCTCTGCCTGTTTTACAAGTATTTTAATGGTGAATGCTCTGACGATCTGCGGGCACTTGTGCCCCCACGACGTAGACTCCCTCGACAAACCCGATAGGCAGCTAAATCCCACCCCCACACAGTAGAGATCCCTAGATGTAGAAGATCTTTCTACTCCAGTAGTTTCTTCCGCAGAACCGCTAGACTCTGGAATTTCATTCCAGGTCTCTGCTTCCCCAACTGTACTGACATGCAGAAGTTCAAGTGTAACGTGAACCGACATCTTGCTGACTAAATCCCAACATAGTGCCCCAGTAACTGCTGCCCCTGATAGTAGCCCCCTACACCACAGTGGCAATGTGTTTTGTTTGGGGTGAAAATGTAAAAAAATAAAAATAAAAATAAAAAGCTGATAGAACGAGAGAAAATTGTTACCCGTTAATGAAACAAATAGTTTCGTTTGAAATTCGGTATAAGATAAACAATTCTGAATTACATAAGATTCATTTGAAAACAATGGGAGGTTACATCAGTTGAAACGTTGTGTGATTACTATCGGTTACGTGAGAACTAAATGATCCAAATAATAAAATAATGCACGCATTTAAAAAAAAATGTCTTTATATTTAGCAATGACCAAGATATGCCTGAAAAAGAGAAATATAAAGAGAACGAAACTGGGTGGAAGAAACGGAAAAAACTTAAAAGCTGGGCGTATTAATCAAGTATAACATACATTTAGGTAACCATTGTACATTTCTATTTTTTTTACTAATAATAAAGATTCTTAAAATTAAACCTTATAGAAAAAAAGAATTGAAAACTACAGCCTTATTTTAAATATAATATTCTTCCACCCTGTACGTGAGCTATGTGATATATTGAATTTGGCTGAGTTATTTTTAGATCATATAAGAACCCTTTATGAGAAAAAAAAATTATATGCATAAAACTCAATGTATGTGTGTATGTGTGCAGGTGTGTGGTGCTAGTGTATTTCATACAGAGAGGTTAGAGAATGTAAATCATATCTAAAGATGAATTATAATTTACCGCGGATGACTATAGAAGTGTTCTCGAATCTGTTAGTGAAACTAAACTAATATGAAATCATAATATTTAAAGGAATATAAAGATATAACCCCCTTAAAACTTCAATATTTAAATCACATGTATGTTTTTTCTAGAAAAGACAATGTAAGTGGTCACCAATATCTAAACGGTCGAAATCTTGGGGAAAAGAATAGAAGGGGTCGTGGTGTTAGTCTTTCCGAATTGAGATACTCCATTGAATGGTCTCGTATAGGCCATACTCATCGAGGGAGTTCGCAAAAGGACAGATAGATAGATAGATAGATAGATAGATAGAGAGAGAGAGAGAGAGAGAGAGAGAGAGAGAGGAAGAGGGAGAGGGAGAAAAAGAGAGAGAAAAACGCAGATAGTATATAGACAGACAAACAGACATATAGATGGATAGATAGATAGAGAGAGAGCGTGGGAGAGGGAGAGTGAGAGAGAGAAAGAGAGAGAAAAACGCAGATCGATATATAGACAGACAAACAGACATATAGATAGATAGATAGAGAGAGAGAGAGAGGGAGAGGGACAGTGAGAGAGAGAAAGAGAGAGAAACACGCAGATAGATATATAGACAGACAAACAGACAGATAGATAGATAGATAGATAGATAGAGAGAGAGAGAGAGAGAGAAAGAGAGAGAGAGAGAGAGAGACCTCGAATTTTGGTCGATGTTCGTGAAAAAAAAAAGGAAGACAAAACGATGAGCAGCAACTCGAGATCTCAAATTAAGTTCGAAAATTTGAATTGAAGCTACGAACCAGAGATGGAAGTGGGTTAACGAAGGGGAAGAACCTACTTTAAGGATAAACGTTTTTCTCCAGACGACTATAGGATCACCCAAAGATGATCAAGCCAAGTGTGTTGGGAGCGTCGAGGTGCTGGGCACCGAGTTAGATTGTATTCAAGTAATTAAAGAGTACTGCTTCGATTGGAATGCCCGAATTGCGGCTACGGTGGACAGTTTCGACGCAGAAATCGGTGGTACGGTGTAGCAGAGGATCGACCACTTGAGATGTGCATTAGTAACCAAAACGAGATTTCTGACCTCTGAAAAACGTATACTGGCGATCTTATACGAGGTAAAAGTTCGATGACTTCACTAAAAACTTTACATTTGGAATACGAGACACGTGTCCAGAAGAGCAAATTTTCGTGGACTGTGGATCATAGAGATGCTCACACTGAGGTATGGCGGATCGTATGAGGAGGTGTGCCCCTTGGAAAAAGCTAGATTGTTCCAAAGTAAGGCAGCTTCACAAAAAGAATTTCGAAAGAGGTAAAAATAAAGAAAGACGCAACAACGGATCTCTAAGCAATTTGTTGTTCACGGCAATCCTATTTATAGTAAGCCGTTATGAAGAGATGTGAGTAAAGCGTGCTCGAAAATATAACTGAGGAGAGGGAAACATTAGGAAAAAAGCGCATGGATTCTCCTTATTAACGGAGGAGCACGGACTTGCTAGCAAGTTAGAAGAAAACATTTAGGTAAGGGCCTTGATACCAGAGTGTTTAGTATCCCTTATACGGTCGGGTATTTACCAACAGATGAGTTGACGTATCGTTTCTCGGATAAATGATCGGTTTCGCAGAGATGAAGATCAAAAGCACAGCCTGGTTGCCGACACGAGTAGAGAGAATGACCAGCGGTTGTAAGTGTTATGTTACAACAGACTTCCGCCCGTGTTCAATTAATCGTATACAATAAACCATATAGATGTTGGCCTTTTAAGCGGTATTTCTTGTTTCATGGACTCGCTATAACGATTAAACAGATTTGTTTTCGCATGTGATTTGTTTTCGCATGATCAAATGTTCTCAAGATGCATTAAGTGAACAGAAATCTTATATGATACATCATAACAATGTTAAAATTTAAACTTTAAAAAATCGCTGTTTATTCGAATCCCACTTTATAAAGATACATCCGTGATGTTCTCAAATTAAAGTTCGAATACGGCCATTAGTAGCAATCACAATGATAATTTTGTTGTGTCGAAAAAATGGCACGTGACACTTGAAGACTTGGCTGTTACATGTACATGCAGGCAAGTGGCATCATGTATCTGGAATTTTGAGAGAAGGGTTGATAATTTTAATAATTTGAATTATTCGGATTATTCTCATATTAATTGCTATTGTCAAAGTGTTTAGATCGATGTAACTCCGAACGTCACCAAGCGTATCTTGCCCAATTCAGGAATCATTTTGTCGAACTAAAGAATCTTTCTGTCGAACTCAGGAATCATTTTGTCGAAATCCATAATTTTTCTGTCGAACTCGAGAATCCGCACGGAACTAGATTAAATCCACGAGGCTTGCATGCTCTCATTCCATTACACATGAGCCGATAGAAGTCTAAAGTAATTCGCAGTTGTATTCTTACTGAGGATTGAACCTTCAACCCATAGAAGAGTTTCATTAACTACTTTATTTAGCTAATACATTATCCGTTACACCATGGACAATTCCAGTTGTAATTTTGGGCGCCTTAGAGGTGATTATGGTTTTAGATGTAAAATTTTACATCTGATCACTATAAATCACCACTTATTACTATATATATATATATATATATATATATATATATATATATACGTAAATATATGTATATATATATGTATATATATATATAGAGAGAGAGAGAGAGAGAGAGGGAGAGAGAGAGAAGGAGAGAGAGAATAATAAAATAAGGAGTAAAGTTACAATTGAACTTTATTGCATTATCAGGTCAATAAGGATTATAGAAAAGGAAAGTAGGGATGAAACCCCTTTACTCTCACTTTTGCATAATGCCGGCATTTTACCTCTTCTAATTAGAACCATTTACCTTCGAAAATACAATGGCCTAAAAAGGTCTCTTACATATATTAGTTTTCTATAATCATTATTTACGTAATAATGTAAGAAACTTACTTTGTATCTTTATTCCTTGTTTTTTATTTTATTTTATATTTTGCTTCTCATAACGAGGCAGAGCTTTTTATATTTTACTAAGTTTGCTTTACGATTGAAAATTATTTTCTCAGGCTAATTTTTACTATGTACTTATATCAATACATGATTTTATAATGGTGACCTGCTCATTATTTCTAATTAATAGTTCCTATATTGTATCAAATTCTATAGTAGGTCTGTTTAATAAGTCATCGTTGCTCAGCATATGTGCTGCTTCTTTGAGTGGTTTTACCATTCTTCTCTATCTGTAAGTTTTTGTTACGATCCATAAGGATAGATGATTTTCCGAGTTCGATGATATACACATGAAGAAGGTCGGAGGTTACATCGACTTAAACATCGTGTAAATAATACTGAAGATGAGAACAATCGTATGAAGTGGTAGTTCAGCTGTCTTCTCTTTGAGTGTATGCTAATCATTCACACAGAAATGAAAACATAGCAAATGCTGCTTTCAACTGTAAATACACCATGGATTCGTGACATTTTCCATTACAGGCTGCTCTTCACAAGAGTCATACTCTGGCAAAACCCACAAAACAGAACGTGTTATTTCATGAAGATCACCCGCAAGGTTTCCTACAAAACATTTGCAGGCTCTTATCTAATTTTGTAACACGTGCGTGTGTGTGATAACAGAAAATGATATTAAAAAGACGTTAACAAGATTAAGGGTAGAAAATAAGCTTTATTAAATAAAAGATTGAAGGTGGACAGAGTAATGTAACAATCGCTAAACTGAGTAAGCAAGTCCCGTGATTTCTTGTTAGTACTCGTTCTGTTTATGAGAAAAACACGAACCACTTACTTATGTGAGTACTTGTTATGAATGAGGATGTCGGCGTATTATAACTATTAATGCCGAGCACTAGATTATGTCCTGAGAGCAATGTGTGTGCGTGTATGTGCAGCACATGGATGACAGAAAATGGTGGCGGAAATGAGGATACGTAGTTGACAACATAAGATGATATAAATTACAAATCAGTCAGTTTTACTTTAATATTACTTGGGTTTGTACATCGAAACAATCACGGACAAAACTAATATTTCTGCATCTTCATTTACACCAATTGAAAGCCATTGCTTTAATAGAGTCTGGAAGTGTCTGTCGTTCTCGCGTCTCCCCATGAGAACTCACATAAGAGAGTTCAAGTAAGAGAGGTAACTCTGCTTAAAACAGAGAAGGAATTATCTTCCTTTGATCGTTAGTTCTATTATCCCCACAGTACCTTATAAGTAGGGCTGTGACAACAGAATATTCTTTTCATTCTTTTACTCTCAAATATATATCTGACAGAGTAAGACTGCCAATCAACTGAAAACCACATTAGTCTATATAAAAACATATAAGATATTAAGTCTACACAATGAAAAGAATATGCTGTTGTCTAAATTCTATTTATGAGACATTTTTTTACAAATGTTTTAGCATTAAAAAAACTTCACAGGGTATTCTTTCTAAGTCTCTCAGAGTAACAAACTGTACGCAAGACAATAGAAGAATTATCGTTTGTTACATATTTAGAAACCATGATATTATTAGTGTTTATTTATTCCGTGAAATGTGTCTAATAAAACGTACCGTAAGAAAGCACTGAAGTATTTCAAGTGCAAGCCTATTAAATTAGACATCGTTGAAGAGGATGACATTATTAAACACAGTTTCCTGGTAGACAAAAGATGAATTAAAGAATGAGAGACATATAAAATGGCAAATTGATGAGAAGACGAGGTAGAAAGAATGAGAGAGGGAGCGAGAAAAGAGAAGCAGAGAGAGAGAGAAAGAGAGAGAGAGAGAGAGAGAGAGAGGGGGGAAACCACAATAAATAAAGAAAGGAAAATCATTTTAGTCGAAGCAAAATCAATTAATCACAATTAGTGATGCCCATAGTTGTCGGAAATACTATTATATTCTTTTGTAAGGAATTATATGTTCTAGCTGAACGATAACAAAGAAAAACAAAAGGAAGTCTACTTAGAAGGGTAAATCTTCAAAAATAACAAATACTGATTTAAGATGCGTCCATTTAATTTGAGCTTTTTACGATGAAAACAATGTTAAAAAATTTAGCGCAACGACTGAAAAAAACTTATTTCAGATTAGCAGAAGTGTTATGTCATAAGCATCCCATATCTTTAGAAAACCACAATCATCGCATGCATGCAGTATTGATGCCACATCTGGCCTGGTGCACCTACCACTTGTCTAACATTCTTAGAAAATACCTCCATCAAAAAAGACTCTCAAATCTGATAGGCCCCGCATTATCGACCAAGTTCCAACCTGCCCCATCGTCACAATGCCGCATCCCTGTGATTGTTTTACAGTTATTTTAATGGAATGTGCTCTGACGTACTTATATCACCTTTCACCTATCGACGTACATAATGCCAATTAACCCGACAAGTAACAAAATTAAAGCCTTTTATTGTTGAGATCACTAGATGTTTAAATGTAATGTGAACAGACATATCGCTGTTCCACTCCGCACAGTTTCTTGGTAGACACTGTCCCAAATAGTAGATACTTACGTTGCAAGTGGCAATATTCCTTGTTTAGAATGAAAAACAATAAAAAGATGTAAAGAATTACAATTAAAAAAAAATAAAGCGTGACAGGCAGACAGAAGTGATATTAACCAAACAGTGAAACTGTAATCCCAAAATTAATCGTGACAGAACGGCTGACCGACGTATTCTCCTTGAAAGATAGATGGACGCTTTTAACTTCACATGTGTCTATTCAATGTGTTCATTTCGCGATGAAATTCTTATTTGGAGACGAGACCTGACTGGACATCTAGACAGAGGAAGTTGCAGTTACAACATTATATAAAAACAAGTAGACCCCTTATTCGTCAAAAATGAGGAAACTTATTTTCCACCAATGTTCGCACTAATATTTTTTTACTTGGGATTCATTGCGTATCAAGACCCAGAAGTAACTCGAAGATAAGGGTTAATGAGGTAGATGTTGAGACAACGATGATCAGTAATGGTGGAACTTGGGTTGGATTTAATTTTATAAGCGGACAGCTAAAAAAGAACTTGTTTTACATTAGACTTGAAACTGACCACGTTATAGTAAGCTGGGAAGCAGTCCCACGGTATTTTGTACCACAGACGGACAGTTCTAGGAAATAAACTTTACTCATAGGATTCGTTTATTTTTTGAGAGTGGGGGAAATAGTTGACAGTTGTTGTAGCGAGACGAGTATTTGTTGCGAATTTTTACTAGGAAGACTATAAATATTTATGTTCATATAAATATTTATGTTCATATAAATATTTATGTTCATATAAATATTTATGTTCATATAAAATTATGTCTGAAGTAGTTGAGTTTAAAAAAGTCCGAAGTTGGTGTTGTAGCTTTGCATACCAGTAACAATCAATAAAATCACAGTGATATAATTAACAACAAAAATGGATAATCAAAATTATGTTACAGAAGTACACGTCATGATCCTGGGGGCGTAACTGCAACGAACTGCTACCCAATAACCTGTTAAATCTAACTATGTTTATAGTCCTTGGGTAAGTCCAATACTCCTGAAATAGATATATCATCTTACCCCATAACAGTAAGATAGAAGGGAATCTGAAAGTTAAAAAAACAAAGAACAGAAAACGTACATAGCGGAAAAAAGAAATAAAATCATAGAAAAAGACATTAGCTTTCTATAATTTCACTAAATCCTAGATAGTTTATCCTTTAATAAGAAGTAATATTATCCTTTATAGTTTACCATTTAATAAGATAGTAATACAAGTCGTCACATGTAAGCTATAATAGCAAGTTCATTTCTGTTTTGACACTGTTTGAACGAATGACTACGGATTATGTTGGGCATGAACAGAGTTTATTTCTCATCACGTCATGTAATGGTTTAAATTAGCTCTATTAGTGAGAGCATTCCAAATTGGAGTTAAAATCACCCTTGTTCGAGGTTCAAATCGTGCCAATGGTTTGGATAGTTACGAGTTACATTGATGATTCCACAAAAATTAACGTTATACGAAAGTAGATGATAATAAAATATTAATCTACTAGCAGTTCACCCTGGCTTTGTACGGGCCCTATGTACTGTTCAGAAATTTATGTGCATATATATATATATATATATATATATATATATATATATATATATATATATATATATATATATATATATATAAAAATTTAACCGATGTCTAGGTAAGCTACATGTAAAACTTCAAGTGTTTAGGCACAAAATTGGCGCAAGTATTTGGTAGAGTTTGCAAAGGTCAACTCTTTCAATTTTGACCTCTTGGCAGGCAAATTTTCGCCCAAAACTGATTAAAAAGCTTACTGCATGTCTGAATACCCTTTATGTAAAATTTCTAAATGTTGAGACTCAAAAGTTGCTGACTAATTTGCTAGAGATTGCAAACGTAAAATCTTTTGAACTCTGACCCCTTGGCAGCCAAACTTTCGGCCAAAAACTGATTAAAAACCTTGCTCTATGTATGAATATACTTTATGTAAAATTTCAAATGTTTAGACAAAAATCGGTTGATAGGTCAATATTTTTTTAAAACTTTGACCCAAATTTTGACCCCTTAACATTTATTGTTTTGGCTCAAATCACATTGAAAGTTTGATCCATGTCCAAGTAACCTACATCAAAAGTTTTAAGTATTAAGACCCAAAATTGGCGGAGAAGTTTGGTAGAGTTTTCAAAGGTCAAATAGTTGAACTGTGATCCCTTGACAGCAAAATTTCTGGCCGAAAACTGATTTAAATGATTTTTTTATGTCAAATGCCGAGTCTCTAGACTGAAAAGTGACACATTTAGTACGAAAATGCACACAGACAGACGGACACAAAGACAATTTCACTGAAGCCGTGCAAAAAAACAGAGGCCAAGTAATAAAATAATAAATTGATGTAACCAATAATTATCAGGAAAAATGCGAACATAAACAAGAACAATTATGAAAAATAATGCAATACATGTTATGTAGCATAATTCTATACACACACAGACACATATATTTCTTTGGAAATATATTTTATTTCCTTATAATATATACCAATCCTTATTTAAGAATAATTACAGAGCAATATAGTGAATGAAAAAGTTTATGACGTAGACCATATTATAATTTATTCCTTTAATTTAATTTATTCTTTTAAAGAATTGTTAATGTCAACTGAATTAAAGGAAAAATGAACTTTGGAATATAGACTTTTGCCATTCATTCACTATCCGTGTCAGTGGATAATTATACTTTGAAAAACTATATATATAAGTCATCCACATAGAGTACTGTTTCGCAGCTCATCAGTGCGGCTAGACCGGCAACTGCCTCAAGCCAGGATCGAAACCTGACTGCCTAAATGACAGTCAATACTTATCACCATGACGCTATACGGTTGTTGCTGTAAGGGTAATGAATTTAACGATGTTTATTTTGACATAACCCAGGCGGCAAAAGAAAGTTCGCACTTCTAATTAAAAAAAAAAACTGCAAATTTAAGCTAAATTTAATATAACTGTTTAAACAAAATATACCTCATTTGATTGGCCTTTTATTCTTCTATAATTTTACCTGTTCATATTTTACTTTTATTTGAAATATTCTAGTGTTCACGTCAACTTAAAAAAATAACTTCAAATTGAGGAGGCAAAAAGAAAGTCCACTCAATGGAAAATTGTTATTTAAATGTAACTTTAGGACATTAATACAACACAAATACAACAGGAACACAATGAACTAGTTAATATTTAGTAGCATAGCCCTTCTGCAATTTGACAGCCTGCAATCTGTTGCGAATTCCTTGAATTAGACTGCTGCAATACTCCGGGGAAAGGGCATCCCACTTTTCTTTAATTTTTGTCCAAAGTTCTTTCAAATTTGAAATTTTATCATTGCGTAGCTGTTGCTTGATGCAATGCCATATGTTTTCGATAGGATTGAGGCCTGGAGATTGTGCAGGCCAATCCAAACACGGAATATCATGCTCTTCGAGGAACCACTTGACGTTGCCAACGGTGTGAATGGGGGCATTATCTTGCATTAAAATGAGATTATCATCTAAATTCCGACCAGAGTAGGGTAGAAAATGTTCAGTCAACATATTAATGTACTTGGTCGAATTAATTCGACCTTGCAAGCGAACTATACGTCCTGGACCATTGGTACTACTAAAACCCCACACCAAAACTGAACCTTCATCACCTTGCAGCGTTGAAACTGAGCACCTAGGATTAAATTGTTCGTCTTTCCTCCGACGGACGTACTGCCTACCATCTCTGCCTAGCATATTGAACGTTTTGTTGCTGAAAAGCACTTTTGACCAATATGAAGAGTCATGATCTTCATTGCATCTGACGAAGTCCAGACGGCACTTTCTGTTCTTTACAGAAATCATTGGCTTGTGTCTTGCAACATATACTCACAAATTAAATTCCTTTAATCTGTTCTTGACAGTAGAAAGAGGGCACTTTCTAACAAGATTGCAGTGTTGTTGGATTTGGGGAGTCGTTTTAAATCTGTTTTTAGGTCGCGGATCTTGATAGCATTGTCTTCTCTGTTAGAAGTAACTCTAATACGACCAGATTTAGGGGCATGACGAACACCGTCGGTGTTTTGGTGCTTTTTCACAGTCTTTCGTACCGTTTTCTCATCACATTTCAATTTGCGGCCGATTTTTCGATTGGATAGACCAGAAAGGTGGAGATTAATGAGCTCCTGACGATTACTTAGAGAAGGTCGTGGCATATGGACTAAATGTTACGTTGTATAATCTGGTACAACAACAATTACGATTAAAGATGCTTTGTTGCCTGTTGGTGGATATTTTAAAATGATTTACAGGCGATAATTTAAGCTGGTTGTAATCGAATTTATTGCTGCGGACTTTCTTTTTGCCTCCTCAATTTGAAGTTGTTTTTTTTAATTGACGTGAATACTAGAACATTTCAATTAAAAGTCAAATATGAACAGGTAAAATTATAGAGGAATAAAAGGCGAATCAAATGAGGTATAGATTGTTCAAACGATTACATTAGATTTAGCTTAAATTTGCAATTTTTTAAAATATTATAAGTGCGGACTTTATATTTGCCGGCACTGTATATATATTACTTGAGTAGTTCTTAATAGTGGCAATATTAGTGTATTTAATTCGTGTTACTGACTTCTTTTATAGACCCGTGTTCCGTTTAGTCCGTCATGTTAACTTATCCCTTCCAGGGGTTAATTTTTTCAAACTAACCAACTCCTAAAATCGCAACATATAAAAATAAATACAAATAAAAGTATTTCAAGTGCAAACGTGTTAAAATAAAGCCACACGTTAACTCGAAACATTCACAAACCGGTAGTCACCCTATACAAAATAATTTACAAAAAACATATATAGTAAAGGGCAGTCGAACCTTTGTTTGAAAGAAGCTCAGACATTGGCTTCATAAAACATTATACCTTGAGAGGAGAATAACAACGAAGCTGATTGGTTAGCATTACTAAATAAAATGTGTCAATTAAAACTACAAGTTTAATGGTAAAACTGTTTTCTAAACTGAAACCTAGACGACTGACTTACAAAGACACTTAGAAAGTTGCATAGACGCATATTAACATCAAATCAATAGAGGAAAGGAATATATATCAATTGGATCAAGTTTAGATGAAAAACAATAAAAATGCTCGAAACACAATTAATTATGTTTCAATTGGGTACCAGTCCGTACGTCTGTTTTTGGCGAGACAAAATCGATATAAACTTAAGAAAAGCTATTGTAAATCTATAACAACAACGCAGACACAGCAGACAGCACTTGTTCTTAAATGAAAGCTCTGATACAATCTTGACAAATTTCTAATTTACCAAAAGTAAATTATCGCCAAATGGACTATCTCCGCTTTCTCTAGATTAAATCAAAATGTTATACGAATGGAAAGAACTAAGAAACGTCCTAATCTAAAACAACATTGACACTGACCCGAATGCTGTGGCTATGATCTTTTATTCCTTCGCTTTCTCTTCGCGTTCTGTTAGTGCTGTCGTCTTTCACACATTGGCGACTGCCAAAGAGGATGTGCTGGCTCACAAATACAAAATAAAATGAAACGAAACACAAACCCTGGCACATTCTGCAAATATCAATTGCACTCTGAGTTTGTGTGTGACACCAATGACCATCTGGACGCTAAGGATCACATTTACATCTACTGTCGAGGCCATTCGCCATTCGGTTAATTAATTAATTTTCCCATTTACTTTGAGCCATCACCTGATTTTAACTGAGTGAAAATCGCAACTGATCTCAACTGTAACTGTCGCAACTGTCACAAACCCAAGACTGTCAGCAAACCATACTAAACTGTCGTGAATTGTCGCAAAACTCATTGACCGTCCCAAAAGTAACTCTAAAATATGTTTACCTTTTTTGTTCTAATCATCGTCACACCTTGATCAACAATCCCACCTCAGCTTTCTTTTGTGCTCCTTTGCAAAACATTTTCTATCAATTGTCTTTCCACTGGCCCCATTTCATATATACATATATAATATTGCTCTCTCTCTCTCTCTCTCTCTCTCTCTCTCCATATATATATATATATATATATATATATATATATATATATATATATATATATGAGATCTTTATATATTATATATTTATATATTTTACCATTTAATCGCCATTCCTGTTTTGGTCTGTTGTGGTGACTTAGAAATTAATGTGCGAGACAAACGAGCAGTGTCAAATCACGAACTGATATAAACTTACCTTTTTCCTTTTAGGTTCGGTTCACGTTTTCTCCTTATTTCGTTTTAACCTCTTTTTATTGCATGGAAGTTATCACTTATCAAGTCCCGAGAGCAACATGAGGAGAAGGATTAATGAGCTTACAGTAGTCACTGAGATGACAGTGTATTAAGAGTTTTTTGGTGGAAATGGGGTAGAAATGGATTATTTAAGGGGCAGCTCAACAACGAACTTGAAGACTATATATTGTAGTCAGATGGAAAGCAGGAGAAACGGAACAGAGTCCCACAAGCGGGAAGTTCCAGGAAAAAAAAGCTTTGTTCATGGAATTTGCGTTTAGATTTAGGGACATATATAGAGAGTGGAGTAAACTGTTGATAATGGTTGTAACTAGACGAGTGTTTTTATGAAAGTTTGGTTAGAGAGACCATAGATTTAACCTCAGGCGAGCACTTGTCATGAAAATAACGGTAGAGCTTAGACAGGTTCACAACGTCTCCTCTGTGTGAAAGAGATTACAGGGAAGAAAAAGGGCATTACCTACTATTAGGCTACTGATACGGTGACAATGCTCCCAAATGTGGAGAGGTGACACCTCCCCCCAAAGGAGTTTTTAGCATTGTGCTACAATTATGCTGACATACATTGTTTGTATTTAAATTTGCTTGATCTCACAATAATGAAAAGCAATGACGTCATACTAACAGTTAAAAATGCTGTATTATAGAACGTACTAGAGCGAAGGAATGCATTTAGGAAAACGTTAAGTAATCGGGACAGGTGAAAATATTTGAATGTGCGAAGAGAAAGAGTGAGGGGAGAATACGGATAATGAGGAACTAATCCAAAGAAATAGAGAGAGGGAGCAACTAAATATATACACGGAGAAAGATAAGAAAATCTAAGCAATAAGAGAGAGAGAGAGAGAGAGTGAGAGAGAACGAGAGAAAGAGAGAGAATATGAATAAGCATATATAAATGTGGTATGGAGTTATTAGATTTGGATATAAGTTAAAAGTTGGGGGACGTTTCGATGAACACCCCTTAAAACCGATAAGGGAAATCTTTATGTGAAATGGGTTCAGAGAAATAAAATATGGAAGGCATTATATCCTTATTAGATTAACGAATGCAAATCGGGCCATTTCAGAGGAAATTGAAGACCGGCTATTATTATTATTATTATTATTATTATTATTATTATTATTATTATTATTACTGTTGTTCTTGTTGTTTGTGTGTTTGTTTGTTTGTTTGTAATGTATTATGCATACAATAAATTATGAGGGGAATTAAGAAATGGCACTCAAGAAAAATCAAGATGATGAATAATAATAACAAGGCAGAAACTTAAAGAATTTAGCGTAAAAACGTAAATACTAAATAATAATAAAATGTTGTAGAAAAGGATATAGTATATAGATATTACTTTAAAAAAAATAAGTGATAAGCAACGAATACTGTAATAACAACAAAAATAAAAACGAAATAAGACTAAGTAATACTACAAAACCAACAGAAAATAATCGATGTAGACTCTGTAGACAAATTGACGAATCAATAAAGCATATCATAAGTAGCAATGAAAAAAGTAACTCAAAAGAAGAAAATGGAAAGAGGCATGATTGTGTGGGAAAGGCAGTCTACTAAGAACTAGGCAAACGACTCAATTTTTAATATGCAAACAAATAGTACTGATAGATATCGGAGAAAAGATTAGAAAATGAAAATCCTCGAGGAGATGGACGCATGAAGAGACAAACTCATCAAAGCAAGAAAAATTGACGCGATAACAGTCAATACGAAAAAAAAACCTACAAAAACGTTGGTTTAGGCGACAAGCAGAACAGAAGGTAAATGATAAAAAAAGCAAACAATAAAGCAAATAATGGATTATCAAGAAACTGCAAGAACCATTAAACAAGAAGAAAAAACACTAATACCAATAATTGTTAGAATTGAAAAAAAAACCCGTATTATATCGATAATTCTTAGAATTGAAAAACAGTATAATGTCAATAATTGTTAAAATTAGAAAACAGTAAAAACCAATAATTATTAAAATTGAAAAACAATAGAATACCAATAATTGGTAGAATAAAAAACAGTATAATATCAATAATTGTTAGAACTGAAAAACAGTATAATATCAATAGTTGAAAGAATTATAAAACAGTATGATACAATAATTGTTAAAACTGAAAAACAGTATAATATCAATGACTGACGGAATTAAAAAACAGTATAATTCAATAATTGTTAGAATTGAAAAAACAGTATATTACCAATAATTCTTAGAATTGAAAAACAGTATAATATCAATAATTCTTAGCATTGAAATACAGTATAATATCAATAATTGTTAGAATTGAAAAACAGTATAATATCAATGATTCGTAGTATTTGAAAACAGTATAATATCGATAATTCTTAGAATTGAAAAACAGTATAATATCAATAATTGTTAGAACTGAAAAACAGTATAATATCAATAATTGTTAAAATTGAAAAACAGTATAATATCAATGATTCTTAGAATTGAAAAACAGTATAATATCAAAAATTTATAGAATTAAAAAAAACAGTATGATGTAAATAATTGTTAGAATTGAAAAACAGTATAATGCTAATAATTCTCTGAATTAGGAAACGCTACAATATCAATG
This sequence comes from Euprymna scolopes, assembly GCF_053919585.1. NCBI lineage: Eukaryota > Metazoa > Mollusca > Cephalopoda > Sepiida > Sepiolidae > Euprymna > Euprymna scolopes. The sequence goes on from NC_136515.1 coordinate 39,995,508, forward strand.
ATTGTTAGAATTGAAAAACCGTATAATATCAATAATTGTTAGAATTGATAAACCGTATAATATAAATAATTGTTAGAATTGAAAAAACGTATAATGCCATCAATTCTTAGAAGTGAAAGACAGTATATAAGCAATAATTGTTAGAATTGAAAAACAGTATAATATCAATAATTGTTAGAATTGATAAACCGTATAATATAAATAATTGTTAGAATTGAAAAAACGTATAATGTCAATAATTCTTAGAAGTGAAAGACAGTATATTATCAATTATTGTTAGAATTTAAAAACAGTATAATACCAATAATTGTTAGAATTGAAAAACCGTATAATATAAATAATTGTTAAAATTGAAAAAAAAGTATAATGTCAATAATTCTTAGAAGTGAAAGACAGTATATTATCAATAATTGTTAGAATTGAAAAACAGTATAATATCAATAATTGTTAGAATTGAAAAACCGTATAATATAAATAATTGTTAAAATTGAAAAAAAGTATAATGTCAATAATTCTTAGAGGTGAAACACAGTATATTATCAATTATTGTTAGTATTGAAAAAATGTATAATATAAATAATTGTTAGAATTGAAAAAATGTATAATGTCAATAATTGTTAGAAGTAAAAGAGAGTATATTATCAATAATTGTTAGAATTGAAAAACAGTATAATATCAATAATTGTTTGAATTGAAACAAAGTATATCCATTATTGTTAGAATTGAAAAACAGTATAATATAAATAATTGTAACAATTGAAAAAAAGTATAATGTCAATAATTCTTAGAAGTGAAATACAGTATATTATCAATTATTGTTAGAATTGAAAAACACTATAATATCAATAATTCTTAGAATTGAAAAAAGTATAATGTCAATAATTCTTAGAAGTAAAAGAGAGTATATTATCAATAATTGTTAGAATTGAAAAACAGTATAATATCAATAATTGTTAGAATTGAAAAAAAAGTATATTAATTATTGTTAGAATTGAAAAACAGTATAATATCAATAATTTATAGAATTGAAAAAGTGTATAATATCAATAATTCTTAGAATTGAAAAAACAGTATAATATAAATAATTGTTTAAATTGAAAAAAAGTATATCAATTATTGTTAGAATGGAAAAACATTATAATATCAATAATTGTTAGCATCGAAAAACATTATAATATCAATAATTGTTAGCATTGAAAAACAGTATATCAATAATTGTTAGCATTGAAAAACAGTATAATATCAATAATTTATAGAATTGAAAAACAGTATAATATCAATAGTTGTTTGAATTGAAAAAATTATAATATCAATAATTGTTAGAATTGAAAAACAGTATAATATCAATAAGTTATAGAATTGAAAAACAGTATAATATCAATAATTGTTAAAATTGAAAAACAGTATAATATCAATAATTGTTCAATTAAAAACAGTATAATATCAATAATTGTTAGAACTGAAAAACAATATAATATCAATAATTGTTTGAATTGAAAAACAGTATAATATTAATAATTCTTAGAATTGAAAAAAGTATAATATCAATAATTCTTAGAATTGAAAAACCGTATAATATCAATAATTGTTAGACTTCATAAAACAGTATAATAACAATAACTGTTAAAATTTAAAAACACTATAAAATCAATAATTCTTATACTTGAAAAACAGTATAATATAAATAATTGTAAAAATTTAAAACAGTATAATATCAATAATTGTTAAAATTATAAAATAGTATAATATCAACAATTGTTAGAATTGAAAAACAGTATGATATCAACAATTGTTAGAATTGGAAAACAGTATAATATCAATCATTGTTAGAATTAAAAACAGTATAATATCGATAATTGTTAGAATTATAAAACAGTATAATATCAATAATTGTTAAAATTGAAAAACAGTATGATATCAATAATTGTTAAAATTGAAATACAGTATAATATCAATAATTTTTAAAATTATAAAACAGTATAATATACGTTATTATTAGAATTGAAAAACAGTATAATATCAATAATTGTTAGAATTGAAAAACAATATAATATCAATAATTGTTAGAATTGAAAAACAGTATAATATCAATAATTGTTAGAATTGAAAAACAGTATAATATCAATAATTGTTAAAATTAAAAACAGTATAATATCAATAATTGTTAGAATTGAAAAACAGTATAATATCAATAATTGTTAGAATTGAAAAACAGTATAATATCAATAATTGTTGAAATTATAAAACAGTATAATATCAATAATTTTTAAAATTATAAGACAGTATAATATCAAAAATTGTTGAAATTATAAAACAGTATAATATCAATAATTGTTAAAATTATAAAACAGTATAATATCAATAATTGTTAGAATTGAAAAACAGTATAATATCAATAATTGTTAAAATTATAAAACAGTATAATATCAAAAATTTTTTAAATTAAAAACAGTATAATATCAATAATTCTTAAAATTATAAAACAGTATAATATCAAAAATTGTTAAAATCATAACACAGTATAATATCAATAATTGTTAAAATCATAAAACAGTATAATATCAAAATTGTTTAAATTAAAAACAGTATAATATCAATAATTCTTAAAATTATAAAACAGTATAATACCAATAATTGTTAAATTATAAAACAGTATAATATCAATATTTGTTAAAATTATAAAACAGCTTATTTTATTTATTTGCGAACTGTTATCCCTATCTTCATAGTTGTTCTTTCACGACGTTTCAGTCAACTATTTCTCTGACCTTCGTCAGATGGTTAACCGCGACAGGATAGTAATGTTGAGTCTATTTACTGTATACTCAGTAAATACTGCCCTCTATAGTTATTGTCGTTTCACCACGATTTTTGGCCAACTAATCTTCTCGGCGGGATCGGGTAGGATTGAAGCCGCTATCTTCAGACAATACTCATCCGAACCCGAAGAGAGTCAACGCCTCTATCCACTGCACGACGAGCCCCGAATAAAATGTAAAATAACGTCTTCAGAAATAAATAATTAATTACTTAGATATTGGTCTCCTCTCTTATGTGTGAAATCTTTTCCATCGAAATTAAAACCTTGAAACTTCAGCATGTCTACATTATGTTTTCATGCATGAGTTCAAAAGCTGATCAACTGATACTAGACGACGCAACCACACAACACGTAAACCCCCTACGCAACGTTTGTATAAAAGGACTTTACTTTGTCTGATTTGGTTAACTGATCGCAAGAGCGCACATATATAAAGTACACGTTTGACGTAAACAACGATTTATGAACAGTTTGCTTAATGTATAAAATGTTAGACATATATCGATACATCATATTACGTCAATCTCAAGAGAGATAAAATCGTCTATGTAAATACACAAAATGTTCGACAAAAATGTAACTATTGCATTATTAATCCACACGTACGTATATAACGATTGGAATAGGAAACAGTTGTGCATTGCGCATAAATGTTAAATATAATTTCCGTGAATAGAGAGAACTCAATGGCACACATGGCCGAACTAATATCCCGTCACCTTTCAGATAACTCCAAGAAGGATATTCGTTTTATTTGGATTATTCCGACTACTGTTTTCATCTTCAGGGGGTAGTATGCTCTCGTTTCTACAGCCATGTGTGTGTAGAAGTACTAAGCAATTCACAATTGTATTTTAGTGTCGCCCAGACTGAAGATTGAACCTTCAACCTCCAAAAATGTGTAACTTACAACTAAAGTTTACTAATTAGTTTTAAAACGCCGAAATGAAACAGAACAATAGGAAGAAATTGTCAAAAAAAAAAAAGAGAAAATTAATGGCAAAATTCCTACTATAAACCATATCTGATAAATATCAAATATGATTTTTCGAGATTATATGCAACCATAATTCGTTGAATGAATAATGGATTCACCAAATCCTAAAAGTGGATATCGCCCCTTTTTATATTCTTGATTTTAACTTTTTTAAATCCTTGGCTTAATATGCAAATGAATCAATGCATATGATAGATTATTTTCCCTACGGGTCTTGCCAACGCACAATTCTTAACTAAAGTCCGTACCGTTCTCCGGCTGGTGTTTTTTGAAACTAAAAAGTTCGAGACGACAAATATATCTGCAAAAGCCATAAATTTTCCAACAAGTAGTCGAAATAAAACTCTATTTAAAGCATAAAACAAAACGTGTGATACACGAGCAAGAGAAATATGAGTTAGAAAGAAATATTTTTTTATGATAAAAACATGGCAAGTGTCAGAACTGCAACGTAGAATTATAAAGATCTTAGAAAAAAATCCGATACAAGAAAAGAATAATCTGCTGAAGGATAAAATAAATATTACAGCAAATCCAAATTGGGGATTAGGAGTGACCTTTTGGGAAAACAGCAAACTGTTGAGTCCATCTTTTTCTTTCATTTGCACAAAGACGAAAACAAAGAAACCGGTACTTTATAAAGATATGTCCATTTTATCTGGGCGTCTTGCGACGAGAGTGCATCTTCAAAATAGAATGTGACAGACCCACCAACATAGTCATACATGAATGCTCGTATTAATGTTAAAGAAAATGCAACCATAAACTCTGCTTTCTTAACGATGAAAATTCTATATTCACCAACGCATGACAGACGAAAACTAGGATCCTTTTATAGAAGCATGTGGACTCATCAAACACGATATTTCGAGCTTAGCAATTACAGATGGTTGAAAATATTAATCTTAAAATAAAACGATTAATAGACCAGCAAAAAACGATATTTAAAACTTAAGCGTTATAGACGGCCGAAAAAATGCGAGTTCAAAATAACGCATTACAGACTGCTGAAAATATTCTGTAAAATCCATGAAAAACAGGACACCGAAAAAGCTGTATCACATTGCGGCTTTACAAATCGTTGAAAATTACCATTTCGAACTGAAATGGAATAGCCCGTTAAAAATGCTATTTAAGACTAAAACATGGCAGATGACCGTAACGCTGCTTAAAACCATAAAAAAAGAATGTCGCAAAATGTTATTTCAAACTGAAACATGACAGGCGGCCGAAAAGCTGTTTAAAACCTAAGCATAACGGGCAGTTCAAAACTTAAGCATGACAGAGAACAGTAAAACGTTTGAAAACCTAAATATAATTGGCCGCTGAAAAGTTATTATTTCACACAGAAACGTCACAGGATGTTAAAAAATGCGATTTCACGTTGAAGCGTAACAGATTGATGAACATTGTTAAAAACCTAAGCAAAGCAAGATACTGAAAAAACAAAAACAAAAAAACAAAAAACAAAACATTAACCACTGAACCGTAACAAGCCGCTGAAAAATACTAATTCAATTTAAAGCGTGATAGACAGCGGAAAAATGCAAATTTAAAACTAAAGCGTGCTAGACTTCTCAAAAATGCGATTTCAAATGAAAGTGTGACACACCATCAAACATACTATTAAAGAACTAAGAATTAAAAATCACCGAGAATTGTTATTTTAAACGTGTGACAGATCATCCAATGCTATTAGGACGCATCTCAAACATATAATATGTTCATTCTTCAATTCCGTCTGACAAAATTAATCATTTTATTAAAGCTTTTAATCTAGTGTTTCGTTCGAATGTCGTTTGCAAAAAACGAATGAAAATCACTTCGTTTTTCTTTTTTCCGAAATGAGATTTATGTCACATATGGGAAAATTCAATCAATATGGATTTATGATCGATATATCAACTTCAAACCTATGGAAATATGCTTAATGTAATCGCCTATAATATTATCGGTGTATTTATGACTATTTACGTTTTGTAAAATTTGCTTATTTAGCAATTTATTTATGAACCTTACAAATAAACTAAACATCATTTTCCAAATAAATACATTTTGAAATGTATCTAAATTTCATTCATATCTTTCTTATATAAGATACTTATTCACATACTTATTATCTGGTAGACTCTTTAGCCCATTACTGATTGGTAAAAGTTATAACCCTTGATTTAGGACGATGTTTTTAGAATTGACAGTTCAATATGGTTAAATTGATGCTCACTTATTAATCCCTATATATGCATTAAACGGATACCATAACCCTTAGTTCATTGCACTTTACTATACCATAATACTTATTTCGCTGCACCATAGAAATTCCATCCAGATCAGCTCAGTAGTTTCCGAGAAAACTTCCAGAATAAATGTGGCATTGTGGTGAACAGTCTCTATTAATCCCTATTAATTTCTATAAATCTCTATTATTCCCTATTAATCCCTAACTGTGCATTAGACAGATGCTATAATATAATGTTTTCTGCACCTTATAATAACTAATATCCATACGCGATTTCAGCCGGATCAACTCGAGAAAAAGTGGAATGGACAGACAGATAAACCGGCGAATAGTCTTAAGGCAATATAATATAGATATAATAAAATACTAAAGCAACTGCATGTTTGTATGAGCGTTATCAACCTTCAAACCATTAAAAATAAATTGTCTCGCATGATCGCCGAAGTTGCAATGGAAATTAATTATTATTTTTTTTTTTTCAAATTTTATCTTCCGTTGCTGATGTGTCGAACGTGAATCTCGATCTAAAATACACGTTTTTGTCCTTCGGGCTAGGATTAAAGTATAGTATCTGCTCTTTCCCAATGTTGTTCAATATTATATAGAGAAATCTACTTTCATGCATGACATGCATAGAATAGAAATATGTCACAACCTCTTCCAAGTGTTTTGAAGATAAGTTCGCATAACCATACACGTTCTGAAACTACATTAACCTGACTGGCTATGTATGTAGGTTTCAGTTTGAAAAACTGATACAACTGACGTGCTGACTGTTATTTCGCACAGAATCAATGAATTTAGTAACAGGGAGTTCGTGGCTATGGTGATGACACTTGACAATGGAAGAAGACAGTTGCTAAGTTCTGAACGACAGTGACTAAAAACCGGAGTGTGCCAAGTTCCGTCCGAATTCGTTCCATATAAACTTTTCATCAACCCTACCTAACCTTGTACTCAACCTCCTGGAGAGAAGGTATGTTAAAATGTTTTTCAATACTGGTTGGGGTATGGCCCCAATGATGTCGACGATTGTTTTTATAACCACGGTTATGACAACCAACCAATCGGAAGCTTTCAACGTTAATATAAAAAATATCGAATTTTGGATTCAATTTAGTTCGCTGTCAACCTCTGCTGAGAAACGACTGAATTGTGACTCATGATGCTTCGCCACCATCTTTGTTACTCAACTCAACACTCGAAATAGTGACTGCATTGATTCTTCGCCGATTTGATTTACTGTCGCCATCTTTGTTCAACATAATGTCTCAACACTTTACAATGTAAACAACACTTAACATTCGGCAAAGATTAGCTCTACAAGCTAATTTTGTTATAACTTTAGGTTATTTCGACTATCGAATTGTTTCTCTCTAATAAGTCTATAAAATTGTCGCCGGCGTCACACAAGGATTCTTTCCAACCCTTTTGCTGACCAATAGTTTTCCTAATAAAATGTAGAGATTGTTCGTCTCATTTATGCAGACGACACAACTGTTTATTGCAACACTTCGAACATCGATGATCAAGATCTTGCTGACTCTAGCTTCAAACTTGGAGCACTTTTAGTGCCTCTAATACTAATTTCTATATTTAATCACTATCGCTCGAATTCTCACTTCTGTCCATTCGAAATGAATTGTTCTTTTGTCAAGAACACCGACTTTTTTTAAATAAGCTTCTGGGACTGACTTTAACCCCAGACAGAGAATGGAAAACTTACATCAAATTTGTAGCTGATATTGCCGGGAAAATGGTAGTATTATTCTATCACTCCAGAAGAAATGTTGCTATCGTCATGTTCAAGGTGGGCGCTATACTGAACTACAACCCCTGGTGCCACTAATAAAACATTCACAGGAATACATCATCTAGCTGCAACAACAGCAAAGAGTATTTCTCTATTTTTACACCCCCCCAAAAAAACAAAACAAAACAAAAAACAAATAAATCTTCCATGATCAAATTTTCTTTTCTAGAACATCTTATCTGTAGGACAAGGTACAACGAGTCTGCTTCCCAATACCTTTAAGTCTTATGTGAACAAATAATTGTTGATCAGTAAATTAATTAGTCAAATAAATCGCTATCCGTCCCATTCAGTTATGCTTCACAGCTTGGCGAAGGCGAGTAGAAGCGATTATAGTCCAACTAACGTTCTCAAAGGGAGGGAGAGAAATGGCAATATAGACATGATAGAGAAAAGACCCAAAATGAAGAAGTATATATAAACTCGAAAAACTAATAAAAAGGAAAAGAGAGGATATAAACAAACAATTATCCCAGCGTTCTACACCATAACCGTTTTCAATTCAAATGCAAACAAATTTTTGTGGAGCGGTCTTTTTAAATAGTCAAATTCAGCCAAGTGTTAACAATCGTTATAATTCCTCACAGTGTTGTCTAATCGTTCAATTGATAAACTCACTATCCCTTATCCTCGAGTTGCTTTGCAATTTTGTATACTTTTACACATATGTTAATATGTAGACACCTGGGACCCACTCGATGTAGACTCAGTAAAAAAGGAGATATTAGAATAAGAAATAGAAAAGAGCTTCAACTCCCGTTTCAGGCTTTTAGAAAAGAACTTTATTCCTCAATTCTCCCGCCACGCGTAACTTTTCATTACGGCTATGACGTAACCGATATCTCTAACGTGATCTTCCTCTCTACTGTACTATCTTTCCTTTTTATAATTCTTATTTTGCCTTACCGTGATGTTATTTCGCAAACTGTTCAGTATTTGCATATAGCCGCCTTACCCGCGTCCGCGCTCCATTACAGCCTCTGGGCCTCGATAAATGGTGAATTATTTGTACATAAAATTGATATTTCATATCCAAGCATGACCGACGAACCAACCAATCGGCTGATTATTTAATAAGTGAAACACGTCATTTTCAGAACGGATCTAAGTTGGTGTCAAAAAATATCATTATTAACCGTTATTAACTTTTAGCAATACGAATTCATGTTAAATAACAAACAAAAATCGATTGAACAATAAACCAATCAAAATACCATTAAAGACGTAATATCGAATACACAATTTTTTCTCAAATAATTTTAATAATTTAGTTTCACTGATTCAATTTCATATCGTCTTTTTTGATACGCGGTTCATTTGATATTGTTGCTTTGAAGGTGAGACAATTAACGATGTCTTGTCGCGTTGAAAAAACAAGAACAAAATTTTCTAGAGACAATCACTTTTAGGTCATCGAGTCGGTCTTTCTTCAAACGATAAAAAATCGTGGTTCAGACACTCAACAACTCGCACAAATTTCGCGTTAATGATATTTACTATTATCAGGATATTTTTAAGGCGTATATGAGCGAGAAATAGGAGTGAGTTAGTAGATAATAACATAAACTGTGTTGGATTTTGTTGGGTTATTACATCTTTTTTACATTGTGTTCCTCAATAATATATATATATATATATATATATATATATATATATATATATATATATATATATACATGATTGTTGAGCTGGATTAAATCTGACGATATGAAATATAATGGAGGTGAAAGGACCTGGATACTCCACGTTTCGCCCGCATAAATCGGGCAAAACGTTGAGTATTCAGGTCCTTTCACCTCCATTTTATTTCATATATATATATATATATATATATATATATATATATATATATATATAAAAAGGTATATATATATATATATATATAAAGGTATATATATATATATATATATATATATAAAGATATATGCATAGAGTGTGTGTGTGAGTGTGTGTGTAAGTGTGAGAGAGAGACAGTAGTGTTTTTCACAATATACGTTCTATTTAAATTATATCTGTATGCAAAGTCAATTATTTTATGGAAAACGTTCTAAACAATACGTGGGCATCCGTAAGAAATTTACAAAAACGAAAGCTGATTATCGCAAACACAAAAGACGTGTATTGAGCTGAGTTCTGAAAAGACCAAGGTTATAGAAAGAAGGACAACAGAGAGCAGAGAGTTCCACAATCCTGTGATTCTCTTGTGGTAGGATCTACCTAGTTAGCATACAAGGGAGTGTCAACTAAATAAATATGCTTGGTACCATAAAGACGGGAGAGACCCAAACGAGAGACTAAATGAGAGACCCAAAGAGACACAAGATCGAGAGTCGACGAACACCCAGCCAGCTTCTTCAAGGACGGTTTCCCATGACTATACTAATGGACGCTATGTAAATATTTGCATATACTTTTCTGCTTTCAATATATCTGTTCTACTTTACTTGTGTGTTGTAGTTATTTATTCCATGTGTTCAGTCGACCTTCAGCGGGTTGTTGGACAGAATCTACTAGAATAAGAAGCTATGTTATTATGACGTATCAAAACAGCGAATTGATGGCTAACACTAGACCAACAAGCTTGAACAAAGTAAGAAAGGAATAGATCCTACAATTCTGGATAACACATGCCATAATAATATTTATAGAAAAAAAAAGCTGAAACTAGCGTGATCACGTTTGTGAGAGAGAGGTTGCCGTGAATAAAACAAATGTTGCCAATCAAATTGAAAATTGGCAAAACTTCACTTAGGTGTGAGAAAGTTTTTAAAGCGTTAAAGGGAACTGACTTTACGAGAAGCAGAAATAGAAACTGTTTTATCAATGATTCAGATTTGTCTTCGAAAAACTGGCCATAAAATATTCCCTATTGATAGATATAGAAACATGCACACACACATATATGCATACATATATATGCATATATATGCGTATATATACAAACCATTGTATATATATGCATATATATACAATCCATTGTATATATATGCATATATATGTATGCATATATATACAAATGTATATATATGCATATATATATGTATGCATAAATATATGCAAACCATTGTATATATATTTATCATGGTTTATGTGAATATTCTCTTTTCTGAAACAACAATAATATTTCCAACCAAAACACAGTTGCATAAATTAAAGTTGTAACCTCAGGTAATTGTTTTGGAGGGATAACTATGAATAGATGGAAAGAATTGGGAAAGTAAGCACTATCCAAACCGCGGCTCAAAGAGCAGGAGAATAATGGAATCTAGAAGGGACTTATCATGATGTAAATATGAGAGAAATTAAGCAGCCCTTATCAGCGATGTATCGATGGTAAACAGTTGTCGCAAGGACGCGAAGTTAGTTGCGATGCGGAGAAAAAACCCGAGAATAATAGAGATTTTTGAAGATTCAAGTAAAATAGAAAGATCGAGTAGGGAGAGCATCAACCAGACCTTCACTGGGAAGGTGGGAAGAGTAATGAAACACTAGAGGGCCGCTTATCGACACTTACACACTTTGTACATATAGTCGTTTCCAGCGTGGCATTTATGGTAAAAGGCTGATGAGATAACAGAAAAATGATTGTCATCAGTTAAGGAAAGATGCAAAAAGTGATACTTTTGTCACTTAGACTACAGGTAACACTACTGTTTATTGTCTGTTTAAAAAGTGGTTGCTAGTAAATAGTAAATTAATAATCACATTTAATTATAAAATGTCTTATTCAAACATCACTAGCAAAATATAATTGAGGACTCAAAACACACATTCAAAGCAACAATATCAAATGAACCGCGTATCAAAAAAGTCAGTATGAAATTGAATCAGTGAAACTAAATTATCAAAGTTATTTAAGAAAAAATTGTTTTTGATATTACAATGTGAAACATAACTGAGTGGGATCGATGGCCAACGACTAGGTGAAAAATAGTACGAGGCGTTAATGTGTTTGGATATTTAGAGAATGTGTATAAATTACGTTTAAATGAGAGGTTTGAAATTTAAAAATTCCCAAACTTACCAAACTATAGAAACGAAATAGTAGCAAACTGTAACCATATAATAAACTGTATTTTGAAAAGGTATATACATAACTAATAAATAAAATGCATATCAAATCTAAATTTAATCAACATCATAAGTAGCAACGTAAAACGACATAAATAATCCAATAAGTCACCTATTAATTCTTCACATGAACATAAGGGAAGCGTAAACCAAATAAGACAAGAGAAAATGTGTTAAGTAAAAGTCATCCACGTCTCTGTTTGAGAGAAGCTTAGCCTCTGTTTGAGAGAAGCTTAGTCATTGGCTTGATTAAATTAAGATTCCTGTTGCTTGTCTGATTATGTGTGCTGTGTGCGTGGGGATGTGGACGTTTTTCTGTTTTTACTTTTTTTCATAACTACGGTGGCTCATTAAAATTATGGGGTTTGCGTTCGCGCCTGGTCCACAAAGTATGGAAATAAAAAATTAAAAAATTAAAAAAAAAAGTTTACAAGTGTTTTTGATATAGATGTACATAAAAATACTTTGATAAGTATGTTTTAACTTAAATAGGGGTGGTATAATACAATTGTGGGGCCTGCGTTCACGCCTGGCTTCCATAGAATGGAAATAGGCACAAACTTTGATAAAGACTTTTCATATCTATCTGCGTAAGTATACTTTGATAATTATGTTTCAGTTTGAAGAAATATGGTATAATAAAATTATGGGGTGTTCGTTCGCACTTGACCTCCATAGAATGGAAATATGTCACAAAGTTTAACAAGGTCCTTTAATATAGATCCACAGAATATTGTGATTAGTGTTTCAATGTGAACAGGTATGGTATAATAAATTATGGGTTATCTATTTTATTTTTACTTTTATCATATTTGCTTTGGTTTTGATACCCCCAAATTCGAAGATATCTCTCTACAACCCTTCCTTTTCATGACCTATCATACTTTCATAAATCAGAGTCCATTTTCTGTCGGTTGTTTTTGAACTCAGTCAAGGACGGGTAGTTTTGCTAGTATATATATATATATATGTATATATATATATATATATATATATATATATATATATATATATATATATATATAAAAGATGGCGTAAATATTATAAAACAATTGCAACTACTATTCGGATTTATGTAATTTTGCTTAAATCCTCTTTTCTTTTCTTTTTAAAGTTAATGAGTTCTTATTCTGATAATGAGTAAGGGCAAAAAATATTCAAAAATTGCCACAATATTTAAATGACATTTTATCATCTAGTTGTATATGCTCTGTGGTTGTATTTAGTGTGTACCGAGCTAAATAAATGAAAGGATTCGTATAAATAAAGGGTAAAATATAATTGAATAAGAATATTTTCCCATGAGCTCTCTCTCTCTGTCTCTCTCACACAGACACACACACAGACACACACACACACACAATGCATTTTTATTTGTATATATATATATATATATGTGTGTGTACGTAATTATTCATTAATTAATAATAAATATATAATTTTCAGATTATTCTAGTAGATGTTAGTAAATTTTAATAGAATAATTCTGAAAATGGCATTATATTTTTATTATTAACTAGCATGAGTGCCCGGCGTTTCCCGGGTGTTTGGAGGTGTATGCTGATCGAGAAAGTGCAAAACAGTGAACTGAAAAAACATTTGGATGAAATAAGAAAAAGGCCAACTAGGGGTTCTCTACTTTATAAGGAAAAACATATTAGACAGATATGTAAAGTTTAGAATAATAGCGACGGCCGAGTTGTCCCAACAGTCGAGGTTCCAAAGCTCTAATATTGCGTAAGAAATGACAGGCACGAATCTATTTGCATAGAGAGCCCCTATGGTGGGGGAGGCGTGTCGTGGGACTGAATCTCTTTCAGTTGCTGCCATTCTAGATTTAGTAATGCACGGAGCAAATAGTTAATAAAAACAGAACTTAAAGAACTTAAAAAAAGGTTATTTTTTAAAACTTTTACCCCTATTATCACCCCTTAACGTTTATTGTTTTGGGTTCGAATCAAGTTTTTAAGTTAGATCCATGTCCAAGGAACATATATCTAAAATTTCTGGCCGAAACCCGATCACATCGATTTTCCCAAATCTCAGTACCCTATATATGAAAATTCGAGTCTGTAGACTAAAAATTGACAAAGTTATTGTGTAGGGAAATGTACACAGACAGACAGATACACAGACACACAGATACACAGACAGACACACAGACACGTTCACTTTTATAGATATATAGATTAATGAATTAATACGTACACACATACGCGCATATATATGTGTGTATATATATGTATATATATTATGTATATATATATATATATATATATATATATATATATATAAGTAGAATAGTAACTGAATTCTGTCTACAGTTCTTATTGAGAAAGCCGTATTTACAACTGGAGAATAATGAACTTAACTGCTGTCCTCTTTAAAAAATCCCCCAGACAGCTACACTGTAAACAGCCAATGATACCAGTTTTCTATTTAATAATTAAAATTAACTTTTTTTTCAGTGTTATATACCTTTATGATTGTTGATATTTTGGCAGATAGTCGGCTTATGCAAGTGTGAAATGTTGAATTTGGTTGATATTCCTAGGAATTTATCTCTAGATAAAAATTGTGTTTAGTATTTTCTATAAAATACTCCACACTTCTTTAGACCATTATATATATATATATATATATATATATATATATATATATATATATAATGCTAAATAATAGCATGAAATAGATAGAAGGACAGAGGAGTTGTGTGAGAGAAAAATAAAATAGCAGAGAGATAGCGAACATTAGTAGGGTTAATTGAAGAGGTGGATGGGAAGCCTGGACATTTGATACCCTGTGACATTGTCCAGAGCTAGCAAGTGCGAATGTTCGTTCCCTAAGTGACCGGTGAGGCTGGAACCTATGAATTATTCAATGGTCAATGATATTTTCTAACTTCCATCGTTTGATATTCCCGTTGGGTGACGGGAACGGATGATTGTAAACGATCGTCGGTTGGATTTCACGGGGAGGCGGCGGGAAGGAAGAGAAGTGGAATCTGTAAGAAAAAAATGCTGCCGGTAGTGGACAGAAAAGGACCTGTTACCTGAGCGTTTAGCTTGCCTATTAATGATTTGAATGTCCTAAAACGATTGAGCGAGCAGAAAACAGATAGATAAATAGAGAGAGAGAGAGAGATAGAGAGAGAGAGAGAGAGAGAGAGAGAGAGGGGAAACGTGAGATAAGAAAGAAAAAAAGGGACAGAATGAACGTAGACGAGAAGGTAATTGTGAAAAAGAAGGAGAAAGAGTGAATCACTGAAACATAGAAAGTGAGAGAGATGTAATCAGTGAAAGTAATATCGAGAGGAGAAAAAAAGGGGGAATAACTCTTACATAGGAAAGAGAAACATAAAAGAGGAATAAGTTACAAGGGATATAAACACATAAATAGAAATAGAATTGGTAAATATTAGTGTTGGGACGATTAATCGGAATGAAGACTCCGAGAATCGGAAATTTGGGGTATATCAGAATCCGTATCGGAAAAAATTGTGTCTTTTTTCCGAAAACGATTCCCTTAATTATCTTTTTTTAAAATCTGATTTTGTTTTAAACAAAATCTTCCACGACTGATGATAATGATGAACTAAGAAATATTTATTCTACCAGTAGAACTAAAATCTATTGCTCACCCCACAAGATTTTAGTTGAAATGTAAGCACATAACTGTTTACTCATCAAACCGCCTGTTATTGATAGCTGACACGAAATACGTAATATCGACCTTCTTCATGTGCATATTATCCTTAATCTAATTTTCTTTTTTAGATAATTAAAAAAAATTCGATTTTAAGGGTTAAATTAATCATTAAATTTAAATTAATCTATTTTAAAATACTATCTGCCAATGACAATTAGGAAAATAAAGTATATATAATGAGACGGATGGCTACATTATCATGTAGGCTTCCTTCTCATTACAGTGGTTTAAAAATTTCAAGAAATAGCGACATCGATAAAATAGTATATATAATATATATATATATATACGATAAAATAGTATATATAATATATATATATATTATATTATATTATATTATATAATTAAATAATTATACTTTTATACCTACAGATACTAGGTTTGATGTTTACGCAATCATCAGTGTAGGATGACAAATCCTGCCAGTCGGAAGATTCGAATCCAATCACAAAGCCACGTTTGCCTCTAATTCCTAAGCCTTTACTCTGGACCACAAAACAATGGCCACGAGAATGAAGAAAATTAATAACTAATAAACTCAATTGCGTAGAAATTACATAATCGATAGTGTTCGAACGACAGAAGTTGTGAACAATGCTTCTTAGTTGATATTCCTCAGACAATGACCATCTTTAAATATTCTTAAAGTGGCTTGATAATTATAAGTAAATAATAATAATTATGCGTAAATTATATATATATATATATATATATATATATATATATATATATACACACATTCATGTAGAGAGAGAGAGCGAACGGAATAGAGAAAAAGAGAGGGTTTAGCACAATATATATATATACATATATATATATATATATATATATAGAGAGAGAGAGAGAGAGAAAGAGAGAGAGAGAGACGGACAGACAAACAGACAGACAGATAAAGAGACAGAGGTACAGCAGGACAAGTGTGTGTGTGTGCGTGTGTGTGTGTGTGGTAACGAATAGGCTCCTATATGCTTGACTATTTAAAAAAAGAACTGATTACATATAATGATAGAAGATGTGTTGAGGATCAGGAATGGATATGTTTGATCTGGCAGAACGGTGGTTCATTAAAATTGTGGGGTCTGCATTCGTGCCTGTTCCCCAAAGTATGGAAATAAAAAATGTAAAAAAAAAAAGTTTACAAGTGGTTTTGATATAGATGTACATCAGAATACTTTGATAAGTATGTTTTACCTGAAATAGGGATGGTATAATAAAATTATGAGGGTCTGCGTTCGCGCCTGTACTCCATAGAAATATGGCACAAATTTAATAAAGACTTTTCATATCTATTTACGTAAGTATACTTTGATAATTATGTTTCAGTTTGAAGAAATATGGTATAATAAAATTATGGGGGTGTTCGTTCGCGTCTGACCTCCATAAAATGGAAATATGTTACAAAGTTTACCAAGGTTTTTTAAAAGGGGTGAGGGTCCACAATAACACCTTAACTTTAAATGTTAATTCACGTTAGCTTTTATTTATTTTTTTTGAGTTGAATCATATTGTGTTGAATAAATTCACCTCATAAATTCACGTTGTTATTAAAGTGAAAGCAAAAAAAAAAAAAAGTCGGAACTTAAGACAATTCTCAACACAAATTTTGCATAACTCTGTTTTTTCCTTCTCCACTTAAACGTGGCACTCTTTCAAAAATAGATAAATAGATACATTATAAAAAATAAGAACGCTACTTGTTATCGTGTCAAAAGAAGGAAATAATCCTGCTCACGTCATTACGTGTCTTTTTAAAAACATTTGCATAACCTTTTTTTATTTTTATTTATATATCTGTTTAAGCTTTTTTTGTCAGTGTACTAGAAGGAATTCCGTTGATTACAACCCTTTCTGCGTGTTCTTTACATTACAATAGTACAAGCCTGAATCCGACGGCGCAATACTGCACCGTTCAATAATGTAAAACTGAAACGAAGCTGTTCTGCTTGAAAAGGGCGCCATTTTCTTCTTATTCATATTTATATCGATTCTTTGCTTTAAAAAATAAAGTAATTACGTGTTTACTTTTTTAATATCCCATTTTGCTGTTTCGGATTGTTTTACTAAAGTAAGTAAGTTTCACTATTTTTCAAAACTATTTTTGTTTCTTTGTTTTTCGATATTTCGTCGATATTATTTAGTAAGAGTGTTTAGCAGAAAAGCCAACAAACGACTACCCGAAAAATAAATATACAAGAAATAAATGTTACCATAGTCAATACAAGTTCAGTTCATGTTTATTTTTGTTTTGAAATAGTTTTTAATGCTATTTACTTGAAATAATTTCAGCGAACCGAAATTAAAACGAAATAACGCGATAACTACTTAAATTAATTTTTATATAAACTACACATGCCATAATCGAATATTCCTCAAGCACAAAATAACTGAAAACATTAAAATATGTTTGTAAATATTCCTTACGTTGACGGAACTCTCTTAAATTGTTAACACAGAA
The DNA here is from genome assembly GCF_053919585.1 of Euprymna scolopes. Taxonomy (NCBI): domain Eukaryota; kingdom Metazoa; phylum Mollusca; class Cephalopoda; order Sepiida; family Sepiolidae; genus Euprymna; species Euprymna scolopes. The sequence continues at coordinate 40,013,612 of NC_136515.1, forward strand.
TGCTCAGGTGCCCCGCCTTCAAATTGAAAACGGGGCTCTCCATTTCAAAGTCGCTGCCATTTTGATTTTTTTAAACCGGTTCGTGAATTAAAATTTTTTTTTTTACAAACTACTTAAAACTACAAATCAATAAACTTTTCTACCATAAAAGTAACTTTTATTTACTATGGTAAAATTTATTTATTGTATATTCATATTATTATATATATCACATTTTCTCTTTGTAAGGAAACATCATTTTGTTTGTCACTCTTGGCTACGAATAGAAACAAAGTTGATATAAAAAAATATATTTTCGCGAACTTTCATCATATTTTGCTTAGGGTAAAATTTTTGAGTATCAAAACCTATCTCTTTACAACTCCCTCCTTTTCATAACCTATCATACTTTCATCATTCACAGTCCATTTTCTGTAGGCTGTTTTTGAACCCAGTCAACGACGGGTACTTCTGCTAGTATATATATATATATATATATATATATATATATATATATATAGACAGAGAGAGAGAGAGAGAGAGAGAAAGCGAGAGAGAGAAGGTGAGAGAAATAAAACAGTGAGAGAAAGACAGAGAGGGATAGAGAGACAGAAAGAGGGTTGGACATAAGAGTGTAGTAATTGGTGAACATCTAAGTTACGTGTATCTGCATCAGGGGTTTCACTTTAACAAATCGATCTTGTAAGCCGACTCTGCTTTTAGCGGTTTGTCGTTTACGAGTCGTATGTGTCGAGCTATTTGAATGCTTGCAGTTTAGAAAGAGAAGAACCAGAAACCAAATTAAAAAACTAGGAACGACAAAGTGCTTAACTTTTCCCTCCCAACGTTCCCATATGGGGACATATATAACACTTCAGACATCTTTCAATTGTAGACATACATTGTGCAAATAATTGTTTTTGTAAAAATACCAAAAATATGCGCACAGTCAGGGAGTTGATGGAAAATGGAAATATAAAATTAAACTCTATACTTCGTAACGATAGTATTTATCTTCAGCGACTCCGACAAAAGGAGGGTGGACCTGTAAATTCACCCTTGTCCGTTCGTCCGTTTGTCTGTCCGCACTTGTCTCAATAACTATGACTTGGAATTTTGCACGAACATTAAACATGATATGACTAAAAACGTAACAGAACGGATTTTCCAGGAAAACTTCGGTTGATCCCCTAGGGATGGCCTTCGGGTTAAAATGGCTGAAATTGACATTTTTCTGTTTATTAAAAGAAATTGATGCTTTGGATTTTTATAAAACTTTCTGAAAAGAAACTAAACGATTTCTATATAATTTTATTTGTCTATACTTCGCGATAGCTCTTGGTTGTAGCCCAGGAGCTCTTTTGGGGCTAATAAAAACACTCCAGTTTTGGGACTATTTTACCATATTTTACCATATTTGTCCAAACTTTTCTCTGTTTGTCTATTTCGCTGTTTTGCATGGTGCTGAACTCAAATTTAATTATGTTAAGGCCTTTTTTTTAATATGTGAAGTCATTTTTTATGGCTCTTTCATTATGCCCCCAAAAGAATTTTCATATATATATATATATATATATATATATATATATATATATATATTTGTGTGTGTGTGTGTGTGTGTGCGCGTGTGTGTGTGTGTGTGCTAGCCTTATTTTAGAATACTTCTTTAGGATAATTATGTCAGGATTATGGTACAATGATGAATGAAAAAACATCACTTTATTTGATGAGATACAGTGAGAGAGAGAGAGAGAGAGAGAGAGAGAGAAAGAAAGAGAGAGGGGAAAGTGCGACAGTAGAAGGAAAGTGAAAGAAATTAAGAAAGTGAAAAGGTAAGGAAAAAAATGATAAAAATAGAGAAATAGAAAGGAAATGGAAGATAAAAAAGATATAAATAAAATATGAGAAGACAGAAAGATAAACGAGAGAAAGAAATATTAGATTGACGAGAAAGTTCTTGGGGAATTTTTAAATTTAGATCAAAAATGATTTATTTTAAAATATTTTTCGTTATAATAACTGCACTTTATATATAATTTTTAAGAACGTTTATCGCTTTATCTAATCGTTTAAATTACAATTGTTTAAAAAAAAGTCTTCTTTTCAGAACGTGGAATACAAGATGTAAAACAAGTAAATTCGCACAATTTTCTCATTTTAATTTAAGCTATGCCGAAAAGCTGCTGAAACAACCCGTTATATCAACGAAGCTTTTTTAGGAACCACTACTGAACGCACGGTACAATGGTGGCAGCAACGAGAGTCTTGAAGATGATAGTCGGCCATCGAATGTTGACAACGATCAATTACGGTGATTATCTTATCACTTGAGAGAGATTGGAAAGACAAACACCTTGAAAATTTGGTGCCTCACGAATTGAACGACAACCAAAAAGAAACGCCGTGATGAAGTGTCATCTTCGTTTCTATTACTCAACAAGAACAACCCGTTTCTCGTCAAATAGATGAAATGCAGGAAAAACGTCCACAAAATCCAGCATTAGTCAACAGAAAAAGCCCAGTTCTCTTCCATGATAATGCCCGCCCGTACGTTGCTAAACTTAAGCTGTAAAACTCTGCCTCATCCGCCATATTTTCTAGACCTCTCACCCACGGAATACCACTTTTTCAAGCATCATGATAACTTTCTGCGTGCGAAATGCTTTATGAACTTAAACGATATCATAAACGCCTTAATCGACTTCATCGCCACCAGAACGCAAGATATTTACGTTACTAGCATAAATGCACTTGTTTTGAGTTGGCAAAAGTGTGTTGATTCTGGTGGTACTAATTTTGATCAATAAATTTTTGTTTGAGTCGAGATATGTTCATCTGAATTTAAAAGTTACAAACCGTGAGAACTTGATTATCGACCTGATAGAATGATTGATAGACAATGGGACAAACTTAAAAAATAGAAAGTAAAGAAAGAGACAGAAAGAAAGATAGAAAATGAGAGAAAAAGAAATAGAAAGAAAGAAACAGAGATTATAATGAGTGGAAGGTAAGTAAATAAAAAAAGGGAAATGGGAGAATGGGAAATTGAAAAAAAAGGAAAAAGATAATGGACACAGATAAGATACCATAAGAAATACAGAATAAAAGAGGAGAAAGACCCCCAATATATATATATATATATATATATATATATATATATATATATATATATATATATATATATATATATATATATATAGTAATTTATAAAATATATATGGCGATTAAGCTACACTGAATATTCGGCATTTCACCCACTCTAGGATTCGTCAGGCTTATGCGCGAATTCTGTAGTTGTTTCTCGTTTTTATATGGTCCTCTTCTGTTGAGGATTTTAGTTAGCCAATCAGCTTTCTAGTATCCACCGCACTCCTTCCTATCAGCCAATGGGCATGCATTTTATCGAACAAAGGATCTGTTTTAGAACTAGGTTAGTGGTTTAAGGCAGACCTTTTCCTTTTTTTTCATATATAAATATACATATGTGTACATACATATATGCACATATATATACATATATATATATACATATATGTGTGATCGTTTATGCATATTCATGTTTATTTAATTTATTTATTTGTTTATTTTCTGTTGTTTTTGTTAGTTTTAAAGCTATTTTGTATCGCTATCCTAGAGTAAGTTTTATTTTGTGAACACAGTTATTTGCTATTTCTCTTCTACAGTTTAATAGATTTTGGGGTTCTTTAAAGTACAGAATAGCAATTTTTTCATCAATGCATAATTTACATGGGTCGTCTAAATGCCTACACGTGGTAGCTTGTCTTATTATTTTCCATTCTACTACCGGCGAATGTCCGCTTTCTTTGAGTTCCCAGTATTTATTCGCTAGTGTTGTTTTTATACGGTTTTTTTTTATTGTTGAATGTACTTTTGTGGTCATAGTATCGGGTTTTGAAATCTAAGGAAGTCATGCCTACGTAATATTTCTTGTTATTCGGGTTTTTCTTCGCAAATATTGTTGCCTGATAAACTACGCTTTTTGTTAGACATTTATTTTGAACTGGGCAAAGTGTGCGATGTCTACAGTTGCATTTATCTTGTTTACATATATATATATATATATATATATATATATATATATATATATATATAGCAAGTTATTATTATTACAAGACTGGTTGAAGAATTTCCCCATTTCTTATTTTTTGATCCCTGTCTCGACTCAGTGTGCAAGTTTCAACCTGAGATAGCCGAAAAAAAATAACCGCCGGGTCCATACTTCATAAATTTCCAGCGTAGACTAAAAAACTTGCTTGGTGAGTCGAAGCAGTGATTATAAAAACAATGAAAAGAGTAAATCATGTTCTTTTCCAATAAACTTATATTTCTTTCTCCGTTTTTTTTTTATTTCGGCCAATTCCTACATTTTCTTCGCTTGCCGTTTTACGGGTATTTTGAATCCCATAAAAGTGGTACTTGAGGACATTGTCGACTTTTTTGAGGAGTTATTTTCTCTGATTATCATGCTTAAAGTGTTTTATATGATTGATTTGTTGTGTTTCTCATCTTTCTTAAGCATTTTCTTTCGTTTTATTCTGTTTTGATATCTTGTGTATGATTTCTTTTATTTTACTGGTATTTAATCGTCTCTGAAGAGCAGCCAAGAAGAATAAAAACAACGTTTTTTTTATAATGGACCGGGAAATGTATGCAAGCCGTTAAATGGGAAAATGTTGGCATTAGTCGAAACAAAGAAAATAAAAAAAATTATGATTATGGATTTCCTGCTTGCTTATTGGAATGCAATCATACCGTATATATACTCTGTAACAGGAAACATGACTTCATTGTGCTTGTTATTGAAACAATTTAAAGGATATTATAAAGTATATATCTAAAAACGATATATATTTTTGTATGAACTCAGAAATAATCATATATATATATATATATATATATATATATATATATATATATACTATAATAATTAATAAATACCTTAAGACACTATTGTTTCATCTTTTCGGGAACATCAGTGCAGGGTGCCGTTTTTGTCTTTTTTCTCTTATTCACCTTGTCTAAATTCCCCTCCCTTCTCTTTCCTCCACCTTCTTTCAGTGTTATTCTCTTTTTTTTTTCTATATTCTCCCCACTTCTAAATTCCCCCTTCCTTGTTATCTTTTTTCTTCCTCTCCCATTTTTAAATAAATACAAAGCGGTTGTAAATTTGTTCAATTATTCTAGTAGGACGCTAAATCCTGAGTAGCTTTTCTAATTTGATTAGGACCTTTCGGGTTATAATTAATCGGGCTAATTATTTTGGTTGTATCTTTGTATTTTAACTTTGATTTATGCTCTATTACGTATTTAGCTCTTACACTTCATATTTTACAAACACTGCTCTATACTTTACAGATATAAAGTTATATATATATATATATATATATATATATATATATAAAGTGAAAGAAATAGAGACAGTGAGGGATAGATTGGGGAGGGCAGAGTAAATAAACAGAGATAATTCTACTCCACATCATCTTTTCCGTGCAAAAAAGGAGACATTTTTAATCATCTTTAGTGGCTTCCTTCATTTAAGATTACAACGGAAAGGAATAACATAGTTCCATAATAGGTTTTTCAATCTAGCAAACAAATAAAAAGCGACAGTTGAGCCTGAGGGGGAATAACAGTTTGAGGTGTTAACTTATCGATGCTATTTGACAACTGATAACCGTCCGATGTGACAACCTTTCATTTCCGATTGATACGAACAACTAATTGGAACATTTTTCACTTGGATAATACACCGCTTAAACACCACCATCAGCGGTATTAACGTTCGATTGATACTCATTCGGAAATTTCAACAAAGATACCCGATATATATATATATATATATATATATATATATCCACACACACACACATATATATCATCATATATGCACATATAGCCATGACATCCAACGACCCGGAAGTCCAAGACCCGAGTTTCGCCCTTATTTGAGCTCATCAGTTGACCACATCCAAACTTGGGATTCGAAACCCAAGTTTTTTGCATGAGCAGCGAGTACTATGTCATTTGAGCAACTGTGCCACTCACAAAAACATCTATTAACTAACACAGATCAATCAAACCGAGACGAAATCCGACTATGGAATGAACCTACTCCGTCTCGACCAAGAGTGTGGTCAGCTAACTAATGAGAACCCAATCCGATGTTTCACAAGTAAAAATTTGGCACTTGCTAAGACGATACTATCCAACATGGTAACCTAGCAAACAATTGGTAATAGAAGTTTCAGAATGTAAGAGAAGATATAGTTATTATTAATAATAATTATATCACCTTTCTACATTTTGAAAATTATATATATATATATATATTAGTATTGGGACAATTATCGGAATCAAAATCGGGAATCGAAAACATTAGAACGTTTTGTGGTATCGGAATCGGAAAAATGTGTGCGTATTTTCCGATGCTAAAAACGATTCTTTTAATTAGCGTTTTTATTTGATTTTCTATAAAGAAAAATATTCTCTCGCTGATAGTAATACTAAAATAATGAATATATATTTATTGTAAACTATCTATAAAACTGAAATCGATAGGTCATGCCTCACAAGTGTATTCTTACGTTTGACAAAAGATCTGCACATTTCACATGTGCTTTACGGTAATCGTGAAATATGACAACTTCATAGTTAAATATTTAGAGATTTATAAAGAATCAGAATCGGAATCAGTAATTGTGTCGGAATCCGGAAGTTAATACGGAATCGGTAATTGTATCGAAATCGGCAAAAATATTGGAATCTTCCCATCCGTAATATATATATATATATATATATATATATATATATATATATATATATATATATATATATATGCATATTATTTATTCTTAAGCAAATTAATCGATCATTATGGATTTTAGAACTCATCTAAGTAATTAATATGGGTTATATTGAGTTTAAGATTTCTGCTGAGAAGGCAAATGAGGGGGTAAAAGACCTTTCTGAAAATTCCGATATCTAGGAATTTTGCGCTATGTTAATAATAGCTAAAGCATCAAGTAATGAATATTCCTAACATTTCAGATTCTTCATACGATTTTAAAGGAAATCAAGGCCATAATATGAACACAAGCTTCAATTTGAAAATTCAGATATTCCAGAATTGCATTTAATTGTATAGTAATACTCTTCTTATTATTATTTGGATCATGCGGACTACCGTTCTTATCTGGAATATTATTTTCATATATTTTGTGTAAAAGCTCTAAATGATTCGCATTTTTATTACCCATTCATGATTGACGTTACGAACGCACGGTGACCCCATGGATTAAATAAAGGGTGCCGTTCGACAGAAAAAAATATTTGGTTCTACCAGATACACCTGAAAAAATTCGGAAGTTACATCGATCGAAACGTTGTGAAAATAACACTCAAGATTAGAACTAACTAAAACGATACGAATTATCAATCGTCCTCTAAAAAATTTAGAAACATTAAATCAAAAAAAGTTCCAATTTATTCTATAGACTCGTTAGACGCTTTAAATTTGATATCTGTTCGAAAATCTAATGAAATTTTTTAATAAATATATAGTTTTAATAAGGCGTGCAGAACAGTTCGAAATATTAATATTTAAATTATAATAAACATTTTTAATTTCGTATTCTTTAATGTTTTCCATAAATCTAACATTTATTTATCAAATATGATATTTAATTTTAGCCTTTAAACGCATTAGAACGCAGACAACCAACAGTGGACGCTTTACTAATTTTTCTGACATCTACCATCATGAAAAAAATGTATCAAATTGTAAAAAAATAATCTATCGCTGAAATATTAATTATAAACAAATATATATTTGTTTATTTTAGAAAATAATTTAAGTTACAAACGTACTTCATACATATTATATATATAATATATAATATATATACATTATATATATACATATATATATATATATATATATATATATATATATATGTAGTGTATATTTAGGCAGCATCTTCTCATTCAGACAAGTGTTATTGAAAAGCACGGAATTCTTCTGTTTTATTATCTTCTCTTTTATCTTCTTCAATCTCCGAATAGACATCGTAACATTTAGGAAAACATGGCTGCCATCATTCTGAATTTCGAAGAATCATGGTAGATAATACTAAGGTTTTGCAGGGCGAAAGAAATGTTAATAAATTAAAAATACTCGAAGCATTGTATATTAAAACAAAAAAAATCTCAGATGAATAATATCAATAACGAATACAGTCGAACTCTTTTGAAATGCTTAGGATAGTGGGTTTTAAATTTTATATATATATTTATATATATATATATAAATATATATATATATATATAAATTAAACATAAACCTCCGCCCACCTAATTCGTAATAAGCCACCACGTGACCGTGACAAAAATATGTATATATATATATATATATATATATATATATATATATATATATATATATATATATATATATATATATATATATATATAATTAAAAACAATTTCTACAACACAATATGCCTGAGGATGATGGAAGTATTTCTATGGAAAGCGCTCACTATGGATGCAACCTCAACCATTTTGAAAAAAAAAACACACAAAAAACTATTCGGAGATTGGAGAAGATAAAAAAGAAGATAGTAAAACAGAAGAATTCCGTGCTTTTCAATAACACTTGCCTGAATATATATATATATATATATATATATATATATATATATAACTCTACTATACATGCACATATCACACACACACACACACACACACACTTGCACACACACATATATATATCACTGAGCACTTTTGAAGTAAATACTGAAAATTAATACATAAAATAGTATATGTCCTTACCCCCAGGACTATGATGTGCAAGAATAAATATTGACACTCAGTCCCCAGCAGTTCTCAAGCCACCGTTTCCGGCAGCAAATGGCACAGCACAAGAACAGAGAGTGCTAAAAATCTCTACGTTCGAACAAGCTGCCATTGAAATTGAACATTGGAAATTGAACATTGGAAATTGAGCATTGGAATGTACATCACGAAGTAACAATCTACTGCACTATTGAGTCACCGAATTAGAGGATGAGCTATAGGAGATAAGATTTGATGTTATAGGAATGTGTGAAACCAGACGTATTTCTCATCCTTAACACCAGCGGACACCACTTATACTATAAGAGTGGGAACACCTCCTACAATGGGGTCAGTTTTGTGGTCAACAAGAATATTACAGGAAACATCACAAACTTCAATGGTGTTTCAGACAGTGTACGACAGCTCACTATCAGGATCAGCAACGGATACCACATTTACGTCATCCAAGTTTTCTGCAAACAACAGGCCATTTTGATGAAGAAGAGAGAGGGTCTATGAAGATGTCGATAAATTTCTTTTTCCCAGCAAACCCAGTCACACTATGCTTATGGGGATTTCAATGCCAAGGTTTGAATAGGAAATACATTTGAATCAAGTACAGTTATTGAACATGTAACAGAAGAGGTGACACCCTTATTAACTTTGCAGAACACCACCAGGTAAAGATCATGAACATGTTCTTCAAGAAAAAACAGACACTGGACTTGGAGATCTCCTAATGTCACTATAAAGAATGAAGTTGACTTCTTCCTTACAAAAAAGGCCACACACTGTGACTAATGTTTCTGCCATAAATGATCAGAATGTCTGTTACCATAGACACCAAGCTAGAACAGACAAAGCTTATCAAGCGACACAAGAAACCAAACACCCAGGGTCTAGCAGACAAGGCATCACAATTCCAGATGCTACTATCCAAGAGATTTGAGGCGCTAGCAACATCAGAATATCCAAATACTGACTACAACAAAGTGATATCAGAGATCAGCCGGGCCGCACTGGCAACAGCTGGTCAATACAAACCACAGAAACCAGTCAAACTGTCACAATTGCAAAACAGCTTAGAGAGAAACGACAACAGATAAAAAGGTTTTACAAATGTACAGTACATCGTGTACATTGAGATATGCAAGGTTTTGAGATGCAGAATGGCGAAAGAAATTTCAAACTTCAATGAAGAAATAGTACAAGTCGTTGATATAAACAAAGGCATTAAGCCCATCAAAAAAAAAAAAAAAAAAGGCAGCGTCTCGGCCGAAACAACCTAGAAGAAGATGACACTCTCGTCCATGATCTAGACAGAAATGTTTTCAAGGTGCGAGGAGTTCTATGCTAACCTCTATGACAACCAGGACACACTCCAACCCTTCATGCACTGAACAAACTGAGGAACATCCTCCACCAATTCTCCTATCGGAAGTGAAAGCAGCTATTAAGCGGCTGTCAGGTAATGTTGCAGGAGAGGATGGTGTTACTTCAGAAGTATTACAGAGTGGCGGTGAACCCATTGTTGAAATGTTTCAGATAAATGGAAAATGTACCAGGGGTCATCATTCATAAGAGACACTGCAGATATTAAAAACTATCGGCCACTCAGCCTTTTTTCCAGTAAAATAGAAGGTATTCTCACAAGTCTTGCTAAGACGAATGTTATGGACACTAGACAGTCATCAACCGCGAGAACCAGCAGGTTTCAGAGCAGGTTACTCCACCATAAATCATATCTAGGCTGTCAGTCAACTGCAAGAGACAGTTAATGAATACAAGATCCTACTGTGCTTTGCCTTTGTGGATTACGAAAAGGCTTTTGACTATAGTTTGATCCACTTTTCACTGCCCTTGAGAACCAAGGAGTTGACTCTACATACATCACCTTGCTGAAAGACCTGTACAGTGGGGCTACCTTTTCTTTAAAGCTCCATCGTGACAGCAACAGGTCACGCTTGAGAGGGGAACAAGACAAGGTGACAACATCTCGCCAAAACTCTCCACAGCCTGTCTCCAGGATGTGATAATCAGTCGGATTAAGTGGGAAGGTAGAGGAGTCAACATCAATGGCGAACACCTGTCACATCTCATCTTCGCTGATGATATAGTGATGATGGCACACTCTCCTCAGGAACTAAATGACATTTTAAGCGACATCCACTCTAAGTGCAAACCGGTTTGCCTCAACATGCATCTCAGGAAGACTAAGGTGATGTTGCCAAGTCGCCACTAATTTTTGATGGAAAGACTATTGAAGAAGTTATATCTACCTGGGAAAGAAAATAACGAGGATGGAGATCTCCTCTCCGATATAAAGAGAAACGTTGTATTGGGATGGGCAGCTTTTGGGAAAGTGGAGATGATCATGAGAAACCGAAAAGCAAATATGTCAATCAAACGGAAAATCTTCAATGAATATGCACTCCCTGTGATGATCTACGGTAGTGAAACATGGGCCCTGACAATCGCCAAAGTGAAATCTTGGCAGTAGCACAAAGGAAGATGGAGAGGATAATGTTAGGCATCACTTTACAAGACAGAAAAAAACATCTAGATCCGCCAACACACAAGAGTTATGGACATCAATACTGCCATCAAACCATTCAAATACAGATGAGCAGGACACGTAGCCTGACAACATGACAACGTATGGTCCATCAGGACAACAGTATGGACACCTCGTAAACATAAGAGGCCAAAGGGAAGACCAAGAACGAAATGGAGGGACGACCTGTTACAGCACGTGGACTCCACAGGGCAGCGAATAGCTCGAAACAGAATTAGATGGCTAAAGTCTAAAAGGGTGTTTACCATTGAGTGGTAAAATCCTTGTTGATGTTTATATATATATATATATATATATGCCCATGTATATATATATATATATATATATATATATATATATATATATATATATATATATTAAAACAGACATTGTTAAAGACAACAGAAAGCTCCTACTTTGTAGCACATAATTTTTATTTTTCAATTATTCGTATTATCTTTTTTGTATATACGTCGGAACTTCTTCAAAATAACTATATACTCAAATTTATTATAGAATTAAATGTTAACAACAAAATTCCTTTCCTCGACATCCTTATTAACACTCCCAATAACACTTTTAACACTTCCAAACCTACATACTATAATTCTTGCCTTGTAACTTTTAAGAGCGAATACCCACAACGTTACAAAATAGCCATCATCAAAAATCTTCCTCAATCGAGTAACACTTATCTCTTCCAACAAAAAATACTACTCATCAAACTAAAAATATCAAAAAAAGTCCTCATCAACAACGGATTCCCAAATTATATTGTTTATTAACACATAAACGCTACGCCCCAGGAGTTAAACAACACTCTCCCATTACTAACATTAATACACCAAAACATCATAACTAATACGATCAACATATTCTACTGCAATCAAATGCATCTGCTAGAATGCTAGAAGCATTCGCTATAAATACATCATCCATAGACACATCTCCCCCGTTGACAGCAACAACATTAGATCAATCATTTTAATATAAAAAATTAAAAACCCAAACCTTGTCATTAAATACAATCCAGCATGATCTTGTTCCGTCAGCCGTGACTGAGAAGAAGTGTTAGGTAGCTTCAACTGTAGTACGCACTGAAGATTGAACCTTCAACCCCCAAAATAGTGTCACGTGGTATATCGGATAAAGTACTGGATAAAATTCAATTCTAAGGGATTACAATTTCCCCAATAATGTAATAGGTCAACTTATCAAAGCCTACACAAACCCATGCACGAAAAAAGTTAAAACCAAAACCTATAGCAATGATGGCATTTTTACAAAAAAAAAAAAAAAACCCTAATGCATAACAATAATAAACTGAATGAAAATCTATGACAAACCTAATAAAGACAAAGACAATAAAACTAACAATCTACTATACTTGTAATGTTGTCGTTATATCAAAGAAACAGCGAGAAGGAAGATACTCGTTTTTCAGTTTTAAATAAAACCTTTATATCTGGTATTTCCAACAACGTATTTTATAAATATTTAAAAGAATTCATTTCTCGGTCGTGTGTGACTTTTTGTCTTCGTCTTGAACCTGTGCTTCTCTCGTCTCGTCGCGAATACGTCTCGAGTATCTGCTTCTCTAAACACTGATCATGCTTCGAACACCACTCCTCCGAAAACTGCTTCTTTGAACACATTTGTCCTTATTATCTTTGCTGTGACGTCACATCGCATACTGCCGCGGTTATTTGCAAATGGCTGCAGCTCTAAATTTAACACGTCTTAAAAGATAGCACTATAAACTGTATTTTAAGCCAAAGAAACATTATATGTATGCCCACTTTCATCTTTAGCATTTCCTAAAAACGATTGATATTTTATTAACCATAAAACGAAATCGAAATAGTGAAACTTATGGAAGTAATTCATATAAATAAAAACCCAGTCTTTTAAATCCACAAAATAATATTTTGGTGCTTATTCTAAGTGCAATATTTCTGACAAAGGAGAAAGTATTGCTCTATTTTTTAGGTCGGATTTTATTTATTCACACTTGCTATTGACTGTTACCTTAAGGTAATACCTTTTTATAGCTTTTACATTAAGTAGTTTCATGCCTTATGTAGAGTGATTTTCATAAAAAAAAACCCAGATACTACACTTTTTCACAGTTATTTATCATTGTTTGTACACACTGTTCCTGACATCTTTTTAATCTAAATTTTCAATAAAAATCAATTCATTAAATGTTGCGAAATAACATTAACGAACATCTTTTTCCGCATAAATATTTACCTGATGTTGTCATGAAGATGATTTGGTTCGTGGTTGTACACATGCTTCACGCTATTAGATAAATGACGGGAAAGAGCTATTTCCCCGATCGCACGGTGTTTAATCACAAGACGAGTTAAGTAGGGTCGATGCACGGTAGAGTTTGTCACGTATTGTAGCATGTTTATTGGTCACGGATCGTGACATGCTACATTGCCTGAGGGTCAGAGATGATGGAACGTAATTGTTAGAGTATACGTTACCCAAAGTGATGCTTAATAACAAAGATACATAAAAGTTGGAAGGGACAAAAAGGAAGGGAGGATGGTGAAAGGAAAGGGAAGAAAATGAAAGAAAGAGGAGTCTAATGGAAAGAAAAAAAGAATATAAACAAGGAGCATCAAGGTATCGCGAAAAACATCAGAAATAGACAAAGACGTTTCGCTTTCAAAATAGAAATAAATAACAAATAAAAATAGACCTTTTATATAGCGCTAAAATCTAGTAATGTAAAAAGGCATAATAGGAAGAGAAAATATACCAAAGTTAAATCAATATACGCGATTCGTTTGGGATTTTTTTATGATTCGGATCGATAATTTGAATTATTCGGACTACTGTTCTCACTATACATGTTATTTTATTTACCGCCTTTTCAGAAGGTCAAGTGTGAGTTTGATCACAGTGTTTCTGTGGAACAAACTCGAATCGAATTTGATGCAACCAGCTTTGCAGTAATTGTCGTTAAACACTTAGACACTGTCACCCTCCTTAATCATGTTTTATGTTATACTCACGATGTTTTGATCGATGTAAGCTTCGATCTTCTTCAGGTGCAACTCGTCGAACTAGATCATCTGTATTTCAAACACGGATATCTGTACAGCATTTAGAACAGAACTTTGTATTTAATATTCGTAGGAGGGGTAGATTGCTTATGGTTTCTTATCCAGACTCGCGTTGATGTCTTAAATAATTTGTAATTGCATTTTAATTATAGTATGAATTGAAGATTGTATCTTTCAATCTACAAAAGACTGTAACATAGAAATGAGGATAATTAGTACTCTTATTCGTTGCGCCGGTGGTTTTGTAATCTATTCTAATATGAAAGCATTTGTAATCATTTCTGATACGAATTTAGGAGCCTTAAAACTATTCTCGTCGTAGATGCGTAGTTGAAGCTATTCCATTCCACTTTATGTTTATAAATGTTATCATCATATGAGTACATAATGTGAGAAACACTACATATATACATATGTATATATATAAACATACAAACACAATATACTGATATATATATATATATATATATATATATATATATATATATATATATATAGTCATCCACATACAGTACTGTTTCGCTGTTTCACAGCTCATCAGTGCGGCTAGACAGGCAACTACCTTAAGCCAGGATTGAAACCCGACCGTTTGTACGGCAGTCAAGGCTCCTAACCATTACGCTATTGGCGGCTGCTTGAACGAGTAGTGAGTTTAACGATGTTTTGATATCGTCTGATATATATATATATATATATGTTTAGTGTTCTAATCTATTATTAATAATTAAGCTGCCCATGTTGTATTAAATTCTTTACTAAGTTGGACTGTAAGTACAATACTCCTGTGGATTAAATAAAGGGTTCAATTCGATATTCTGTACAGATTCCCGATTTTAGCGATCAACATATAACGATCAGAACGTTGCCAGAATAATACTCGACATAGGAACAGTTATTCGAAAATCCAAATAATATAGAAGCAAACCTTTGTAAAACATACCACAAAAAAATCCTTACACACTCAACGTTCATTTCCTCAAACGATTGGGCTAAAATTTCTGTCATAAACAGTTATAGGAATATCGTTCTCCCCTTCTTAAGCGTTCATCCCGTCGACCTGTAATATGACATGATAGACTATATTAGACAAATCGGTACTTTTGCACAAATTTGAGCTAAACGTAACTCAACATCCGATCGGCTTTGCTCGGAACATGACGTCATGCGCTCGAGTTTGATTGTAATCTGACGTATGACGCCGATCAGCCAACCAATGCCCTGCAAAAATAGCAGACAAACTTTGGCAAAAATATTGGGCGAAAAGAAAGTCAATAAATTCATGAAGCCACACCTCAAACAACCCTTTTCTGACAACTGGCTACAAATATGTATGTCTCAAATTTGGGAAAATTGTTGATGACGCCGGAATAAGTGATATCCAACTGTCAAGAGAAGAAGTTAATAGCTGCAACAAAAATGCGCTTCCTGTGGCGAGAAGTGCTTCATCGCCAAAAGAAAATCTGAGAAGAATGGATGTGGGTGGAGATGCATACGCACGCAATGCCGGAAGTGAACCTCCATAAGGACGAGCACGTTTTTTCAGCAAGCAAAACTTCAAATCACCACCGTAAAAAGGCCTTCGATATAGCAATTTCAAAAAACTCTTATGCGAGAATATGAGGTGGTGTCTGCGCATAACGTAGCAGACTGGATGAATTGTATGCACGGCATATACTGGGATTATTTACTCAGACATCCCATACAGATTGATGGGCCACGGCATACTGCAAAAATAGATGAGTCCCTATTTAACTATAGGGAACATAATGTCTGCCGACTAATCAAGCCACTCTGAGTGTTCGGTGGCTACTACCACGCGAAGAAAGAGGGTTTCCTCGTCACGGTCCCAAATAGGAACGCTAAAGCTCGCCTTTCTATTCTAAAACAGTATATTCTGCCGGTGATTACGTTCATATTAGACTGCTAGGAAAACATTTAGCAGAGTGGGAGGAGAAAAGTTTCACCATTCAACGGTGAACCACTTCGTCTACCCTGAAACCAAGGCGACCACTGATCATGTGGAGCCGATGTGGAAGGAAACGGGGCAACGGAATAAGAAAGAATGCGAAACAAGCCGGGAGCTTCTAGAAAGTTATCTTTTTAAGATTATGTGGAGAAAGAAATTTGGTCATGACCCTTTAGTCTCCATCTTAAACCATATATCGGAAAGATACCCGGTTGGTGAAGTTTCTTCCACATCCGCTGTCTCTTCTCATCCCACGTTGACATCGTCTGATGCGACCTTAGAAAAGTCTATCTTAGCTTAGGGAATATTTCAGCCCAAAACAAAACAAAACAAAAAAAAAAGATATCCCCCCCCAATTACCAATGACATAAAAAACTGTAGAGTTGAATGTAATAATAAAGAAGAAAGCGCCCGCGTGTGTGTGTGTTGTGCGGTTATACAACTTACCTTCGGATGAGATCTGAGAGAGAGAGAGAGAGAGAAAGAGAGAGAGAGAGAGAGAGAGAGAGAGAGAGAGAAATTAAAGATGGCAGCCATGGATTTATAAGGTGTAGTCTCGTGGAATCTCACGAGATCTCATCTTCCGCTGCACACGTATAGAAATAAAATGGGGTCAGTTTTCTAATAAAACGCCTGTTGGAAGAGGTGGCCGGGGGGAACACACGCTGGAAGTTGAGTGAGAAAGTTGACAGTGACGAATTCTAGCTGAACTTTTGCTGATTGTATTTATTTTATTTTGTTTTGCTGTTCACCAGCCCATTTAACTGTAAAAATAAAAACAAAAACATTTTTGTTGAAAAAATAATTGTTCAACAAAATATTCTTGGAATAATAAATGATTATCTATTAACTTCTTTGCAATTTTGTTGGATCCAAAAAAATTATAACAAAAATTGCTTATTTCAAAACTTTTGTATAAAAGAATTACAGAGAACAGCAACAAACAATGCTTTTATATTTAAATTTGTTCAATTTTGTTAAACTAAAATAAAATGGTAAAATAATACAGCTTTTTTTTTGTTTTTTCCAGAAAAATATTTATTACAAACAAATAAAACAGAAATTGTTACGGTAGGTCGTTTTTATTTTAGTGTTTTACTTTTGTTAATTTTATTATATTTAAATGTTTCCTTCAGTATTTTTTGTGAGTAGCATTTGTTACGCTTTCCTAATCGACGATACTCGGCGAACGCCAGCGGGTGACGTCATCAACAAAACCGAGTGGACGTTGCACGTACCGACAAATCGAACTAAAATATTAATATTTCAACAACAAACAAAGGCGATAACGATGGCTATCTAGTTGAAGACACGGATCGAGAACCACAGTGTGTCGTTTGACAGATACACTTTTCATTAAGAATGTTGTCAATCTTCGCGTGGTCTCTCTCATAACTACCCGATGTCTTTCTAGAAAAAACTCTAACTAGAATAATATCAGGAGAAACAAATGTAAAAAATAATCTGATTCCTTCGAAATGACTGAATAATGCTCAATAGCATGAACATCAACAAACAACAGCATGACATTCCAACGTATACCGACATACAATTACTTAAAAGCACACGCACTAGCCTTATCTCAGTAAATTATTGATACAATAGATTCACTGCACGAGAACGCCTACATTGGAGTACTCTCAACAGATTACCTTTAGAACAGATTCGCAGAATAGAGATAAGAGGCATTTAGATAAGTTAATTTTAAAAAACTAATCTCACAGAAAAAAAAAAAAACACCAGCCTTGGAGAAAAAAAGAAGCAAGTAAAAGATCAAAATCCTTCGAGACAAAAAAAAATCTTATTAAAACAAACTGAGGTCATCTATGTAAGATCCACAGAATGGATGCGGTATTTTGGTGAGGATATCTAGCGTACAGTAATCCCAACATTTTTTGACAAAGTCGGATAGCCACTAACTTCTCCTCAAATAAATATTTTTCGAACTTAATGCCTAAAGCAAAATAAGAACTTTACGATGATCATTTTTGTTAAAAAAAAACTTATGTGAATTCACTTTTTTTTTTGCTTGAACAAAAATTAACTCATCATCCTGTTTTCATCACATCAGCGACATCAGCTAATTAACTATCAACAAGATTATTGCAAATAATCTAAAATATACGACGATTAATAATAAAAACAATTATATTATAAAATATTAATTTATTAAACATTGTTTATGAAATGAATATGCAAAGAATAGCGAAAGTGTTTGCAATATACACGATATTTCAATATCTTATGTTTAAGCATATACCAGTCAATTACACGTAGTCCACATAGTCGTACCAGCGTCTTGGCGTATGAAATTTTAAGTATGAAATAACTTTGTATCTGTCTGACTGAAAGATGGTTCTGGATAATCCTACCAAATCATTGCCTCCTGTGCTTCAAACAGAGTAAGTTTATTGCTTACTGCCGAACCACCCCTAACAAGAAATGCCGATGGGGCTGCCCAGGCAAATTTCAATAGATCATCGTGCTCGTACTATAACGACGCTGGATTGACTTTCACCACCTTCTGACCTTGTGTCACATCTTTCTCATGTGGGAAGGAAGTAAATAACTTGTATAATTCAACAAGCATAATTCCTTCTACTGTTAAAAAATCGCATTTATTCATTTCAATACTGCAAGCAAGTCACAGATAAATAAACATACATGTATTGTGCACGATTAAATAAAGGAACGAAGTTTATGATCTGAAAACGTTTGTCGACACGGAAGTACAACAACCAAAATTTTGATATTGGAAGAAAGTGAGCTAACATTTTAATACCTGTAAGGAAAAATGGACACCGGTCTTATCGTTTAGGATTATATGATATTCATCACATCTTTTCCAAATCAAAAATGGCTGCCAGTGATACAAAATTGTCACTATAACAACGGGAGTAGAGGGTCAATGTGACATTTGATACGCACACAAACCATTTGCTGATGGCACTATGTCTTCAAGCTGTCCGCAGTCCTTCCCACTCAAACGCCTGTGCGAAACTCACGAGGGCAACAGAGAGAGAGAGAGAGAGAGAGAGAGAGAGAGAGAGAGAGAGAGAGAGAGAGAGAGAGGGAAAGAGTGTGTGTGTGTGAGAGAGAGAGAGATAAAGAGAAAGAGAGTGAGAGTGAGAGAGAGAGAGGGAGGCTGAGAACAGCTCTTTTCAAGACATTAAACCTGATTTAGCCTGTGCATCGGCATCATTTGTTGCAATCAACAAATGATTAAAGATTTAAACACAGACATCGAACAAGAGAGGCGGAAGAGTGTTTTTAAACTGCATTTACTGGTTTTCGTATGATCATTACGTTGAAAAGCGGGATTCACGTTAAAAATTGCGCACGCGCAAACAGAAACTGTGATTGAGTTTGCGCATGCGTCAATGCTTAAGACACTTGCGTTGTTGAATCCCAGTAAAGTCTTTTTAAAGAAAAATAAATATAAGTATTTTAGCAGACCGCCCGGCGTTGCCCGGCCGTAAAATACGCTTACATATTATATTTTAATTAATGCAGATTTCGTATGTATTATGATAGGGCCAATTCTCAATCGAGTATTATATTGTACCTAATATATATTATTGATTTCAAAAGTAAAACAAAATGACTTGCGTGCCATAAGGTAAAATTGAAATAAAATATAGCTAACCTTATCTGTTATGACTTATATCCATACACACACGAAAACTACAAACAATAATGCTATTTAACCTATAACTGTTAATTAGAGAAAGTGCAGAAAAAGCCTATAGTCGACTTACGCCAGACAGACGTCAATGTTTTGTTTTCAATTTTGACCCGTTAATAGCAATTTTAATTTTCAAAAATTGAAATGTGCTACAGGTCTAAATGCCCTATATGTTACACGAGAAGGACTTCCCCCTTCTCATGTAAGTAAGAAAGTAGACTAGACAAGTGAAAATGATATTAGGAAAAAACTAGAATCGAACCCTGCAGGCAAGTGCTATGGATAAATGAAATGCTAGGAATACAGTGGATTGTTAATTCTTTTAGAAATAACTAAATATAAATTACGTCAGAGATAGAGCGATTCTTTTCTTTTTTTTAAATAGATACTAAATATGTCAGTTAAAGGAATGGACAATAACAAAGTTTAAAAATTATGTAACAAATAGGTTAAATTATACAATTTACGGATTTGTTTTGTTTATCAGAGGTGTGTTAGATACATGTGCAAAGGGCACGGGTAAATGGAAACGTGAGGAAATCATGTTGGTATACAAAGGCCTCTGGCGTCATAAACAAAGGAGATTCTCAATATATTGAATCAGGGTTCAAAGTTAGAATTAGATAATCAGAGAACCAGACAATCACAGTCACAGTTACAGACGAGAGTCGGACAGCGACTTAGAGAGAGCTGATGCCCTTAAGAGGAGAGGAGAGAGACCATGTAGCTTGAATTCCTGTCATCAATCAGCTGATAAATATAAATCTAACTGTTTGTCTTCATGTCGTCATTGCAACATCTTGAAGGTAAATGTGTTTTGTTTATCTACACTCTTTAATGAACTTTGTATAACCCCCCCTTAAGTAATGTGTCCCCTCCTCTGTGTTAACAAGAACCGTATAAATATCTCAGCTCCGTATTAATAATATGATAAAAGAATTATCATCATAGTCGTCATGATGTACCAAGAATATAAATGTCGCTCCCTCAGTATTGTCACCATCATCGTTATCTCTGTTCTGATTCCCCCTTATATGTTGGGGCAACACATATATCAAATTTCAATTGTGCAGACCAAATATATATAGAGAAGTTTAGTAAATACTTTTTCATACACATACCGACAAAGTCACTTGTATATATATATATATATATATATATATATATATATATATATATATATATATATATATATAATTAATACTGCATGCCTCTGATTTTTGTCCATCGACCACTACTCTTATGAGCCTATCGGAGAGAAATGATTTAATGATTGAGAAAACATTTCCAGTTATACCGTAGCTGAAAATCTTGTGAAGTAGGTCCTTATGCCATACATTGTCGAAGTCCTTTGATATGTCAAGAGCAATTGTCATAGAAAGGAAGACTTTGTCAAGAGATTCACTAATCCTGTGAGATATAACCGTTAGCACATCTGCGGTAGATCTTGCAGAACCGAAACCATATTGTGTGTCACTAAGAAGGTTATTTCTGCTGAGGTGGTTGACTATTTCTCTATTTAATATGAATTCCAGCAACTTATTCATAACACACAGGAGACTTATTGGTCTGTACTGAGAGGGAGATGACTTATCACCTGAATTCTTAAATACAGGGCATACTGATGAGGTTTTCCAGGGAGTCGGAAAGCACTTCTCCTTAAGGCAACGCTTAAACAGTTTCGTAAGTATGGGAGCAAGTTCTGGTTGAAGCTTTTTTAACACTATAATTGGGATGCCGTCAGGGCCAGTTACTTTACTGGAATCAAGGTTCTTGATTAGCTTGGCGACCTCATACACAGATATTTGTATGTTACCTAGCGTGTTCTGTGTTATAGGAGGAAATATGGGGAGTTGATGGCCTTCGTCGCATAGGGTAGAATTAGCTGCAAAGTTCTTTTCAAATAGTTTGGCCTTGTCTGATGCTGACGAGATGACCTCTGGTCCATTGATAATGGTTGGGATAGAACGCACACTTCTGTTCAGGATCCTATTTGTTTTTGTTATATATATATATATATATATATATATATATATATATATATATCGGGTTACAAAATATAACTCAGATTTTCCCAACAAAATAATTTATTACAAAACCCAATTATAAAAAATAATAGCAAATACTGAAGGAACAATGTTTACCTCGAGCCTTTTACTACACTAATATGGGAGTTATGTATATAATTAATTAATGATTTTCTTTTTCTTTTAAGTTTTGAAATCATAGAGTAAGGGAAATTATATATTATTTCAAGATGAAAAGGATATTGAATTTCATATCCAAATTGTATGGTAAATTCCGAAGTGAAAGTCTTGGGTAGCAGTGTGGTAAAGGGATCCATACTAGTAGATCTATTGCATTACATTATTCCGAAGGAAATCTATCTATCTATATATCTATCTATCTATAAAAGTGAAAGTGTCTGTGTGTGTGTGTCTGTCTGTCTGTGTACATTTCCCTACACAATAACTCTGTCAATTTTTAGTCTACACACTCGAAATTTGATATACAGGGAATGGAGATTTGGAACAGTCTTGGTGATCTATTCTCAGCCAGAAATTTGGCTGTTAAGGGGTCAAAGTTCAACGATTTGACTTCTGAGAAATCTACCAAACTCTTCCGCCAATTTTAGGTCTAAACACTTGAAATTTTAGATATAGGTTCCTTGGATATGGATTTAACTTATTACTTGATTTGAGCCCAAAACAATAAATGTTAAGGGGTCATAATAGTGGTCAAATTAAAAAAAAATTCACCTCTGCGGTCTCTACCTCATTACTCAGACAATTTCTGGTCTAATAATTTGAAATTATACATAAAGGGTATTCAGAAATAGGGAAATTTTTTAACGATTTGGGTGGAAAATTTGAACTACCAATATATAAATGTATGTATGTATGTATGTTTGCATGTCTGTCTAAAACTTTCGACAGAGGCAACGGATTTTACCAAGATCAGTATTGTTCTGAAGCTCGACCCTTCAGACAACAAATACCGAAAAATTGACCAAAACCATTTATTTCTTCACCCTCAACTGGACACTTTTCTACAGGGAGGGATCGC
This sequence comes from Euprymna scolopes, assembly GCF_053919585.1. Classification (NCBI taxonomy): domain Eukaryota; kingdom Metazoa; phylum Mollusca; class Cephalopoda; order Sepiida; family Sepiolidae; genus Euprymna; species Euprymna scolopes. Next base: position 40,036,798 of record NC_136515.1, read on the forward strand.
TTTTTTCGCCGATATTGTCGAAAGCCATCCCCTCTCATCGATTGTCTAGCCTTAATTTGAACCTACGTAACTTCCGGTTTGGAGGTGGTCGTAAAAGCAAAGATGTCACGTTTTTTCCCATCCTTTGCTTCCTTCACGATACGGGATCAAGCCTGCCTTCCTACTGCCACTTTTTTTTGTTGTTCAACATACACCTCCAAACACCTGGGCATGGACGGTTTAAATGCTAGTATATATATATATATATATATATATATATATATATATATATATATATATATATATATAAATTATAAACCGGAAATTACATAATTGTTGATGCAATAATTTATTTCAACCTTATGGTATTTTCAAGCATCTAAATCAGACAATTACATTTTTGATACTGAAAAAGAAAAGAAAAGATCGGGCTTTGACCCTCAAAAAACCAAAGGTGGTGGTAGTAGCAATCAACTTAATACATTTATAGAGAGGGTGGTAGGGATTTAAAAAATAAAAATTAAAATAAAAATTAAAAATTAAAAATAACAAATAAAAATATTAGATTAGACACTTATAAGCGGCAGCTCGATGTAACCATAGATACACACACACACACACACACACACACTCACAAACACACACACGCAACACATACACATACACCTACACCCACACACACACACACACGCCTCTAAGATGTACTTTCTGACATGTAAATGCCTTGACACGCGTTTACTAACCTAGGAAGAAGGGGCGAAAGTATACGGATATATAGTGAAAGAAATAGAACAGCGCGTAATAGAAAAAAGAAGAAAAAGAGGAAGAAAAGAAGAGGATACAGTGATCTAATGTTAACTGTCATATTAGTCTAGAAACTCTGAGAAAAGTAAGGGAAATAAACTGGATGTTTGTACACGCGTCCTATAGTTAATTCAGTCATGGAAAGTAGGTCTATTAAAAGATAAATAAATCAATAAAAAAATATAAAATAAAATAAAAAAAAATAAAAAAAATAAAAATAATAAAAAAAAAATATAAAAAATAAATAAATAAATAAATAAATAAATAAAAATAAGAAAATAAAAATAAAAAGAATATTATATATAAAGTTTTAAAACTATCTGTATGTTATTATGTAAAAATTAGTTAGAAATAAATATTATCTTATAATTCATTTAAATATTGTATTTGTAATATAATACTATGAATTTAAAAATTGAGTCTTATGTATTTAATATTTTATATATTTTCATGTAAATAATTTTATTGGTGATTATAGCGGTCGTTGTAATTAATATTTCAATTCTTAATTGATTAAGAAGTGGGAAATTGTAATATTGATCGCCCCCAATTCGATAGGACGTATCTAGTTTCGGTTAATATATACTTTTATTCACTCCGTACAACAAAATTATTCTCATGCACGCATAAAGAAATAAGTAAAATAATTATATTTTTGTGTTGATTTGTATCAAATCTAATAATATCTAGTTTTAGTATTTGGTCTTTTTGACTTAACTCAGTTTAATAACTAATGTATTATCTACAGAGAAAAATTATTATCTTAAGGCTATCTCATTTATTTATAAGTAATTTGGATAAACCAGGTACTTCGGGAAAAAAAAATATATATATATATATATATGCCTAGCTTAGATTTCGGACAACAAATCGTAAAGCAGTTATTATCGAGTATATACCGGACAACACTATATGTGGTCATAAAAACGTTGTTTCCAGCTTCCGGCGGAGATACCGAAGTAAACATTTTTGTCCCTGTTATTATCTTCTGGGTGGATCGTGGCCTTATAAACCACGCACTCAACTTTACAATTACCGTCCAGTGGGCCAAGTGAAAAATAACTGCCCACAGTTTACTTCGGTATCTCCGCCGGAAGCTGGAAACAACGTTTTTATGACCACAAACATTCTTTCAATAACCCAGAACTTAAGAATAAAACCGAGTTAGCTAAACAATGGTGGTTATTAAAAAATGAGAATCGATCCCCAGTGATTTCATGGTCAATCCTATGTCATTCGGACGTTCCAAACGGCTTTAGGCAGAGATGCAGTTTATGCCTCGAGGAAAAAATAAGAATCCTGAAGTACCAACACAGTAATCTCCTAAACAAACGAGATGAACTGATGGCCAGATGTAGACATAAATGTAAATTTAAAATAACCAATAACTCTAGATCCGACGAACAGAGAATTCTATAATGGTAAAGACACCGAATCTAACACCACTAGATTAATTACGACAAACCATCCTACCCCACCCCACTAGCAATTATAGTGTTGTCCGGTATATACTCGATAATAACTACTTTACGATTTGTTGTCCGAAATCTAAGCTAGGCATATATATATATATATATATATATATATATATATATATATATTTTTTTTTTCCCCGAAGTACCTGGTTTATCCAAATTACTTATAAATAAATGAGATAGCCTTAAGATAATAATTTTTCTCTGTAGATAATACATTAGTTATTAAACTGAGTTAAGTCAAAAAGACCAAATACTAAAACTAGATATTATTAGATTTGATACAAATCAACACAAAAATATAATTATTTTACTTATTTCTTTATGCGTGCATGAGAATAATTTTGTTGTACGGAGTGAATAAAAGTATATATTAACCGAAACTAGATACGTCCTATCGAATTGGGGGCGATCAATATTACAATTTCCCACTTCTTAATCAATTAAGAATTGAAATATTAATTACAACGACCGCTATAATCACCAATAAAATTATTTACATGAAAATATATAAAATATTAAATACATAAGACTCAATTTTTAAATTCATAGTATTATATTACAAATACAATATTTAAATGAATTATGAGATAATATTTATTTCTAACTAATTTTTACATAATAACATACATATAGTTTTAAAACTTTATATATAATATTCTTTTTATTTTTATTTTCTTATTTTTATTTATTTATTTATTTATTTATTTTTTATTATTTTTATTTTTTTATTTTTATTTTTTTTATTTTTTATTTTATTTTATTTTATATTTTTTTATTGATTTATTTATCTTTTAATAGACCTACTTTCCATGACTCAATTAACTATAGGACGCGTGTACAAACATCCAGTTTATTTCCCTTACTTTTCTCAGAGTTTCTAGACTAATATGACAGTTAACATTATATCACTGTATCCTCTTCTTTTCTTCCTCTTTTTCTTCTTTTTTCCATTACGCGCTGTTCTATTTCTTTCACTATATATCCGTATACTTTCGCCCCTTCTTCCTAGGTTAGTAAACGCGTGTCAAGGAATTTACATGTCAGAACGTACATCTTAGAGGCGTGTGTGTGTGTGTGTGTGAGTGTAGGTGTATGTGTATGTGTTGCGTGTGTGTGTTTGTGAGTGTGTGTGTGTGTGTGTGTGTATCTATGGTTACATCGAGCTGCCGCTTATAAGTGTCTAATCTAATATTTTTATTTGTTATTTTAAATTTTTAATTTTAATTTTTATTTTTAAAATCCCTACCACCCTCTCTATAAATGTATTAAGTTGATTGCTACTACCACCACCTTTGGTTTTTTGAGGGTCGAAGCCCGATCTTTTCTTTTCTTTTTCAGTATCAAAAATGTAATTGTCTGATTTAGATGCTTGAAAATACCATAAGGTTGAAATAAATTATTGCATCGACAATTATGTAATTTCCGTGTTATAATTTTTATCTTATTGCTCTGTTTACCACATTGAGCTCTCATACCCGGATTTCCTCTGGATTTATTCCATTATAACACTATATATATATATATATATATATATATATATATATATATATATATATATATATAATTATAAAAACTCAAATGACCTTGTAACGGGTGTTGTAACCCACATCCGGTTTACGACTTCCGGTTACGCATGCTCTCATAAACATAAACCCATTAAAGCGCAAATAAATAAACACATATCGCTACTTTCTTAAAAAACATTCATACATTTTCTTCTACACTACCAACATAAATAAATAACCCCGAGAATATTTTTTTTAATTTGCGTTACAAATAAATAATCAACGCGACAATAAAACGTATTGCACGTTTTCAGCTTTCCTATAGTCTTTTTTTTTCGCGTTTGAATTAAAACATATATCAAAATTTGAATTTTACTTTAGGTATTATGGTATCTGTTCAATGCATATTTACCTATAAGTATAGCAAACCATTTATAATTCAATCGCTGTAAGTTTTTTTTCTCTCCAAAAATAAGCAATTATAAACAGAACGACTCATAGAAATCTATCTATTTTCTTTTTTCATTTAAATATACTTTCGTAGAAATATTTATGTTATGCCACAAAAACTATTTTCTTTATATGACAAGTGTCACGCTCATGCATTAATTCCATAGCTAAAATAAAATAGTGACCCAACTGTTCCCTACGTACTCGAAAACAGTTAGGCCGATTTTATGAAATTTAACGAAAATGTAATTTATGTGTTTGGCACTGTTCCTAGGCGTTGTATTGTAATATCTTCGACAAGTAATCGAAATAATTCGATGAAAGAAAGACCAGGCGATTTTGACCAAATTTATTAGGAAAGCTTAACATCACAAATGCATTTTAGAAGATTTGTTAACACACAAGCCAAAGGATGCGGCGTATAAAATCAACAAAAGGTTCTTTGATATAATATATTTTTTGTTTACATAGGCATCATCATTTATCAAGGCTCCGAGACCACTCGAGGATAAGGGTTAAGAGTGTACAGTAGTCAACTGGACAATATAGTAATCGTTATTAATGGAAATTCGGTAAATTTGTTAACTTAAGAACTTGTTTACGTTGAACTTGAAGACAATCAGATTGTAGTCAGCTGGAAAGCAGGAAAATGGAAGACAGTTTCACAGGCGTGCACTTCTAAGAAAGAAGCTTTGTTCATGGAATCTACGTTTAGGTTTAGGCACAGATAAAGAATGGGGGGAATTATTGATAGTGTTTTCAGCTAGACAAATGTTTCTTGTGAAAGTTTGGCGAGGAGGACCATAGATTAAAGCTCAGTCGAGCACTTGCCATGAAAATAACGATAAAGCAGAGACAAACTCGTAACATCTATTCTCTGAGATAGAGGTTGCAAGGAAGAGAAAAGGACATCTACTTTTTTAAACTCTATTAAGGGGGGACAAGTCCTTTCTAACAGCTACTGCGCAGATGTGGCAACAGTACTCCATCCTTGGACCTACCTGACTCTTATATAGATAGGGAATTGCATCAGCAGTGATATATCT